>NW_028288917.1:6350499-6652249 GCF_059628265.1 Tinamus guttatus
AGAGAACATCCGACTTCTTCTCTTCTACCATTAAAATGGCTTCGAGAAGGTGAACATCTGCCCAGCTAAGACGGTTGCCAACCAGAAAGTCCTGACCATGATCTTTCAAAACCTACAAGTGTTACAAATGAAAGCGTTTAGATGTGGATACGGAAGTCCTGGCTGATGTTTTCAGAATGCTCAGGTACACCTTCCTTTGCAACACTTCTGTGCCTACTCTTCTGACCTCTTCCTCTTTCATCTAAGTAGGGATATTGTTAGTCTTGGAGATGTCAGTTCAGTTCCCGCACTCACTGATCATTTTATAGAGTATTTATGAGAAATCATCACAAAAGTGATCTAGAACCCCAGGGTTTCTCTTACCCAGCTTTATTTCCTTCTATACCTATAGGTAAACCTAAATTCCAGATTCTGGGGTTAGATAATTCCTTGATTTTCTCTCCAATCACTTTAATAGATCTTAAAATTTCTACATACCCAACTTCAATAGGAAAATGAGTAACGTAAACCGAGATGTGATGAATACAAACATTCCTGTCAAGACACACGAGTGGAGCACAGGGGAGAAGTGAACTCCAGCCACCACGCTCAGGAAGAACGTTTTAACCAACAAGCTCGGATTTCAGTGGGAAATGCTCCTCCCTTCAACCTGTAAAACAGTGAGCAGCTATTCCTGCGAGTTCATCCTGTCTGCGCTTACTGAGTCTGCACTGAGAGCACCTCCTGGGCCCTGTCTCTCTGAGCATCCATCACAGGGACACCAAGATCCCCGTGCAGCTTATCCAGCGCACCCGGTTCTGACTCAAACTCTTCAGTACCAGGAGCTGCTCCTCCACTTACCCGGGGGACTTAAAACCCTGGGAATTCTTGAGACTCGCTGTGTTACTGCAGTTAAAAAGTCACTTAGATGCATCTGAGACTTCAAATGTATTGCAGTTTTAAAATAGTTAATTGTCATAACTTTGCAATGGCAAGTTATCCAGTTTTCTTTTTCTTAAAATGGCAACTTCCTGTTTTTCAGACTTCACACAGGCATATCCACGTGCTTGTTAGATCATCAGACTTTTAAGCCGCAAGGAATATTTGGATCCTTCAGTCTGAATGCTGATACTGCTCAGCCAGTGGAGTCTCACTCAGGAATTTCTGCATTTTATCTACTATCCCTTCTCTCACAAGCTTTGCCCTCTCGCTCATTTCTGCAGCCTGGTAACAGTATGACACTCTGTGGTAAAGCGCTGTACTGATTCTTTGCTGTTTCCTTTGCTTTGGGTAAAAACTCTCAGCATTCCCACTGTCATCATTCCAGAGCAATGGAACAAAGTGATACTCCTACATACCTTTTCATAGGCTGGGAAATACCTGCCTGTGGCCTTCTGAAGTATATTGGCAAGTTCTTTCTCTTTATCCTCAGCTGGTAAGAAGGGAAATTTCATAATAAAGGTCATAAGGTCATCTGTTCCTCCTACGTACATATCAATCCTAAAAAAAAAAAAAAAAAAAAAAACCATAAAACAAAAACCCACAAACAAACAAAAAAGTTATTCTTCCAGTTAAAAAGTAAACAACAAAACACAAATCACAATCTCAGTCTCACTCATACTTTCAATATTGCTGGTGTTTCACCTGCCCCACTGCCTGGCATTAATTCTAAACAGAATTGTACAGACATTAAAAGTCTTTAACTTCAAAGAGCAAATACTGTAGATTCCTCAGCATCACTGAAGGGAAACAGATGGTACCATAAGACAATTTATCCTGAGCCCATTTAGCCATCTAGATGAACCCCCAATCTTCAGGGTTTCATCCCAAGCACAAGTGATGCTAAATAAACTACAGGCTGGTATTTTATTACAGCACTGCAAATCACTACATCAAATATATTTACATAAAAATAATCTAGTTGGAGCCAATCAGTTGCCTTCCACCCAAGAGCAGCCTGTCGCTCTCACTAGAGGCTTTGTGTGTGTCACTGAAGCACACGGGTGATTCCTTGCACATGACAGACAACAATTACTTCTAGATATGTCTAAGTTCATATACTAAAGTAAGAAGAGGAACAAGGTCACAGTACAGGGCTCTCTCCTTCAAGTCCTTCCCGTAGAGGTTGTGCTTTGCTGCTATGTAGTTGAGGATGGCTCCGGTCTGCACCATCTTCATTCCGTCGATCTCCACCATGGGCACTTGCTGAAACAGCAGGGAGCCATCTGGAGAAACAAAAACTCACACATTTCTGTACCGGAGCCAGCAAGTCCGTATCAGATCTGGCAGCGCCAGGTGCCGTTTGCTTTCATGGCAAATTTACTGCGAGCAGTCCCGAAGGACAGTGGATTAATAACCTCACTCAAAGAAGAAAAAGGAAATGACACTGACCAACTCCTCCAGCTGGCCTGTGAGGATCCCTCCCTCCTTCCCTGGGACACTGGGCTGAGGTCACTCACTGCAAGGTTGGGAGCCCCCTGCACACTCAGGTTGAGGAAACACTACAGCATTTTCCTGGGACAAGCAGTGCACTCCACTTAGTTGCGCTAATTGCTAGTTAATTATTTACTAATTGGGAAACTGTAACTGTCCTGTCAGCAAACGGTGGATGTTGTTATCACAAAGACTATGTGCTGGCAAACAAAATCAACATACTAAAGCCCTGTGGTTGTTGACCCTCTGGATTATTTTATTATCTCCTTTAATGAGAGCACAACAGATAGTGACTCTAAAACACATAAATACAGAACATCTAATCCTAAATAAATGCAAAAAAAATCCACTTCTGTTCTACTATTTGAAACTTAGTTAAAGCAATTGTCAGATTCCCAAATGTCTCCCTGACAATGAATATTAAATTAAGACATTCAGTGAATTTGATAACCTTTTGCAAGTTGCTGAAATCCAGGGTATGTGCGTGGGACCAGGTGAGATGCACAGAAGGAAATAAAATCTATATGGTACCTGTCCATACCAGGTGCACCAGGTGGTACCACCTCATTAGTGAGGCGCTGATGAACTCTGACAAAAGAATTTCACGTGCAGCTTGGCAAGCACTCAGGGCCCATGACATTTAACCATTTTATGGATAAGTCGCAAAAACATTTGCCATGGGCCATTCTCAGAAGTAACTGCATGCTCTTGAATCATCTAAAGCAAATTTTCATAAACAGGAGGGGCAGCAGTGGACAAAGGGAAAAACGACAACTGGAAGACATGGGGAACACATTTAATCTTCAATGATGCCTGTCCACAGTCTGGAAAAAGGAGAAAACAAACAAACAAACAACAAAAATGAACCAAACCACCAGTCTCTTGCTCCCAGCTCTAAGTTTTACTTCCCTCTCTGCTCTAAAGTCCCAAGTGCAACATCAACCACATCTTGTCCGAGGCTACAGTAAAGCCTGATGACCCTTTTGTTGAGGTTCCATGTGGTCTCACCTTGCAGGAGCTTCTCATACTGTTCCCGTGTTGTCAGGAACTGCTCTTCAAACTGGCAGAATAGGGAAGAAAAGGAAATGAGCATCTTGTCACATTGAAAAGAATAGAGAAACCTGCTCAGCATCAATCAAGGAACAGAATACACAGCGCAGCCCCTTCCATTGCAGGTCTAGGCTCTGCAGGAGGACACAAGAGGCAGAAGCACTGGTAGAACTTCTTGGTCTGTTGTATTTGGAAGCTGCAGCTGCAGGCAACTCTAACACAAGAAAAGAAAAACCCAAAACCTGGCAACAGAACTAGAGCAAGGACAAACTATGGTAAGGATGAACTAGAGTAAGGACGGCTTAATTGGGATTGGACAGACAACTTAGTCCAACAGTCCCGCATAGTTGAGCTCAAGTAGCAATATTGACTCATACTGGACACAGGAGCTAGGGAAAGCTGTTTAATTTCCACCTTAAATACTTTCTCTTTGCTAGCTACTAGGTGACCTGCTTCAATGACAAGCCTGGAGATTAAAATCCAAAATGCTAAAACACACCTCAACACCAGCTGCACTTAACAACCAGCGAATTGACTCCATCTTGCCTCTTCCATCAAAGTAGTAGAGCTTAGGTTTTCCCGTCATGTCTTCAAACTTCTTGTCACCTAAAATAGCAACATGGAGATAACAATTTAATAGTAGTTATAAAAATCTGACAGGAGTTGAAGTAGTAGTTCATAGAAAATTAAGTTATTTTAGACAAAGCATTTACGTTTTGGTTCAAAACTGATCTGATTGTTGCACAGTTAAATCACAGCAAGAATGTTTCGTGATTTTTTTCATTCTCCCCAAAACTGAAAGAACAAAAATCAAGGTGCTTTGTAGGTGACAACTGAGAAACTAGTATCGCCACTAAAAAAATTGCTAAAATCCTTCAAGAGAGGGAGAGAAAAAAAAAGTCAGTACTAGAGTTTCTACAAGTACTGCTAAAAAGCCATGTTTTAATCAAAGAGGGGAAAAGGAGTTGGGCAGGTTTCCAAGTTTGTCAGTATTTACATCACAGCATGCCAGAAGCATCTAAGAATTAATTACACACATAATTAGATGAAGTATGTGGATGTGTTTTCAAAAGCTCTCATTTTTCTTACTTATCCAAGACCACCTACTTACCTTGGATCACCACTGCTAGAAAGAACTTTGAAAGAGCAGCCAATTTTTTTCTGGAAGAATCAAGAGTAAAATAGAAATATTCGGGATTGCTGTACACTTTACCTTTCTACTGGTTTCAGTTTTTCCTATTACTAATCTTTATAACTTTATAGGTTTTAAGTCACTTAAGCCCATGATGCTGCTTTGAGAGAGAAATTTTAGCTCCTGAATAGCTTTACAAGGCCTTTTTTTAGGCCTTAAAAAAAAAAAAAAAAACGGGCGTTTGGATCGCAGCAGGAGCTGGATTCCATGGCAGAGCCAGAGGCCAAGGGAACATCCAGTTTCACGGCATGTCCCACACAGCGCTGCCCGACAGTAACTCCTTCCCGCGACTGAGAATGTTTTCCCTCTGCAGGGACATTCTTTGTGCTTCTGATCAAGAATTTAACCCTGGGAAAAGGTCTGCTGGCACTTGAACAGTAACCTCCAGTTCACAATGTTGCAACAGTTCCTTCATAGGCAAGGGAAAAAAATAAAAAAGCGACCTCTAAAGCCCTGGGGCGCAGGAGCGGCCCTGGCCGCGGGCAGGCACCGGCCAGGCAGCGCGGGCTGAGGCCGGCGGGGCAGCGGAGCGCGGGCCCCGCGGCTCCCCCTCCCGGGCGGCACGCGGGGCGGCCCTGCGCCCGCCAGCGCCTGCGGGCGGCGAGGCCGCTGGGACGCCCAAGACTCCACCCGCGCCGCGCAGGGCCGGGCTGGGCCGGGCCGGGCCGAGCCGAGCCGAGCCGAGCGCGCACACCCACCTACCTCCAGCGCCGGTTCGAGTCACCGCGCCGCAGCCCTTCCCTTACCCCACAGGCAGTGACGAGCGGGCAACGGCCAATGGGAAGCCTCAATTTTGCATGTTCCGCAGGGGCTTCTTGGGAGGAAAAATAACTGAAAATTTGGCAGTGTTTTTCGTATTTTTGACGTCTTTTCGAAAGGTTGTGCTTGTTGGGCAGAAAAAGAGATCTCATCCTAAACACCGTTCAGTTTCTGCGCGTAGAAAAGGTCACCCTAACCGCAGGGGTAAACATTGTTTAGACCTTTATATAACACCACGGCCCAAACCAGTTCTGGATGTGAGGGCGATCTGGCTGCGACATCTGTCACCCCATTGATCGCCAGGGTTGATTCGGCTGATCTGGCTGGCTAGGCGGGTGTCCCCTTCCTCCCTCACCGCTCCATGTGCGTCCCTCCCGAAGCTGCGCGCTCGGTCGAAGAGGACGACCTTCCCCGATAGAGACGTACCGTTCATCGGTCAAGGGTATACGGTAGCTGCGCTCCCCTGCTAGAACCTCCAAACAAGCTCAAGGTCCATTTGTAGGAGAACGTAGGGTAGTCAAGCTTCCAAGACTGCAGACACATCCAAGTGAGGCGCTGCACGTGGCAGTCTGCCATTCTTTTCCTCCCACGTGCCCGCTAACATGATAGCTTTGCTTCAGTATTAGTTTAGTAGTAACTAGTATTTCACTACTCCTCCAACGTGCCCGCTAAGATGATAGCTTTGCTTCAGTATTAGTTTAGTAGTAACTAGTATTTCACTACTTTTACTCTTTTTTGGGGGGGGGGGGGGAGGGGGGGGAATTGGTTGATAGCAGATCATGACTAATCATCTTTAACCTTCTTCTAGTCACTGGTCACCCTATCGCTCCTCCCCTCTGAATTCTTGAGTCTTCTCCTAGAAAGACAAAACAGCTATAATCTAGACTACTTTCATTTTTTACTATACTTTTTTTTTCAGAAAGTACTCCTCTCAATGGAGTTCTTTCAAATTCCAACTTCAAAGGCTCTTTCAAAGCCAGTTCTTCCCTTGAAGAATTGATTTCAAGGCTGCTTAATCAGATAGTAACTGGATGTGCTGGTTTCTAGTAGACTTCAGCTCCTACTGTCTTCAAAGCAGGGGAGAAGGTTGAGAAGTGACACTTGCAAGACATTATGGACAGTTATGGCCTTCTTCCAAGGTGTTACACATCTTTCATTCATTGTTTCTCCGAGTTTCAGGGTATACCAAGAACTACTACATACCTGAGAAAACACCAAGTGTGTGTACATGTGTTTAAGAGCCAACCTACAGTGCTGTTTATAAAACAGAAATGAAAGTTCAATACTATACTCAGGATTTCTTCAACAGTAACTTTATTTTGGGCAGGAGACTTGACACAGAAGTACTGAAACAAACATTTATAACATTTTTGAACAAAACACTGAATAAACAAGAACTGTTGTTTCTTTAACATCTTTTTCACCGTGACAGTTTCACTCTCTTTCCACATAAGCTCAGAGATGTTCTCTAAAATATTTGATCTGTTTTACAGATCATCCTTTTCAAATCAACACCCTTACTGGATATAGAAATACCATGGAAATGTTTGGGTTTTTTTTTTTTGGCTAATATCATGGCACTTACACAAGACTTAAGAAAAGCTGGCTTATAGAGGTACACAAGTCCCCTATCAGGCTCCTTCATTTCCAAGTCACTATTAAATGCTATGCACAAGCCTGAGAAAATGTAAACAGATTTCTAAAAAAAACAGTTTGCATAAAGATACTGCTGAATTTCAAGACAAAGTAGTGCATTACATACAATAAATTCTCATCTGCCTTTTCCAGATTTCAGTACAATAGAAAGACTTTTCCACCTATATTGCACACTGAGAAAGGACATTAAAATATGCAGTCAAGGTAGTCCCTGTTCAAACAGAACTTTCTCCAATTTCATTAGGAATGTGCTTGAGCAGAAAGAGGACAGTGTTGTCATCACACTTCCTACGCCATAGTTTTTCCTTCCCACCAAACTGAAGTTAAAACCAGAATAGACAATTTCAAATGTCAGGGTTATTAGCTTTTTTTTTTTTTTCCCAAAAAATAAAGGTTTTAATTTGGGGAAAAAAAAGATAACATATGATTTTACTACTATTAAAAAAAAAAGATTATTGCTGAACTAACCCCAAAGCTCAATGCTCTATGCAAGGAAATCACTAGGGGTGATTAAGGTCCAGGAAGTTCGGGTCAGGTCCAGATTCATCCTCCATCCCTTTTATGATGGGAACTATTCCACATATTCAGCAGAAATAAGAGAAAAAGACAAATTTAGCAGAACTACACAGACACCTGCTGAGTTCTCTCTATTAAGTTCCCTCAGGCTTGCCCAGGCAGATAGCTCACAACAAACAGGCTTGTCCCTGCAGGATGGATCCCAGTCCCAACAATACAGTCCTACGACTTGCCTCCCACTTCCATTAGCAGGAGTTAAGTGCATAAACCAGACTGATCTAAGTAGGTAACGACAGTGTCAGGGGTTTCTCCCTTCAGACCAATTCTCCAGTGAGGAAATAAATTCAAAGATAAAGACATATATATAGATATTTACTTCGACCAGGAGAAAAACAATCTAGCCCTAACACAAGTATACAAATTTCCCTTTCTGCTTGCCCAGATATCTTCATTAGTGGGCGCTTTAGACATCGACTTTGCTGCCAGAGTTTATAGCTATGCAGCAGCATCACTGCTTTGGAGGCAGTTACACAGAGCTTACAGTTAATATTTGGTATGAACAGCTAACTGGGGAAGGTGGACACAACACAACACCCCCTTGGTACACACCAGTCCAATACAGGCACTCCTCTGCCACACAGACCTTTTCTCCCACGCTGAGGAGATGCCCATCTCACCACACAAGCAGCCTCCCCTGCCTCCTCCCAGCACTGCGCCACCTCTGCCGCCCTCACACCTGCTCCAGGGAAAGCTGTCAGGCTGGGATTTAAACCAACCTCTTGCCCATGGCTGAACTCCCCCCGCCAGCTGTGGGACCATCTCCTTGTGTCTGAGACCTACTAACTCCTTCACTCCTTTCAACCCAGTTATTTTCTTCCCCCTTCAAAGAACTGTATCAGTTTCAGTAAAACCAATTAAATTCAATTTCAGAATGGTTTTTAACAAGACCAGGGGCTAAGGTGCCATCTTTTCCCAGTAGAAAAAGAGGGCCTTATTTTTGGAAAATAGCTCATTCATCTATTGCAAGTGAAGTATCAAAGTGAAAAAAACTTCTGCTTACATTTGCAGCAGCAGGGGCTGGAAATGGGGGGGGGGAGGGAATGTGAAAATTTCATCAACTGCACAGATACTGTTTTCTTAAACTCTGCCGCTGGTTATCACTAACGCTTTGTGAAATCAGCTTTGTCAGTCAATACTGTCTTTAAATAGGTCTTCAGATCCTACATTCCCTACCGGAGGAAAAACCAAAAAAAAAAACAGAAGCTGTTTTTCTCCTTTAGAAATCATTAGGAAAGGTTAAAATAAATTTCAAAGTAGATCCACATTCTATTTCATGGTGAACTACGCCAAGAAGTAACTCTGAAGCAGGACAAATAAAAACACTACGTCAAAACAGACCTACTGAATACCCGTCACCAAAGAGAAGATTCCCCCAGATTTTGCTTCTTGGCAAAAGCAAAACACAGGCTGAACGCTGCCCATCAAAACAGTCCAGTTTGTTTCTGCTGCTCTTCCAGGCCAAATTCCCAATAACCCTCAATGGGAACCAAGCAAGGGGCTGGAAAGCCAGACTGCAGCCCAACAAAAGCCTTGTAAAGGCAAAAATAAATACCCCAAAAAGTCTCCTGTTGACCTGGGACTTTCATCAACCTCCCATGGACTGCAAAGGAAAGCACTTGCAGTCACTCCTCGGGTACCAATATGAGGGAAATGAGGGGATGACGACAGCAGCAGGATGAGACAGTAATAACCTCAGTGATGCCACACTGAGCACATGGTCTTCAGAAGTGCCTCACGAAGCCCCTTCCTCTTTCTCTGTAATATTGCATCACTCTGCTTCCTACTGCCATAAAAAACTTGAATAAAGGAAAAAAGTTAAAATTTAAAAAAGTCCATTATAAAAGTTTATCATATAAAAATGGCATCCCTCCTAAACCATATATACAAAATGTATCAGATTTATGAAAATAATTGGACCCAATTATATAATAATTGTATACAAAAAGATACAGGACTGTATTCAAATTAATACAAATCAAAGTAAAAAACTTCCAAGTGTCTCACTCGTAGAGCATCTGTTTCTTTTAAATTTACAGCATTGCAAAGTGGCATCAATTTGTTTCTGTTGGTCACCATCTCCCAGGAATCATGCACCGGTTCCGAGCGCGTTCCCACGCGTCACCGGTGAGCACCGTACTTTGCAGACCAGTCAATACGGCCATGGATGGGCTGGGCGGGTGGAGGAAGGGGCATTAACTTTGGCGTGCTTCTCGAAGGCGAATTAAACGATGGTCGTCCAAGATGGGGTCCTACTGACTTCAAAGAAGCATAATCTACAAAAAAAATCAGGATACAAAAGGTTCAGAGAGGATCTATCCACATTAAAAAAATAACTGGATGCAGGACTACAACCTCATTTCTTCAGGGAAGAAGCTTTTTTGAACAGAATTTGCCAATGTGAAACAGGGGATACAACCTTTAAACCTTCTCAGACTAAGTGACAACAGAAATTTCTGTATATACTTCTGCAACTGCTGTGATTTCAGTGCCACACTCACAGCAGCCGCTAGGTCCCATTCAATTACTCATCAGGTAAGAGCTGTGCATAAACTTATAGAATTTATTTATCAAAGTAAAACTAAGCCTACTCCTCCACAGCACTCGGAAAGGTCATGATGAGCAGTCCCAGTCACTCAGGTACTTACAGAGAATGTAAAACAAAGTGGGGGTGTGTCTGTGTGTGTGTGTGTGTGTGTGTGTGTGTGTATATATATATATATATATATATAAAACAATAGGTTAGTGCTGCATATGTATGTTGTTAGAGAAATGAGGAAGAGTCCCAAAAGACTTTAGCACGATACTCACTAGAAGATGGATCCACAATTGGTGCCAACTGAACCCTCTGCCCAGCAGAGCCTACTTCCTTCTTCAGAAACGAAGGGATGTAGCCACCAGTGAGACCATTTGATCCTATGGGCCCTGACAGAAGCGACAAGGAAGGTCAGCACAGCGGATCTCTTATGCTGGATATCAAAGTTTGTTCGAGCTCCACTAACAAAAGCTGACAAGTGTGTGCACTGCTGGCTTATCCTGTGGCCCAGCCACACTGTAGACACAGGTAGAACTCCACTGGGGTCACTAGAAATCTGCTCATCCCTTACACCTGTGCGTAAGAGCCTGGCACCTCAGACCACCAAAAAGGCTAATGGAAAACAGGTATAAACTACACTTCTAGAGGGTAATTTCTATTTCTCTCCAACATCCTAGCCTTTGAAATACGCTAGCACCATTTTTCCTCCCCCCAAGGTTTCTTAGAACTTTCAAGATTTGGCATTTAGCTGGAATTTTTTGGTCTGACTTTTGTTCTGTGATTGTAGTCACTCGGTCATTCTTGGTGTCTAAGATGAATGGGTCTGGGGCTCTGGACAAAGCTCTTACCACAGCTAGAACCTATTTATTTCAAATAGGGATTGAATACCTGAAATACCAAATGCAAATAAAAAGGGAAAAAAATAAAGAAAAACTTTTGTTTGCTCTTTGAACAAAGCTACAGCTATTCCACTCTTTTAAACAGTAAAGAACTTAAAGCCATCTGATGATAGATTCTATTTATTTTTTGAATGGCAGGAGTCACGTGCACAGCTAGTTTGGTTCTTTTTCAATCCAGACCACCTTTCCCTTTCGTGACAGTAATTTAAGCAGCAGCTAGGTTATAAAGAATTTGAAAACTTGAAAATACGACTTACAAAAACTGACAAAGGAAATCAAGGGCTAGCAGAAGTATTTCAAGTTGAACAGACTTAACCTGTCCATCCTTCTAGGCACATGGTACCTCAAACTTTGGAAGTCATTAGAGGAAATGAGTATCAGTTTAAGCTAATATACAAGTCCAAAGAACGTTGCTCTTTACTGATTTTGATAGACAGAACAGGCACAGTAGCAAATATGTTTGAAAATGAGGATGTTAGAAATGAGTGATCCGAAATACAGCCCCTAGAATTATAAACAATTAGCTTCTCAGGGTTTAGCACAGCTTCTTACCTGAATTCATCCTGTTGATACTTCCTCCCAAAGCTGACGCTTTCCCAGGCAAACAAGAACTAGGCCAGAGATTAGATGGAACAGACTCTTTGCTTGAAGTGGAAACTATGCTATTCCTTGTGCTTATTCCTATTGGAAAAAAAAAAATGAAAGAGTTTTTCATCTGAAATCAGCTGTTATACAAGGATTGCACATGTTCAATCTCAGGCATCATCTTAAAGCAGCTATTCACCAGGGTGAACTTAATTAAAAAAAATCCACAGCCTCTACATGACCGCCCCATTCTGGCATACACATGGCTGCGTGCCCAGGCCTTGCTCCTGCAAGGACACTAATGTCAGGAGCTTCCCTGCTCACAAGAGCTGTATGTTAACAGCAGGCTACGGAAGGGCCAACACGGACTTTACAAACAAGAATTAGGAAAGAGGGAATGTTTGTAGCCAGCTCAACTTCAATGGAGGGAGCAATGCTCCCCACTGCCATACTAGCTCCTGGTGACAGCCCCAGTGCTGGTGACAGCAGCATAGAGCTCAACAGCAGGACAGGCACGCAATGCCTCTACACAGAGTTTTATTCTGTTCAGCTCCAAGCCACAGCAAAGCCTTCCCACTGGCTATAACGGAGCATTTGCTGTTCATAGTATTCCATATTCCTGGGGTAAACCCAGGGCATTTGCATCCTTTTCCAGGAAGCAGGGAGTAACGTGGCTCATTAATGGTCTTTTCTAACACACTCAAACTCTGTAGCAGGTAAGAATCAGGTAGGAAGAAGAAATGCCAACAATCCTATCTTTTACTTGTAAGCAGGATTTACCTTAGTTTCTAGTCTGCTAAAGTGCACTTTGTATTATGGCTACTTACACCAGCAGGAAGGGTTTTGCTTCCACCATTCTCCTTACACAGTAATCCTCCTCTACAAGTTCAAAGGATAAAACTTAATGCATTAATGACCATTTATGCTATGTGAGTTAAAAGAAGAAAAACATATATTTTTTACTAACCAGGTAGGTACCTAGCATGTCTCAAGTAGTGCTGCTTTGCTGCAGAAACTCGCAGGGTGGGAGTGTCCTGCCTGGGAAAGGCACCATGCGAGGCTGCAGTGTTGCCAGAACCTACAGCATCCGAAGGCTTCAGGTCCAAAATGCTCTCAAATCTATAACCCAAAAATTGCTATGCTTAGTCCAACACTTATAGCACATGTTTATCCATAGCCGGCCTTCTCTCCTCCATCCCATCTCCAGGAATCATTTCCTCATATTGTGTTTGCTATAGCATAAACACACAGACAACAGGAAATATTTTCAGCACTGAAGCCATTTAAGTGCTCCTGAAAATCAAATTTGAATCTCTAATCCCTTTATAATTTGCTTTGTACTTTTTATCTGTTATGATCCAGTGAAAGTCCAGCTTAGTCTCATCAAAAGAGTTTAAATGTATGAAATATGTTAAAAATGGTTCATACATAAAGTAGAAAATACCCACTCAGAAATTAAAGCCTTCTGCTTGGGAAGCATAATTTTCAGGGAAGAAAGTGGACATGAAATTGTATAGAAAGACACTTAGTCTATGGAACAATATATTGCTATTAGAAGGGTGAAAGCAACAAAACTATCAAGGCGAAGAAAAGCTGTGTCCTTTACTAAACTTGACACATATTTCTAGATATGCAGAAACCATGAAGAGCCAAGACTATGAAAAAAGAGGTGAAAATTAAGGAAATGAGACTGAACAGCATGCTAACATAAAAACCCAAACCTACCTACAAAGAGTTTCATCACTCTGCCTCTTCTTGTTTTTCAGGTCAGTTCTGGAGAGGGAAGAGCTGAAATCAAGATCTTCCAAGTCATCCCAGGCTTCAGAACTCTTCACTGTTCTAGCAAGATGTCCCCATCTTCGCCTAGCTTTAGGCTGGAGTTCACTGTTTATGTTTTCAGCCCCACCAGATACTTTCTGTCATAATGATTAAAAAGAAACAAACCCACATGCTTATACCGCAGGCATAAGGAGTAAAGAAAGGACTTCTTTATCTCAAAGAATAAGTGTGATAGAGATGACAGAAACTCAACCTTTGATTTAACATGTGAAGAGCACGATCTCTATCCTGCTTACTAGCACCTTTGGCGTTTCATCCTATTTTGAAGTAGACTGCACCAACAGGAGAGTAGCTTTTTGCATCTCACTTCCAATTCTATTTTTTTTTTTTGCTATACAATTTTCAAAAAATTACTTCAGACTTGATTCTTTTCCTTTGCCCATCTTGTGAGCACAAACCTGCAGGCATGTTCATGTTTCCACAAGCCTGAGCCTAGGCATTTTTAAATTGTGTTGTTTTCCTATGGGACATTGCAGGTATAAATTCCGGTCTCTTTAGCATTTGCACATTTTAACTTTCTGCAATTTAGTATAAATCCAGCATCCACCCTACTTGAAATCTGTCTCTTAGTAGAAGCATTCACACTACGTATTTTATTCATCTGAGCAATCCAGTCTCTCTGAATAGTCAACAGAAATATTAAGTTCTTATTCTGAAGGAAAAATCTATCGCTCTCCATCGCCTGTAAAAAGCCCAAAGAGACTAGTCTTCTTAGTTAAGCATTTAAATTAGATGTTTTAATGGACTAAGGGAATAGCACTCATTTCAAAACTATTTAGCCTAGTACTTTTCTCCCTGGAATCAATCTCATTACCATTCTGTCCACTGAGCATCATTCTACTAATGTAAAATCAGCGTCACCCTTTAAGTCTGCTTTACAGCAAAACAAGTAAAATGGCTTTGAAATGAGAAGTTCTTGCTTTACAGCAATCAGACTGAGATCTCAAGAGAATAATTTCCAGTTTATAGCTATTCATTATTCCCATTTCCTGCCTATTTTGTGAAGTACATGGAATTATAGAACAGGAAAAGGAATGCTTTTGGGGGACAGATGAGGCAATACTTTCTGGAGTAACCTTGTGCTAAATGGGCCTTTACCTGCAGAGGGACCTTATTGTGAATTGCAGGCAGTAGCACCTGGTTAGACTTGTCCTCCCGTAACTGGCTGCTGTGGTCAGCTCCGGACGGGTCTGGTTTATACGGATACATCCCATGCTGAGCTGGCTGGCTTTGCTGGAATGGCCTTGACGAGACACGTGCGTGGGGTTTGGGAGGAGGTTGTGCTGGGGGCACAGGCTTAATATGATGCAGAGCTGATTTATCATGCAGTTCCTTCTGTTTTCCCAGTTCCTGAATGCCTAGGGAATGTCCAACTTGGAAGTATGGGTATCGCAGTGCCTAAAACATGAGGACATGAAGATTCAACTTAGGAAAGCAAAATTTTTATCTTATCCCAGCCTTAAGGAACAGTGCAATGTAGTTTTCCCTTTTCAAGGATAGGAAACAGAACACCAGATTCTACTGAGGATAAACAGCTTCAGAATTAGTCCATAGTGCACAGCAGTAATACAAAATTCCCAACATAGGCCAAGTTATTAGATCCCCCCCGACTTAAAGAGAATACTCCCAGAATTGAAAAAACTTAACTATAGGTATGCACCAACTAAAGACACATTTCACTACAAGATGGGTGAGCGTGGCAGGTATATAAGCTACGTGCACATGTGTCATGGTGGCATCAGCAATAGAGACTGACCCCAGAGATCTCATCTCTTCCATGGCCATGGGGTGAAGTCAAGTAAGCATTTCTTATGAAAACTGGTCTCTTCTTTTGGAAGACAATTTGGTAAAAATATCTTTGTCTCGTTTCACTAGTAACTAATGCAGTTAATCTTTGCCTACCTTGCTGCTGCAGGTGTACTCATTTTGCCTTTCAAGAGAGCTTTCATTGCACAAAGTCTCTAAAAGCTCAAGATTCATTTCTATATTTAGACTTTATTGCAAAACAGATGTTAAATACTGTTTGCCAATGGCTCTTAATACTAAATTAAGAATTACACACCCTGCAGCTATGTCTTTGATCACTGAAGACACACCCAAAACTCAAACACATTGTTGCAGGCAACGGATTGATTATCCACCTCTAATTACTCCCCTTATCTTGAAAAGCATTCTTGGCTTCTGCTCCTTTCCCGCATCAGCACCTTCTGCTGAGGAACTGGGTATCTGAGCAAGCATGAAAGGGCAGCCTATAAAGTAGTGACTTCTGATGAAAGGAACAGTCATACACACAAAAGAGTGAAAGTCTCCAAACCTGACTAGCTGTTGGCCGCTTTTTGGGGTCCCACTGCAGCATGTCTCTCATCAGCTGCACTGCTTCACTGCTAGCATTGGGTATGAGGGTTTTTAGGTTGTTAGGCACACACTGAGGCCAGCGAAAACTCATGGAAGATGCAAGTTGGTAGCCCTCAGGCCAGTCATTCTGGAAGAAAGAGATTCTTGATGACAAAGCTCACGTGTGAGGTATCCTAGCTCCCAAATACATCACTACATTATTTTCCTATCAGTAGCAGATTTTTTTCCAGCTGTCCCAGACTACAGATTTCACTGGACCTCACATCTCTTGTGGAAGGTAACAATCTTGCTTCACATGTAATCAAGTCAAAGTCACAAATGATATCAGATGCGTCTTGTCATGCTTCTGATTTCTAGCCACTTAAAACAGAAATTAATATTCAAGAAAAAAATGTAATTTTCAAAGTCACACACTAATGATTTTTTTTACTGGTCAAATATTTCTCCTCCTCTGGCTTTCAGCTTTTAAAGCATAAGTATACAATGCTTATTTCACTGAAAAATCAGATTCAGTACATCGAACCTCAAGTCATCAGACCTGAGATCAATGTCATACAGTAACAGTAAGAGTGAAAACTGATAATCCGAGTGCCATGCTGTAGTGCAGAATGGCCCTGCTGTGATTTGTGTGGAATGAGCACTGCAGCTACCTTCTTTGGAGTCCCCAGGACTTGGCAAATCTTGAATATAGTATCAATTTCACTGGCACCTGGGAAGAGAGGCCTCAGTGTGTAAACTTCTGCCATTATACAACCTACAGCCCAGATATCTATTGGAGAACTATAGCTGGTGGATCTCAGAAGGACTTCAGGAGCCCTATACCTGTAAAACAAAATACAAAACAAAACCTTAGACAAATCCAACAGTCAACACAATTAAAACAGAGTCCCCTTACACATGAAACCACCGAAAATCTCCATTCTTTTCTAAGGACAAATACACAAACACCCCTTATGATGCTCTTACCTTCCCCTATCCAACATGTAACATGTTTAAAAAATCAAAAATAAGTAATTTAAAAATCACTATATAAACTCTTGTAAGCTTTCTTATGAGGAAGCAAACATGCAACATTTCCAGTCTGCCCCACCTGCCTTGTCAAGGCCCCTCTTTGTTCCTATGCTGCTGTCAATTGCAATGTCTTGCACTACCTAAGCTTCTCAAAGAAGCTAAGTTTAAACAAAAGTTTCGTAAAGAGATGTCAAAAGTGATAGTATGTTCATCACAAATTGAACACATCACTTCTTTTAAGGTTTGATTGCAAGACATGCAATTTCATACTATGCTATACTATGAACACCTGCACTTACCATCTTGTGGATACATAATCAGTGTAAGGAGGTCGAGAGCGGATTTCTCGGGCTAAGCCAAAGTCTGCTATTTTCACAAGTTCTGGCCCCATGCAAAGGAGGTTTTCAGGTTTCAAGTCTCTGTGAAAGAACCCTAAAATTCAAATGAAATGATGTGTAACATCACATGCAGCTGTAGACTTCATTTGTCAGACCAAACAACAGTACACACAAGTTTCCATTTTATAACATTCAGAGTATTTGGTCAGGAAACTTTCTTTCAAGTGACACCTTGAAGAAGAGTTAAATCTTCACTATTTGAATATCAGTTTTATTCTAATTGTGTTGGAAATTGCATAATGAATTTAAAAAAAAAACTACTTTGAAATTCTTTTAAACAAAATAGAAATAAATATAAATGAAGTAGTAGTTTTTCTTCACTTTAAAGCTTTCTTTCTTTAATTAGCTGGAATGCAACAAAAGCTGTTTGTCACTCAAACATATTATTTTAAGTGTATCTTTAAAAGAATGTGCATTTTAAATATATATCTGTGTGTACCTCACAGGGAAGGAAGAGAATAACATGTTCTTCATTCCTAATCTCAGGGGTCACATAAGCCCATCAAGAAATGTGTCCATTAACACCTGACAAGTTTTAGAAAATGCTCAGCACCTAGTGGAAATCTCCAGTGTAGGAAGTAAGGTAGCTTTCTAGCTAAAATACCAGGCAGCTAAAAAAAAGAGACACTTACTCTCCAATGACCTACTTGGTATTTTCTGTAACCTGAATCTTTAATGTCCTACCATTCTTTTGATCCCTCTAACAAGGGTGCTCAAGTCCTTGTAAATGCATTCATTTAAAAACTCACACATATATTACCTTATTCAAATTAAAAATGTTCACAGATAAAGCAGCCTACCATGCTTGTGGATAAATGCAAGTCCTTGCAGAATCTGATACATAATATTCCTAACTGTAGATTCTGGAAACAGTTTGTTTCTGCAGGAGAAAAAATAAGGAAATAGATGTTAATGGTTAATCATTAAGTTAACACATCAGTTTATCCCAGCTCATGAACAAAATGTTAAAGCTAATAAAAGTGACATACATTTTATGTGCTCTGATACAGTTTATTTCTCCAGGAAAACTTTAGTTGGTAGAATTGCCATATTATGTTATATTAGACTATGGGGTCTATGGGGTGATTTAAAATGAAGAAGAAAAATCCACAACAACCAACTAGTGAAACTGAACAAACTTTAAAACGAAACAGGCATCAGACACTAAGATAACAAGAACTCTTGTTAATCCTTTTATTATACAGTTTCAACTCTGCATTTCTTCCTTTCTTCTGAAGACACTTTGACTTTCCCGTGTTAGTATTTAACAGCTCTTTCCTCTTGTGCTTTCTGAGAAACAATCTCCCTTGCCCTCAGTGACAAGAGGCTCTTCTTACAATACTCAGACAAGATCAATGACAGCAGGAGGTTTTATCACAGCCCCTCTTTCTGGATTAAACAACCCTGTAGCAGATGCCTCTGCACATTCCAGAATACAGCAGAGAGGATTTGTGAATGAAGGAGGCTTGAGCCTACTTCAATTTCCTGAACTTGATTCCTCTCAAAAAACATGATCATCACATATTTTACAAGTGAGATCAGACACTTGAGTCAGATTTTTGTACTTGCTGCTTGTTTAAGCTACAGCAGAAAAAGAACAAAGTTTCCTCTCAGTCCCTTCCAACAAGACAGGACACTTTGAATATGACCCTAAATCGTGTTTTTAAAGGCTTAACTTACAGAGTGTGTAATTAGTTTGAGCTTATCTGAACTGTAACAAATGTTTGTTTAAAAAAAACAGCATACTTTTACAGGCATCTGCCTTTCTCATTTTCATAAGGATGCAGAACATGTCAAACACTGCCAAGAAATTTTGTGACAAATCCTTAACTGGCTTATATGTTATAAAACTGAAAATTTTTCAAATTCATCATTTCATATAATTAATAATTGGTATCTAAATCTAAAAGCCAGAATGCAAAATTCAGTGAAACTTTTTTTTAAGGCAATAATACAGGAACAGGTAGTGCCACTGCCTCTAGTTAAAAAAGCAGTGGTGGTGTGATCACTTACCTGGAAAAGGAAAGGTCCAAGTTGAACACTTCCAGGCCAGAGGGTGTTACAGCCCACAACTCCTAACTCTCCTTGCCCACCTGGCAGGCTAAGCAAGGAAGACTCACTGGAGACTCTTTCCCAGCATAGTTTCAGTATGGAAGTGGGAAAGAGAAGCTTAAAGGAGACAGCCATGGCTCTTACTATAGCACACAGCTTCAAATTATAGTGAACTTAGTCTAAACTGATGACACAGAGTCCTTTGAGAAGTAACAGACACACTAAAAAAAGGAGGATGAGTGCATTACACAAGTATTAATGTATTTGCAGGAAAGGGTGATGCTCTTACATACCTTTCTTTCATTAACTGATACAGGTTTTCTTTCATGTATTCAAACACAAAATAAAGATGATCATTTTCCCTGATTACCTCTTTCAGTTTTACCACATTGGCATGGTTTAATTTCTTCAAAGACTAGAAACAGAGAACACAAACAGCATTTTAGAAAAGTATTTCGAAGAAAAAAAAAAATACTATTTCACTAATTCACTATTTCACTAAGGAAGACTGGTCTTCAAAAATTATTTAAAGTAATCAGCTCCTAGAACAAAAAACAGATTTTCAACTATTAGCACGTATAATGCAGAAGATATCTAAAATGCACTGACAGTCATTCAAAGGCCAAATATCTGGCACCACAGCAGGAAATAGAGCAACTGCACTTTCTCTCTATACATCTTCCTTCTTGTACTCACACTAGTGACAGTCAGGTTGGATTCAGGACAAAACACGGCCCTGGAAATTCTCCCTCAGACCTTCATTTCCCTCTCTCTTTAGGCTTTTTAGCGTTATTCACTTCTATTCATTCCTGGTGTAGCAATACAGTGAAAATACACGGCACAAAAAAAGTGATCTCAGCTTTCTGCATATGTTTAAAACCGTAATAACAAGGATTGGAAATCACAGGAGATCCTTAAAGGATATACTTAGAACTTTTGTGGTAGCAGAACTTGATCCAAATGCACCTACAAAAATGATACAGAAGCAAAAACCCCTGAATATGCCAGGATTGCTGCTAAGCAAAGGGCATAAAAACACATGTGCTTAAAAGCACACCAAAGCAACTTCAAGCTTTGCAGCAGGAAAGCAAAATTTTGTAGTCTGCCAGGAGATATTCTCTCTATACCTACTAGAAGGAGGAATCATCTCTCTACAATCAAGTGATTTTTTTAATAGAACTCGAGAACAGCATCTAATTCAAATGCAAAGCCAGGAAAGAGAACTACTAGTGACGTATTCCACAGCTCATTCTGGAAGGACTTCTTAATACAAGGGGTAAAAACTAAAACAGAAAATCACTCTCCGTTTATACTTATGAAACAAGTACCTTAACCTCTCGAAGATTCATGCATTCCTCCCAGGAGTAAAACTTTCTCTTCATTCTAAAATAGCAAAGAGAAAAACAGTAATGAACTGTCAACGTCAGCTAAAATCTGTGATCTGCAAGTCCTATTACAGCTCATTGATTCAATTCCATCATCTAAATATAATGACTCATGGTACTCCCTGTGTCAAAAAAACCTTCACATCTGTAGACATAGTATGGTCTAGTAGAATGAGGCATTATTATTATACAGCCTTGCATTATTCCGAACATCTTACAAAAAAGTCGAAACCCCTAACCAGCCATTACATAGAATCATAGAATGCTTAAGGTTGGAAGGGACCTCTAGAGATCATCTAGTCCAACCCCCCTGCACACGCAGGGTCACCTAGAGCACGTGGCACAGGACTGCGTCCAAGCGGGTTTTGAAGATCTCCAGAGGAGACTCCACAACCTCTCTGGGCAGCCTGTTCCAGTGCTCTGTCACCCTCACTGTTAAGAATTTTTTCCTTAAGTTCCTGTGGAACTTTTGGTGTTTCAGTTTGTGGCCATTACCTCTAGTTCTGTCAGTGGCCACCACTGAAAAGAGGCCAGCACCATCCTCCTCACTGCCTCCCTTGAGGTACTTGTATACACTGATTAGATCCCCTCTCAGGCTTCTCTTCTCCAGGCTGAACAGGCCCAGCTCCCTCAGCCTCTCCTCATAGGGCAGATGTTCCAGGCCCCTGATCATCCTTGTAGCCCTGCACTGGACTCTCTCCAGCAGCTCCACATCCCTCTTGTACTGTGGAGCCCAGAACTGGACACAATTTTCCAGGTGCGGCTCACCAGGGCTGAGTAGAGGGGCAGGATCCCCTTCCTCAACCTGCTGGAGACACTCTTATGTTTTTTTTTTTTTCTTTCCATGTTATTTTTCTTTCCAGTATGCAACCAAGTGGACTAGTGTATAATCATAAAAAGAACAGTACAACCTGTTATAAACAAATTAAATTTTCAAATATATGTATCTACAGAAGACTCAAGTCAAATGAAAGCACTTTACATGGCCTCTAATTTTATCATATTCTTTCTGCTCCTCTCCTCTAGATCTTCAATTCTTTACCATTTTCACAGCAGGGATACATCTGCATTTCTTCATATTTCAGTGCTCCCTACATTTCTCAGTCTGTCTTGCCAGCCATAGCTATTATACCAATCCTTTTTCAAATTTTGCTATTAAGGAACACTGCTCTAACAGGAACAAACAGTTCGGTGGAAATGGCAAATGGGTTTTTTTGTCTTTATTTCCCCCTTTCTTCCCCTAAGCCAGAATGCAATTGTTAACACACTATTTGTGCATAAAGTGTGGGCATATTTGTTCAAACTCAATTTATTTTGATAGTCCATATGCCTCACTTTTCACACACAATTCTAGGCTTTAAGATATACAGAACCAGAGTGTACATACACATACACACAGAAAGGCATTGGTTAAATTTACAAAAATACCTGCACGCTCAGAGTCTGGATCTCAGTGGGAGCTAGACAACTCCTGAAAATCTGAGTTTCTTTAGCAAGAAATCAGTGCTGTTTTTTGTTACAGAAATGTTCTGATTTGAAATCTGCTCCAAGTAGCTTAAGACTGACAGTGCCTTTTATTTCACGTAGGGCTTGGATTTTTTCTTTTTTTTCAAGTAGCAGTGCTCTGCAATTCCTGTCTCATGCTTCCATCCACCATGCCCCATTTGTTCTTAACAATGGACTGGCAGTGAAATGTAAACTAAACAAGTATCTTCTTTCATGGCACTGGCTTGTTCCAAAAGTTCAAGTTTCTGCCATGATGTAAAAGAAGAAATCTCTCTCATACAGTTGGGAACAAGCAAAATATCCTCAGCACAGATAATTTAGAGTGTTCCTGGAGCCAGCTATTGAGTGCACATACAAAACAACATTGTCCTGAACATCCTTTCAGCCATGTCCCTGGGTCACAGTTGGTATTTCAGGAAAGCGCCTGCAATACTTCTTGGCTGCCTCTTAGCACAAAAAGGTCAAATTTGCCATTTATAAATTGAGGTCATTGCTGAAGGGGCAGAGATGGAATGAGAAAATTAAGTGGATTTCTCAAGGAATTTGAAAACAAATTTAACCTGAGGAAAGTAGCATGTGTTAGAATATGAAGACGTGGATAGCAGACAATGAGACCCACTATGTTAATTATTGCTGCAGTACTGACATCAGATGCTAAATTACACCCTGAAATATAACATTCCATGGAAGAGACAGCAAAGAGGCTGTACATTCCAAAACATCACTGCAAAATGCAGGATATAATATAGATAATGCATGTTTGACTGCTTGTCTTATCTGACTGCTATTATGTCAAGTCTACACATCTCATTCTCTATTTCCTGTGCAGCTTTGGAGGATACAAGAAGCTCTTATTGCAGTAGCTCCACCCCAAACATGTACTACAACCTCTCGAGCAATAAAGATACTTACTTTTTAATAGCAATTAGCTCCCCGGATTCGATGCTTCTCCCCAGGAGGACAGAGCCGTAGGTGCCGTCACCGAGCTGCCTGATGGTTGTATACCTGTTCATGGCGAGCAGACCCGAGCTGCAAGCACATTTCAGGCCTTAGCGCGTCCTGCGTTTCATCCCCAAGCGAAGCCAGTTCTTTCTGTGGCAGCACAAACACAGAGCACTCAGTGTCAACAGCTGCAGGAATCATGTTTTCAAGATTAGCCTTCGGTCTGAAAGCACAGAATACAAACTATTGGATTTCTGTACCTCTCTGAGAGCTTGTCTGCAGGCTCCATTCTCCTCCAAGAGATATTTTAAGTGTTTAAGCTATAAACAAACACTTGTCTTGACTTCCTGCCGCAAAGGGACACCCTGTATATGGATATAACCAGGTTCCTCACATTCCCTCTTACATCAGAGGCACTTTACAGGCAGCAGAGAGGCACCTCTGACAGGAGATGCAGGTACTGGAAACAGAAGATGAAATCTCACAGCTTAGAAATAGTATTAGCAGAAAAAAAATGAAGCATTATAGTAAGATAGCAAAGCATCCGCTCTAACAAAATTATGAATAATTCACTCACAGATCACACTTCAACCAAGGTAAAATAAACCATTTTTTTACAACTTTCAAGAAGCCTCTGTGCCAGAGACATAGCCATACAAAATCTCTACGTTATACATATAAAAATATTATTCTCATGTCAAATAAAACAAAAATGTATTTCAGGACAGTAGTCCTGAAGCTCTCTTTAGGAATAACAGGTCTATCGCACTGTCTACCAGACCCTGTGTCCTGACACTGCTTGGACAACAGAATGCTAGACAAAGCAAGAAAGTTCTTATTCACTCCATCTAACTGCTGCTAATATTTCCTATTTTTGCATTACTTTTATTACTTGGACAAATGTTATCTATGCTGCATAAATTAATCACATACTCGGAATAAAGTAAAATTCCCCTGTACTTAGGATTTGGTTCTTGCTTTCTTTCATCTCCAATACTGCAAGAACAACAAAATCCATGGCAAGTGACTTTTTCTCTTTTGTAAATCTCATCTGGGCTAGATTTCAGCATTTTCCTACAGCAACCTTTAACACTTGTCTGTCTTGCCTTGTTTTGCAAAGCCAAACTACAGGTTTGAAAGTAACGGGATGCGACTCGAACTGTCATCAATGCAGAGTCATCACTCAGCAGAAACCTCACTGCCAACGCACTGGGTCATTAACTGAAGGCACTAGCAGTGCAAGATGTAGCCAGTATTGCTCTTTTTCAGTTTGCTCACCTATCAGTTCCACTAATACTGATATGGAAACAAGTAAAATTCAGGAAACAATGTCAGAACACCATTTGCCTGTTTTAGATGTACATATGAAAAAAAACAGGAAACCTCTTGCATTTTAACACCAGGAAGCATCCTCTAGCAGTACCTACTTTTCTCCACGTGATATGAAGAACCACGGCCAAGTATCTTAATTTAAGAGGCATAATCCCACCTTGTGGGCCACTTGCCAAGGGGCACCCAGCCTGCCCATATGAACAGCATTTCGTCAGGCTTTACATCATCTGTTTCTTTTGGACTAGCTTTCCAGTACAGAGCTATATTCAGAAAATGATTGTATCCCAGTTGTTTACTGAATTCTCTTTAGTCTTTGTACAAGGACTGGACAGGAACTCCAAAGCCTGGGCTTCCACATGTTTAGTCACATCCTTACTGCAAATCTCAAATAATAAAACACCACAGTCTCCCAACCTGAAAACAGAGTGTTTAACACCCGGATTATTTTAGACAGCAACTTTTAATTGAAACAGATGGGACTTGTGGATTTTTCAGTAAATACTCCACTAACGGAGTGTTTGTAGGCTGCAATCTCATCAGATAGGAGGGCTCAATTTGGAGCATTTCCCTGCTGTGGACTCACCACTCACACAGCCCTTCCTATGTCAGATAACCACAGCAAACAAAAATGCACATAACACTGTTAGCAGATGACATCGCTCTTTGTGGATAGACCATGCTGCTGATGCCTCTTGACTAAAGATGTGAACATCTAATCCTGCCTATCCTTCATCAAGGATGCTAGTGAAGGCCCCCTGCTCCTTTCCCTTGTCACTGATTCACACAAAACTCGGCAATTCTCTCCAGGATCCCTGCTCAGCTACCAAATAGGGCAGAAACAAATTCAAATATTGCTGGGGGAGGATAAAAGGAAGGCAAGGAAATGAGAGAGGAAAAGAACAACAAAAGTTTTCAGAAGGAACGTATGTTAAAATACACTCTAGGATGCACAGAATTTAAGAGTATTTCTACAAAAGAACCAACCTATTTGTATAAAAATCCACTGAAGAAAAGCTAAATTACTTTTTCCTTTTTTTGGCTAACTAAATCAGTATCATAAAGATGAGTTTACTCTAAAAAATAGTTTCCTTCACCACACTTATGTTTTGTCTGTATCATCTCCAGCTATCTCACCCCCAAAAACTGCTGGAATAAATGGAACCTTATTCCTGCAGACTGTGTTAGGTCAGTGGAGTCTCCTCAAACCACTGAAAAGAGCACGCAGCTCTGCAACAGGCAGCTTCACAGGGTCACAGCCAACTTCACAGTTTGCTTTACCTTCTGGCTTCCATGATGTAAATGGAGTGGAAAAAAATGTCTTGGAACGCAAGAAAAAAAGAAGTTCATTGACACCAAAGAGAATAAAAAGCTTGATTCTTGTAATATTGTAAAACTACTCCCCAAGCTCTCCTACCTCACTTGTAAATAATTTCCCCCACACACAAGCCAGCTAGCAGAGCCCCTTTAAAAGCAAGTCTCTGTGTTATGGTACAGAGACTTTCCGAACGCGAGTGTAATTCAGAGCTATTTAAATCTCAGTATGCACATGGGAGGCCTCTCTGGCTGAGAACTGAAAGCGAAACCAAGCCTTCCAGCGACAAACCCGAGGAGAACGAGCAGTAAACAACCCCGTAGCGGTGTGAAGCGCAGGGCTGCCCCGACCCTCGCTACTGTCAGCCAAGGGCAGCAAAAAGCGATCGGCCAAAGCAGCGCACACGCGGCGGCCCCGCGGGAAGGGCCCGAGCGCCGCCGGCCGCGCCAGGGCGGCTGCTCACGCGGCCCGGCGCCGCGGGGCACTGCACGGGCTGGTCCCCCCGAAGGCGCGCACAGCGGCGAGCCCTGCGCGGCCGGGCCCCCGGGGAGGCCGGGCAGCTGCGCGGCGGGCGCCCGCAGGCCGCGGCGGCACCTACCGGCGTGTCGCCCTGCGGGAACGGCGCGTAACGGCTCCGGCGCAACGGCCGCAACGGCCGCGGGCGGGCAGGCCGCTAGCCCGGCGCCATTCCCCGCCGCTTCCTCCTCCTCCTCCTCACAGGCGGGGCGGAGCGGGGCGGTGGACGGCGCCCCCTCCACACGGAATAAATAAGTAATAATAAAAAAGAAGGCGGAGAAGAGCAGGTCGGGAAGCCGCGCGGCCTCTGCACCCCCCTCCCCGGCAGGGATTAGGGGCTGAGCAGGATTTCACCGTCAATTAAATAAATTAAAAAGAAAACCCTGCACAACAACTCGCCCCTCTCCCACCTCCGTGGGGAGTTGAAGCAACCAAATGGTAGAAAAATAGAGAAGCATCATCATCAACTGTTAACAAGTGGCAAAATATATAGGTTTTTGCGGCTGCCTACCGCGCAGGCCTCCTGGCTCCAGGTACATGGGCTGCCTGGCTCCGCACAGCTACTTCACCTCCCAGGTAAAGCAGCTCCAGCAACAGCACTGAGAGGCAGAAAGAGGGAAAAGAAGAAAAAAAAAAAAAAAAAAAAAACACCAAATAGCTAACCGTCACATCCCACTGTCATGACAATCCTGTGAATCTTTGCTTCAGGCTTCCTTTTCATCTAGACTCTAATGGTAAAATAAACAAAAAAGGCATTTCCCAAAGCTTTACAAGGCCGAGTAAGCAAGTTGTGTAATTCTGGAGCGTGCCACAGCTCCCACCTGGGGCAATACTTTATGCCAGGGAAAATATATGCTTATTTAAGAAGACACACTCATTCACAAAGGTCTGATGGAGCTCCGTCAAGGCTTGGGGTGTCTGGATTCCCCAGATCTAAACAGAGGCTGCTCTTGGGAACATTTACACTTAATGAATACAAAATGAAGAGTTAAATCCCCCTCTACAGACAAGCATGCCCAACACTCAGTGAAAACCAGCTGGAGCAGGGCATGGTAACCCCCAAGAGAATTCAGCTGCAAGTCATCCCTGCAACACCTTACATGCATGTTCAGTAGTTACACCAGCTTGAGGACAGTTACAGCATCCTGTTTTGCCCACGTTAAAGGCAGGGTTTCTTCAATTCCCAAAGAAGAAACCCCTGGGAAGGGCCTAACAGCCTCCACTCTGCTTCCACATGAGAACCACAAGATGTGCCCAGGAGAATCATGAGCAATTCTCCTCTGCTCCACATCGTCTCCCAGAGTTACCCCCAGCTGCGTGAGCCCACCCAGAGCAGGTACTTCCTCCAGACCTGGTGACGCAGGAGTTGTCCCTTCCCTCACCTCCAGCAGCTCAGCTACTCCTTTTGCTACCAAAAACACTTACGAGCCATAGCCATGGATAATGGAGGGATAAGAAGAGAACTGTGTATACACACTTCATTCTCCCTCCCCCCATAAATAAGACTAACTTCAATTGAAGAAAAATACTTCAGACCTATTAACAAAACCCTATAATGCATACAGGTAGCATGTTACAAATCATTCACTGAAGAAACAATGGACAGGACACAGGACCACAAAGCTCCTGACTTCTTAGTGCTCTTATACACACAGCCGCAGCACTGCTGGCCCCTGGCCGCCTGCTGCTTTTCACTTATCTCACCTGACAGTGCAGCCTGCTCATATCCACACGGGGAACCCCTGTGGCAACACACTGCTAATGCAGGGCCGAGGGGTACTCACACAGTAAAAAGAAAGGGCCCATAAGCACTAGGGCAGTGTGGGAAGGAGCAGTTCAAGGTGCATGCACACACCATAACTGTGCGAGACCCAGCACCACCTCCCACCCCAGCGCTGCCTTCGCAAATGGCGCCACCGCGCAGCCCAGAGGCTTTTAAAGGGACCAACCACGTGACGCGGGCCCAAGAATGGGGAGAGCGCGGCGCAGCCGGCGGGACTATACTTCCCAGCAGCCACTGCTCCACCACCGTCTCTCATTGGGCCGGGGGAGCGTCGCGGTGCGTGCCGGGAGGCGTAGTCCGCCCGGCCGGCGCCTCGCAGCGGCCCGCGCGTGAGGCGGCGCTCTGCCCTCGCCGGGCTGGTCTGGCCGCGTCTCGCCGCGGCTGCCGCTCCGCCGCCCCGCACTCACCGCCGCCAAGATGGCTGCCGTACGCCGGGCCCGCAGTTTCTCGCGCTGCGTGGTGCGCTTCTCCGACCGAGAACTCTGCTAATTCCCCCCGCGGGGACGAGGCACGGAGCGGGCGGGGGGCAGGGGCCCCCGCGACGGCAGCAGCGCCGCCCGAGCGCGGCCAGCATGGTGAGCACGGCCGGCCGGGCCGGCGGCCGCGGGAGGACGCGGGTGGCGCCCGGCGCGGGGAGGCCCGCGCGGCACCGGCTGCCAGGCTGGGCCGCAGGGAGACGCTCCCCCCAGCCCCAGGGACGTTTTTGGATGATGAATGTTGAGATTTTTTTTTTTTTTTTTTTTTTTTTTGTCTTGGTGGGAGTTACGTAGCTGCCCTCAGAGCAGCTAGATTGCTGTGTCGTTATAGAAGTGCGTGTCCAGCCTTTCTCTTTCCCCCACAGCCTTGGTATTTTGAGGATTTCAGGGGCTCTGTGGGCCTGGCACGCAGGTTAAACAGGAAACGCTGCAAAGCGGGACAGTCAGGTTTGGTTCAGTGCAGTTCTGCTTCTGCCTGTATTTCCGAGGGAAACGTAAGGATCCGTGATGAGAAATGGAACGTTCAAAGTTAAGCCTCTTATATCATTCAGGAGCTCTCACAGCTCCTTAACCCATGATTAAAACTTTCGTTGAGCAGGGTATTGCCTCTGCCACTCTGACAGAAAGTGCAGTTTTTTCCTCTTTTCTTACAAATCCGAGAAGAACATTAGCATCACTGTTCTGCAGCACTGTCTTTGCTCATCCTTGCCCAGTGCAGCTCACATGAGGCCTGTTGAGCGGGTGACAGTCACTTCAGAGCTGTTGTTGACCCTAGTCAGGAAACCGAGGGAAGCAAGCAGCGTGCTTGCCTGCTGCTAAACAGCTAGCACTGGTCTGTGAAAGCAAATTAGGCATGCATTTGGCAAATGATCTGCAAAGCTCTGCAAAAAAATCAGAATCAAAACGGCCCAGCTCATTTCTTTTTATAGGTTAGAGTCCAACTTAAATGTTTGATGTTTCCATTTTGCAGTCCTGCAGCCTGGTGTCTTACCTCTTTTCACAGAGTTACTATTTGCACTGATCAGTATATGCTGATACAAGTCATAGCTGACTTGGAGGACAGCCAAGAGCATAAAGATTAACAGGTTTTGCTGGTTTCAGTACAGAATTCTGTAACCTTCAGATACTGTAACTATTTTTTTCCCCCCAAAATGTGTGGAGGAAATCCATTTTTATAAATTGCAGCCCATGTGGATGGAGTCTCTCGAGCTGTCTGATGACTAGTACTTCAGCACTATTCCTGGGATTACTCGGTTGTCCAAACGGGTTGTTAATAGAGATCATTTTTCCAGTCCAGTTACTTGTGCAGCAGTGATGTGAAGGAGCTGCTGGCCTGGTAAATCTAGAGGGATTGCTTATGTCGCCACTGGGGCCAGAAGAAAAGCTTCTGATAGGAGTGAATGACATTTTGGAAGTGGTTGGGCCATGCCAGGACCAGAGCACTGGAACAGGCTGCCCAGAGAGGCTGTGGAGTCTCCTTCTCTGAAGATCTTCAAGGCCTGCTTGGATGCAGCCCTGTGCCATGTGTTCTGGGTCCCCCTGCATGTGCAGGAGGGTTGGACTAGATGACTTCTAGAGGTCCCTTCCAACCTTAAGGATTCTATGATTCTATGATTTGTGACTCAGGAGCGAAGACTCAGAAATGAGGGGAGGAAACTGAGGTTCTAGAAAAGGTTGCTGAAACAGTAAGGTTTTAAACACTAGGGCTCAGGCAGCTTCATAAGCTTCTAAATAATTTAAAATCTACTCTTAAATTTATTCACAAATTTAATGGATTAAGGGTTTTAATGGGAGTGCCCTTATGTCTAGGAAGATAGTGTGTTGATTTGCTCCAGAAATGACTTTACTAGCCTCTGCATTTTGCAGATTTTGCAGTACTATTTTTTTTTCTCTTCTGTGCAGACTGAGAGCTGGCTGGACATGAACCAGCTGTGAAGCAGAAACCTTTCATGTCTGCACTTGGCTCAGCAGAGAGGCCTGGTTCAGAGCTAGCTTGTCCCTCTGCCTGTCCCGTCTCGATGCAGTCACTGGGGCCTAAAATGCTTTGGTTATCGGGCTCCTGTAACTCACACAGTTCTGATTCTTTGTCTTGATCTTGCACTTCCAAATGGTATAATATGCTCTAACTCTTCTGAGTACAAGTGCAAGGATGTTTTGGTATCTGCACTTCAGTTTTGCAGGAGACTAGAGTGTTATTGCAAGGAGCTGGGAAGGCCCTCCCTGGTGAGGGCGCGCGGTGTGGCTGGAAGCCACCAGGTGCCCTGTGAATATGAGGCAGTGGCAAACACACCCTGGCAGTTCTCCTGGCAGCTGTCTTAATTCTGTTCAAACATATTGAGCAGTGAGATTATAAATGTGAATTTAATGTGGAATAGTAAAAAAAATAAATAAATAAATAAAAAAAAAGGGGGATGCCTTGGCTACAAGAAGAACTTCAGAACGAGTGTCTTAGTCTTTGCTGAGTTTTTGCTGTTTTGTTTTGTTTTCCCCCTCTGGCTTCTTGCCACTGTTCTCATTGTCACTTGTCACTAATACCCTGAATTAATCTTCCTCTATTTTCATATATATTTCGTACGACTCTTGTGTTCTTAAGAACGAGAAATCTCCCTCTGAAGCAGAATAAAGGGGCTTGTTTTTTTATTCTTTTGTTATTGCTATTTTTACAATTCTATTCTTAAACCATCTGTCTTAATTTCCATGCAGGGCCCTGCTACATTTAGTTTAAGAGTTTAAGGTATTGTTGTTCAACTTGTCTCCCAGCAGTATTGTGAGGAGAAACAGCTGTTAAGCAGTTGTGATAGTGTATTTACTTATTTATTTACAATAAGATCTCTTCATTATAGTTTCACATGTAGATTTTTAAGTTTGCCCATATTTGGCCATATTTTTCATAAAGTAGCTATTGAGTAGGAATAGCTTTCCTGAGTTAATAGGATAGAGCAAGTAATAGCTGTTCTTTCAATTTCCATTTTATCTTCAATTAAGATTGATCAGTGGAGGAGATGAGTAGTATGGGAAAAGGGGGAGCTTAAACTTTTATAGTGAGTGTCCGTGAGCCTTGGGTTTTGTGGAGGTGCTGCTGGGGCACGTGGAGACTCCGTAACCGTGTGGACTGCTCCCTTCTAGGCAGAAGCTGAAGAAGATTGTCACTCCGATCTGGTGAGGACCGATGACAATGAAGGGCCTGGTGAAGCCAATCTGCAGGTGCATCTCATGCTAGTGTTCTATTGTAAACACAGTGCTCTTGTGATTTATGCTCTGCTGCTCAGGCTCATTTATTTACCATATCTGTGTCGAGTTTACAAATACCTAATTTGTCTGCTTCTCCATAAGTGAAAAGGATGCATTTTACATTGCTTTCCAGGCATCAAATTCAATGTTCTGTTGTGTGTACAGATAAAAAGCAAGTGTGTGGCAGATTTGGAATTTCTCTGAAGAACCGTAGAAGTCAGACAGCAGTTCCTGTTTGAATTAAACTCAAGTTTAAATTGTCACTTTCTTCTGGTACAGAAAGCTGATAAAAGCAGCCTAATACAAAAGCAAGTTTTCTTATGATACTAGTCTTCTATTTAGCTACTCTTCAGAAGTCTTGATTGAAAGAGACATTCAAAATGTAGCTTCAAAGATGCTCAGAAATGCCCAGGAAAAGTTATGGGTTATCTTGTTTCACAGAGCAGAGTATTTTTAAAAGAGAAATGAATGTTAGAGGCTTAATTTGTATACTGTATAATATAAAATACATCGTTGGTTATAAAGCTTATATAAAGCTTTGTATGTAAGCATACAAAGAGGTAGCTTTTCTAAATATTAATTCCAGTAACTAGGTGACTTCTTGCTTAAGATACTTCTAGGTAAACAAGAAGTACAAAAGCCCTTTTCAGAAGGAGTGATTTTCTAGGGAGTCTTAGATGATACCGTGGTACAAACAATCTTCTCTTGGAACCAGATAAAGGTGGCCCAAATAAAGGTATTTACCTTATTCGTTAGCTTTGGACAAATACTTACGCTTTTTTTTTTTTTTTAATTTACTATAAAACAGTTGCTGATTGTCTGAGTCTATACTCACTGTAGCCACCTAAGACTTGGAAGCCTAACACATAATTTGAAACTCTCTGAAACCCTATTTTTGTTCTTTATAATCCCTACTAAGAAAATGTACTGTCTGAATGTGACTCTAATTCAGAGTTAATTGGATTTTTTAGGCAGAGCTCCAGATGTTCAGAGCTCAGTGGATGTTTGAGCTTGCCCCAGGTGTGAGTTCTAGTGGGTTGGAAACTCTGCCATGCAAATCATCAAGAGGACCTGGAGTAAAGTCTGTAGATACCAAAGGGAAACAGGAGCTAGCAAAAGAGGAAAAGGTATGAAAAAGTAGTTCATAGATTTTGTTTTTTTCCTTGTAGTATTGCAAGCTATGCCAAAAGTTAACACTTTATTAAATCCATAGAAACTGGATGGAAGTTGAGCCATTGTCCCCACATTAATGTCTTCCTTATAAGTTTCTGTACTTGGTTTTGCCTCATGCTCCCAGTATGCTTTCTGAAAGGTAAGTTGTGAGCAGCATTTCTGAGAGGGCCTTTCTGGCCCATTTGTGTAAATCACCAGTTTCAGCTTGTTAGAAGAAATTCAAGCAGAGGGAGAAGGAGCCTCTTGAATAGGCTGAAAATCAGTGGCCTGCAGGAGCTGAGGTTTCCTCCCTCAAGATGGCTTGGTGTATAGGCTGGCAGTGATTAGATCAGTACCATGTGAGCTGAGTTTGCTGAACTAAGGGCCTTTGCTGCCCTTAGTGAGGTGGCATTGCCCTTCATGAGTGAGTGTTGCACATTATTAGCTCAAATTGGGCTGGCTGATGAGATATCCACATACTTTTGTGTCTGTTAGACACAACTGTACCTGAGGGTGGATGGGTTAATGACCTGCCCCTTCTAGTTAGGTAGTAGAAAATAATGTGAAATGTCAGTTTGAAAGATGTCACTACCTCCTCCTTTTGGGTTTTCTCACATCAGTGTGGGAAGGGAGAGGATGGAGACTAATTTTACCAAGTTTTGTATAGTATAGTTCCCTTTTCTTCAGCAAACCAGGCTGAAGATAGCATGAATGCTGAAGTGCTGCTGAAATGCTGCTTTGGCTTGGTACCTGTGTGTGCTGTGACATGCATCCTTCTCAGGTGAAGGAGGTACAATATCCTCCTCCTGAGATTGTTCAGTACTAGTTTGGCGATCAATTTATTTTGTAAAATTTAAAATTTTCAAAGAGAACGCTTAGAATAGACCTTCTTTATTTGCCCCCCCTCCCTTTGTTTTTTTTTTTGTTTGTTTGTTTGTTTTTTTTTGTCTTTTTGCTCCTTTCATTTCCCCAGTTCTTTCTGGGGTTCTGTTCTATTCTGTGTTTTTGCACGGCTTTACAAAGCATTGTTATACCTGCAAGACCAACTACTGTTGTATTTTAAAGGGGTCAGACCCCTGAAGGGATTTAGTTTATATAATGCTGAAAAAGGGTTTCTTAGTGGGAGTACTGTGATCCAGTATGAGATTTTTGGTAATTCTTTACAGCTCCTGCATAATTCCTTGGTTCCGTTTTGTGGAAATTCTTAAAATTGCTGAAAAGAGCATGTACTGCTTGATTAAAAAATTCAGTTACAGCTTGTAGCAGGTGAATTTGTCATCACACTTTGTCATAGTAATTTTACCTTTTCAAGTTAACTGATTTTGCACAGGTATTTATAAGAATTGTAAGAAATTTTCTCTGTATTTTTTCTGTGCAGGCAAAAGAACTGTTCCTGAAGGCAGTGGAGCAAGAACAAAATGGGGCCCTTTATGAAGGTAATTTGGAAATCTGCAATGAGCACCCTTATTACAGACACTCTTAACACTCTCTGATTTATGTACGAGCTGTTATAAATAGTTCCCCTTGCTGTGCTGGGGAAGATACTGCAGCATGAACCTGTGAACTTAAACTGAAGGCTAGTAGTAATCTGAGACTTAGACTGTATAAATAAGAAAACAAACCTGATATAGAAGTAACTATCAGATCACAGTTCTAACTTAATTCAAGGAAAGTATTTCTAGTTTCCAGACAAAAAATAGAGAGGGCATTTTGAAATCCAGAAGCATTCACACTAGGTTCAATTTACTGAAGCACCAGATTGCTCCTCCTCAACTAAAATCTATTTTTGATTGACTTTGAATAGAGCCACTTAAGCCAACAACTGTTTTTTGATATATGTGAAGATAGTTTAAGATTATTAGATTATATGTGAAGATATCTTAAGATAAAACGAAAGTTTACATTGGGTAGTCTCGCTTTCTCAGGTTTGCCAAAAATAATTTAAGATGCTGAGCTTGCTTGTCACTTTGTATCCACCAACAAAAATAGATATGCAATGTTTTCCTTCTCCACTTTACTTTCAGAATAAGTAGAGTAAGATACTCACCTGAACTCAAAGTTCAGGAGGTTGGTAGTGGAGAAATTAAGTAATAAATAGGGAACCAGTTATTACACTGAGTAATAATGAACTCAGACACCTCATGGACAGAATATTTCCACTCCACCATGGGAACTTTTTCCCCTTTTGGAGGGAACTCTCAGTGTTGTTCCAGATCACAAATCATCTGAGAAAGTTGTGAGTCCCTTGTAGGTAATAATGCTGGTTAATTCTTCCATTTTTAATTCATTATATGTTTTTACATGGCAAAATTACTTCAGGCAAAAGTATTTTGTGCATTAGATGCACAGTTAAATGCCTAGACTTTTGTTTTTGTTCTAAAAAAAGGCCTTAGAACTAAATAAGAGGGCAGCATTTAGGAAATTCTGTGGTGCGTTGTAAGGGTTTGTTCATACCAACAGCATATGGGGACATTTTTACGAAAAGGCTAGGGAAAGCAGACTGGAAAGCAGACTATTTCAGTGCTGTGCATATGAAACAAACCCAGAATCTTTATATGCCTGAGTGTAGTCCTTGAGCACTACGTGCAGCAGCGGAGAAGTAGTAGCACCTGTGAGAGGTTTGCAGTCGCACAAACCTCCCGGTGCTTGGGCTGCATGGTGAATACATTCTTTCTGAGCTGATTGTGATTTGAGGGTTAAGGAAACAAAAATAAACTGCTGCTATTCATATACCCCTATGAGAGACAACGTCCTACAGCAGGCACTTGCTGAGTAGGTCTTGAGCAATCTGCTTTAAACCAAGCTTTTAGCTGCTGACCCAGGCCAGTTCACCAGCACCCAAGTGACCTTTCAGCCTCCTGCAGTCTGTTGATATTCAAAGTTTGCAAGACAGTTACGTGAAGCAGCTTGTTCACGCTGAGTACAGTACAGGCCCAGCTGCTGGATTAACTGCTGAAGTTGGGCATGCTGCTCAGCTGGGGTTGCTGGTCTTCCTCATTCTCACCAGCCAAAGAATTAACAGTTCCTTCCCAGAAGATGTTTTTCCTGATTTTGTTTGTTTTGTTTTCTATTTTCATTACTTTGTTGATAGCATCTTTGGAGTATTAAAGGTAGAATTACTTTCCCTGACTCTTGGAAGGAGAAACCCTGTTAGTTTATCCTCACAGTTGTTTGCTGTGCAGCTTGCTGAAAACACCCTTCTCCTCCCATACTCCCATGTTGGAGTGGCTGACTCCTGTGCTTCCTGTAGCTTCTGTGGTTTTGTCACAGCTCAATTTACTCACTGTGTCTGTTGTTGAGGTGTTGCCTGACATTGGCAATTGACTCCGTCCGCCGAGGCGGCCAGGCACGTCCAACCCGTGCCCAGGCCAGAGAGCACAGACACCAATATGAGGATGCTGCAAATGGCGTTTAATATACGCAGGCTGGATCTTATAAAGGTAGCAAAGGCGGAAGCATGCCTATATAGCCAATAAGCGTTGCTCTTTACCTAATATGGCATATGCCTTAGTTCCCTATTCTTCCCGTACATCGCGAGATCTTCCGAGCGCCGTACCCTACATTGAGGTTTAAAAGAAGAGCAATAGTTCATCTGCTCTTTTGCAGTTTTACAATGTGATGTATGTTTGAGTGATCGTCTGTATTGAGTAATGCAGAATTAAGATATACCTGTATTTTCTACCTACATTCAAACTATTTTTCACATTCCTTGTAGTTATTTATGACCATAGTGCCTAAAATACTCTTTTTTTCAATTATTTAAGTATTAAGCAGCAAACAAAACCAGAACTTTCTAATATTTTACTATAAACCTTTGTACTCTGTAATTGAATATGTAGTGATAAAGTTAGATCTGTAGAAGCTGACACCTATCTGAGGCAGGTTTTAATTTTGAAAGTGTATTCAATTTGCCCGTCTTCTGTACTGAATTTAAACCTTTATTCTAATCGGTAAAGATTGTTAACAAGAATTGCTAGGCAAAGGTATTTTCCACATTTTTGGTGCTTTTAGCAAGCCAGAATGCTATAGCTGCCCATCCCTCTGGAAGAAGCTTTGCTTTGATGAGCTACTGTAGACATTAGACATGTTTAAGCATTAAACCTTTTTTTCAGCCATCAAGTTCTATCGTCTAGCCATGCAACTTGTTCCTGACATAGAATTTAAGATCACCTATACACGTTCCCCAGATGGTGAAGGAGTTGGAAAGAGGTGGTAAGTAAGAAAAGATTTACTAATCGAGAGCACAGAAGTACTGAAACATGATTTTTTGTTCCTAATGCAGCAGTGCTATATTGTGATACACAATATCACTGACTTATAACTGTAGTTTTAAAAAGTGCTGTAGTTTAAAAAAGATAAAAGACTAGTTTGGGGCAAGTTAAATTTAAGTAGAAAAAAATAATATATGTAACAAAATGCATCAGCCACATTATTACTTTTGCCTTCTGTTTTTCAGTTTTTTGAATTATAAATTACAGGAACATCTACATAATTGTATTTATTAACTAAAAAGATCAATTACTGAAAGTTTTGTAGCCTGAAATAAGCATAGCGCTAAAACAAGGCAATATACTGCAGTTCTGCTGACTGACACGGCCAAATGGGAACGTTCACAATAAGGAGAACAATAAACTTAGAAGATTAAATGTTATAATCTGAGTAGTCCAGAGCTTCATCATTACAAGTGCTGGAATACCTGTAGCTTCACCACACCAGTAACATGGCAGCTTGTTGTTGATCTGACTTGTGGTTTGAGGACAGGATTCATGTACAGGCGAAAGCTGCTAATAGAGCTCAGTGTTTTTTAAGACAAGCTCATGAAACACAGCTTGCAAATCTGCTACTCACTGATAGCATCCATAGCTGCTAATAGGTACAATAAATTAGATTTTAAAAACTGAAAATAAAAAAGCAGAGGATCGCTCACATGCAATTCCTAACTCAGTCTTCTTGCCCCAGGGCAGTGCAGCTTCATTGCAGCAGTGGTTTAATACAGAAGGCATGAACTAAGTGCTCCATTTACATCTGTTATTTTAGTATTTAAATGCATGGCTGACATGACATTTTTTACTGTACTTTTATTGTACATTTTGTGCTCTAGGGATGCTGGATTGCACAGTACAGTCTTGTAAAATTCTTGAGATTTTTAACATTAATTTCTGAGCAGTAGTAGGTGGCTTTTGTTTTACCATCTAGTTCCTACCCTAAAATTTTTTAATCTGATGTTTTACAGTTGTTTTCAATATCCTGAGCTGTGGCAGGAATTACAAAAATATTTTGTCATTAAATACAGTGAACTGCTAAATCCAGAAAGAAACTGCTTAGATTGAAATTAAATGGGGAAATACATATTGCCAGATGTATTGCAGCAAAATGAACCACATAGAATTAATCGAGTTGTTTTATGATGTTTTTATTACATGATAAAGTGCGACTGATTTCAAAAGAAACCAGGAAACTATATCAAATGAAGAGAGCAGATCAAAGCCTATATAAGAGCATATATGGGTATGCTTTTTCCAGCATGAGGTGTTGATACAGTGTTTTGCTTTGTATAGTGTTGAGGATAGTGAAGAGGACGGCAAGATGGCTGATCTTTTGACAGATTTCCAGCAGCAGTTAACGCTTCAGGACTCCTCAGTCAAACTTTGTCAGCCCGAGCTTGATGTCAGCCAGACCCATATCTCAGGTAGGAATTACGATTGGAAGAGGAATTTTTTTGAGATGCTAAAACAATCATCTCCTTAATTCCAAAGCTATTTGGAATTTGGAAGCTTAATTTCATGCTATCCATTCTAAAGCCCATACTCAATATGTCTTCCTAGTATGGCATACATCTGACTCTTCAAAGTTAGATGTAACGAACAAAAGATCACCAGGCAGCTAAACAGATTGTCTGTTTCATACAGAAAGTATGAAAAAAAAAAAAAGATTTTTCCTATATTCCTAAATCTTACAAACTCTGTGCCCTTCGGAGTGGGAGCTGTGCTTTTACAATGTCTTACCATAATGCACTTTGAACTCTTGATTTTTTTGTTCTTCCTTACGTAGCTTTTTGTAATATATAGTATTTTTTAATGAAAAATAATCTTCTTTATTATGTTCCCTGGTATCTGAGATGTACAAAAGTAGGATTTCCTGTGGAAATATGGGTAAGTTACTGATCTACATGTTAGTGTCTAACATGGAGTTCTTTTCTGTTTGCAGTGTTGCCTCTGGAAGTCCTAATGTACATTTTCCGATGGGTGGTTTCCAGTGACTTGGACTTAAGATCATTAGAGCAGTTATCTCTTGTTTGTCGAGGATTTTACATTTGTGCAAGGTATACCTAGAATGAACTTTTTTTGCTCTAAGGAAAGAAAGAAAGAACTGTTTTTCAGCTGAATCCATGTAATTGTAGTAAATAACATGTATTCCATGTAATAACATGTAATCCATGTATTGTAGTAAATAACATACTGAGGGTGATGGTGCGAAATTACCTGTACTGGGAATTTTATTTATTTATTTATTTTGGGCTACATGTAGAATTACATCCTGCTTCCTCGCCCCATGTTATATGTCTCACAGCACTGGCTAACTCTTAAATGTGATAGTAATTGGTGTATTACGTAGAGGACCTAATCTCTGTTAAAAAAAAAAAATCTTCTAGATCTTGTTTGAAAATCAGAGTTGCAGGGTCTCCAAGAATAGTACGTCTGCTGTGTTGTCACGATCATACAGTCAAGTAGAATAGAGCCAAGTTGTCACAATGTTAACTTATTGCACTTAGCTGAGATATTGTTGTGCCTTGCGTTTCACTGGCAGGAGGAAATAGCTTTCAGATTCTCAAGGATTAAGTAGATCACTTAGTGATTTAAATTATGAGTTATTCTTGTTTAAGAAAACTTCCAGTTGCATCCAACACAAATGTTGCAGTGGGTTACTTTGACACAAATACTAAGCAAGCCTGTTTTGTTTTGTTTTTCTTATTTTCATTATAGAGATCCTGAAATCTGGCATCAAGTTTGTTTGAAAATATGGGGCAGGAGCTGCAATAAACTTGTTCCATACACCTCTTGGAGGGAAATGTTTTTGGAGAGGCCTCGTGTTCGATTTGATGGTAAGGAGTCTCTTGGAAACAGATTATTCTTATTGCATGTAAGTATTACAGAAAAAAAAAATAGTCAGATTTTGTATTTATGCTGTTGTTAGACCTAATCTGAATTTATTTGGGCTTTTGAAGCTCTAGGGTATCTGTAAAGGCTGGAGGAGAGTACATGGGGCCAAAATAAAAACTTTCTTGTGTTTTAGTAACTAAAGTAAACTGAGAAGTTTGGGATTTTTTTTTTTACACCTCATACATTTTGCCTACTTCATTTTTCTTTATATATTTATTTTTTCCTTTTTTTTAGGTGTATACATCAGTAAGACAACATATATACGTCAAGGAGAACAATCTCTTGATGGTTTCTATAGGGCATGGCACCAAGTGGAATATTACAGGTAGAACTGTAGTACAATGAGTGAGTGAAATGTTTCTCTCTCTAAGTACTGTACATTGAAATCCAGCCCTTGATATCACTATTAACTATTAACTATTCTCTAAAATTCAGTGGGGACATTACTGTGTGTGACGCTTTTCTATGTATTGCTGAGAGATGGTCTTAGAATGTGGTAGAGTTGCTAGAGCTGGGTTCAGAAACACATTTCCTCCTCAGTTATACTTTTCCATGTGGATGAAGTTTAAATAGTAACAGCAGTAACACTCATTCCCAGATTTCTTCTCCTTCCCCAAGTAATTTACATTCTGATGTAATAATTGTTTTCAGCAAAGAGGTAAAAAAGTGATTCCACAAAGATTGTCTTTAAACTTGTTTGTATCCATCCATAAGCAGTCTAGTGGTTGAGATCTTTGGAATTGCTCTAAAGACTTTGCCATTTGTAGACTGCAGTCTGTTTCTCTTGCTATTCTTCATCCTGCTGTTCACAAAGTACATTGTTTATTCTGATGTCCCTTCTGTGCTGGAAACTGTTAGTAGAAGTCATTGACTCTTATGGCTATACATATAGTCTTTCAAGCATTAAGACAGTATCTGAGTATTATAAAAATGATCAAAATCTAGAACCCGAATGAAGTCCATAAAGCATTGTCCATTCTGTATTAATATTGCAATTAGGTTTTTATTACATTTGTCCCAGTTGATCCTGGGAATGGACAAACTTATTTGAGGTCAGTTTTGATTCCTGAGTAGGATTCTTGCTTTGATTAAAGTTGACAAATCTCCTGAATTTCAGCCCTATTGCATAAGCCTGATGATCTTTAATCCTTAAAACTTCTTTGATTTCTGATCCCTTACTGAGCTTTACTATGTGTGAAGAAGTCCATTTTCAGAATCTGAACTTTACCTGCAATGATTCCAAAAAAAGACATTTTTTTCTACATATATATTGTGTAATTATATTTCTGCAGGTATTTGAGATTCTTTCCAGATGGTCAAGTTATGATGCTAACAACTCCTGAAGATCCTCAGTCTATTGTTCCTCGCTTAAGGACTAAAAATACAAGGTTATTGAAATAATATTTGGTTATACAGTTTATTTTTCCTTGCTTTTACTTAGGATTTTTTATTTATAGTTTGACAAAGCTTCTTTATCTGGCTTTAGCGAAAAAAAAGAAAAGAAAAAAAAACACATTGTTTTTATTTAAGATCTTCATATGTAATGAGATTTCTTTTACAGGTTCTGTGCTAGGATAGTGTCTAGGAAGACTTCTGAAGGAGGTAGATGGAAGAATACAGTAGTGTTGGCTCTTGTGGTTTTGAATGCTTTGGAATCTGTGATTTCAGTGTTGAGTCCTCTTTACACTTCCTTGTCCATGTGAAGGAAAGTGGGACCTTTAGGGGGACCTAACTAAACTATTGCTCAGTTTCTCTTGGAGGTTTGCACAGCTTGTTAAAAATCTTGTAGAAGATTGTTTGCGACTCCGAATGGGTTTGAGCTGTTCACTAATAGTCTGAAAATATTTAGCAGTAATCTGAAGAGAACCAACTAATTCATCTTTACTGTACTATTTGGGACAATTATAGAAATAACCTTTCAAAAAGTCTTCATCACTTCTTACCATCAGTCAGCAGGGTACTCTACCAAATGCAAATAAAAAATAGTTTTCTTGGGTAAGATATGTAGTTTTCCTTTTATTCTTCTTATTTGGAATGTAAGTATCTGACTCCTCGAGACGGAGAATACTTTTTTATGTCCTTGACACTGTCCCCTTAACCTTCCAGAACTGATGCAATCTTACTTGGCCATTACCGTCTTTCGCAGGAAATGGACAATCAAACCAAAGTATTTGCTGTAATAATGAAGAAAAAGGAAGAGGTAGGTCCCAGAAGAGAACAGAGGAAAATTGTTTAAGGAGAAAGGGCTTTTTAATTAAGACTTTTCTCAGAATGTGTATTTTAAGGCACTTGGAGATTTGCATTACATCAGAGGATTAAAAATAAATTTCATGTTTAAAATATAATATTCACAAACCAATTCAAAAATAAATACATAAATAAGGATGACAGTTTATCTTACTTTTTTTTCCCCAACCTGTAATAGTCTGTAGAAAGACAGAAAAATATTTGGTTTGCATCAGAGCAACAGTTCTCTCCCTTAGGCAAGATCCTTGCACATACCGATAGGCATTAGATCATTTGTTTTAATTTCTTAGTCCTCTAAATATGAAAGGGCATTATGTATCCCATGATGATACTGGGAACACTAGAATTAACAAAAATAAGATAGAACTGGCGAAGAGGTCTTTATCTGAGATCACCTTTTGTGTGTGTGCAGTTATGCTACACAGTGTTAAATAAAACTTGAGCAGTTTTCATGAACCATAAATAACTCTGTTAGCTTATTTTCCTCAAGAAATGTTCTGACTAACCAGGTGTCTATCAAGAGAAAATAGTTACAAGTGTAGGTGCCGGTGTCCTCTGCCCACATCTTACTTTCTGTGAAAACTCCTCGTTCAATTAAAATCTAGAGTAAGATGTTTTCAAGCAATACCCATACTTAACCTTTAAAGGTTCTCCTGTATGACAGTTTAAACATTTGTCTTAACAGCCTCAGAATAATTAATTGTATGACATGTTCTTTATAGGTCACAAAAATTCTACTTTCTTTCCACAGAAACCAATTGACTACCACAAATACAGGTATTTTCGCCGTGTTCCTGTACAAGAAACAGATCACAGTTTTCATGTAGGACTGCAGCTGTGCTCCAGTGGGCGCCAGAGATTCAACAAACTTGTTTGGATACATCATTCTTGTCACATAACTTACAAGTAAGTAAATAGAAAATAAGCTCCAAGAAGGATATTTGATTGTAGGAACATGGATGGTGTTAATTTGTTCACTTTTAAATTGAGAAAAATGTAAATGTGCAAAACTTCTGAGACTTTAAGAACTACCTTGGAAAAATTAGTAATTCTGATTTGATATACTGGTATATAATCATTTTTTTATCCCAAGAGTTCAGTGGTTTTTCTGAGGGTGTGGAAATTGTCATTACTGGAACTACAACATGTAAGTATCTAAGAGATTTATGAGCACTGCATAAATAATTTCAGGACTGGATCAGGGCTGAATGACTTAACTGTGGTGCTAGTACAGAGACGTGGAAAACAGGCATTCATACAGTCTGTTCCACTTTCTCTGTAAAAGCGCAAGCTAAAAATGCTGGAGAGAGAGACTGCTATGGTCCTCTGCACCCATTCTGTGTACAATGAGTGCTTACAAACTGTGGCCCACTGCAAAACAGCACGAGCAGCTCTTCTCATGGTGGCCCCAGGAAGAGCTGTGGCCCTTGCTCTTGTTCCTGGCACTCTAGGCCAGTCTTGCTCTTGCCACTCTAGGCAGCCCGGCTAGCCAGATCTGCTACACTGGATTACATTACATTACTACATCTGCTACATAGGATTAAAGCTCAAATATTGAGCTGTAAGTATATCACAGAATCTCAGAATGGTTGAGGTTGGAAGGGACCTCTAGAGATCATCTAGTCTGACCCCTCTGCTCAAGCAAGGGCGAATCTTGTCCACTGGCACTTTAGAGTGTAGGTAGCTTTCATAAGCAGAAGATTGTCTTTTATAAAAACAAATATTTTCATACCAGACTTATGAAGAAGTTGTGACAATATCAAAGATTCTTCTCAGCATGAAGTTTCTGCATTAGGCAGGTTCTACTTAACCTCTCAGTACAGCCTGTCCTTTAGAAACCTGAATAAAGGTGAGCAGAAAACCCAGCCTGTAGGACACTTACTATTTGTCATTGGTGTCCAGAATTGTTTGGGGGTGGCTGTTAGTCTTGTGAACGCACAGACAACTTCCAGCTGTCATCCTGGATGCTGAAGTCTATGAGTCTAGATAAAACAAACAAAAGGAGAATTTTTTAACTTAATATTATTAATATGGTGCCGTGAGCAATATTCTGTGTTGTTCCACGCGTTGGAGCTAACAGGAATTGAAGGCAGAAAGTGGCTTCTTTGTTATTAAAGTACAAGCATATTCAGTATAGAGGGAGCTAGGCAACATTCAAGTGCTTTCAGAGTGAACTGATATGAAAGATTCCTCTTTCATTTCAGCATTCCAAAAGTACTTTAGGGTATGCATTTTACTGTAGAATGCGATCACCTAATTGAAGCATTCAAACAGCCACTTACATCTGACATAACTTTTACTGCTTTTTTATCTCTTCTCCGTAGATCGACCGGTGAAACAGCAGTCACCACGTTTGACATCGACAAGATGTACACGCCCTTGTTCTTTGCACGAGTGAAGAGTTTTACTGCGTTTTCAGAAAAGCCACTCTGAGAAACACCTTTTCCTCTCACAGTTCTTGCATGAATAAAAGGTTGTAGCAAACGAGCACTTCAGTTATAGATGTGTATATATTTGGAACATTTTAAAATTGGGGGGCCTTGCAGGGAAGGCCATATGTTCTGGTGGATTAGGAATGGCTGGAGATGAAGCTTATGAGTATTAAAAATCTTTTATTTGTGACTGGACTTTGATAACAAAGATTTTATTTTATTTTATTTTTAAACAGATTTTATAAATCAGTCTGCCTAAAATGTGAGTCTTCATTTGCCTGGGCACCTTAATGGTTTGTCCAGGGGAGATGCTATAGGAAAATCTCGTTGTCCATGGGACAGTGTGCACATGCACTCTGGTGAAGGCTCAGAATGTGAAGGGGAGAAAGTTGTCTTATATTTGTTAAACCGTGTTACATACGAGAACTTCAAATGAATGTTTTCTTTAATTTATTTTGTTTGCCTTGAAGACCTGGCATTTTGTCAACATCAAACTTAAGAAAAAGCAATCAAGGACAGGCAAAGGTGAAGTATAATGTAACTGCAAAGGTGCATGACCATCAACACAGTATGCCAATTGGTCATGAATGAGATTTGATCTTGACACAAGTTCAGGAGAGCCTGGCACCTCACAGGGGTGGGCCTGAAGGGCAGCGGGAATTGGGGAGGGAGTTATTCCTGTGTCACTTAGTGGAACTGGCAGAGCACGTGGCTCTGCTTGGGAGGTGGCTCAGTGGTCATAGGGGATGTGGGATGTGCACTAGTTGTGCACCGATTGCACAAGAAGAGCAGGGCTCGCTTGAACACGTTTGTAATGTAATATAACCCTTCATCTAACCTCGCTACAGATGCTGTAAATCCTCTGGGCATTTGTTTTACTAAGATAAATGTTGAGGCTGCTGTAGATGTTTGGGTGCTGTGTCCTGCTAACCATGAAGTGTACCCTGAGGTTTATTGCAGGCACTGTATGCTGCTTCTCCTGCATATATCGCTTGGGGGTGTAGTGCAGACACTGTAATGCTGCTTACTATATCTGTATCTTGGATTCTGAAAGAACTGAGCTTGCTAGTGTAATGTTTTTAAAGGCATTTTGTGTAATCTTTTCCTTTGAACATCTCATTTTAAAAAACTGACCTGGACTAGAGAACTAAAGTGTGAAAGAACTGTTGAAAGTACTATACTTGTTCCATAATTTATAAAGTGTATCTTTGCAAGAAGCTACACAGCTGAAAACATCAATAAATCATAATTTTGAACATGCAATCCGTTGCATTTTCTTATTTTGCCAAGAAATCATTACTTTCATATAGTTAAACAAGATTCTGAATATGGATGTGTGTGGCTGGAACTTCTTCCTTATTCTAACTAGTCTAGAAAGACTCTGCCTACAACCCTCCCTGTTCTATGTCCTCACATGGACACAGGAGCACAGGAGCTACACCAAGACTGGAATCTCTTACTGCATTTGAAGACAGTATTCCTGCCTCTTTCAGGTTTGACAGCCTTCCTGCTTTAGCAGCTGCAGCTATTTTGACATCTTTTCAAGATGCTGGTAGCACACAGATTAATTTACTCTAAGGATGCTCTGTGAGAAGTAGCTGGGCCTGATGCAGAGCTGATGAAAAATTAAGACTGGTGAATTCTATCAAATTAGATTAATTTTTAATGTAGAAAGCCAAGATCTCTGAATAAGCAGATCTTCCCTTTAAAGAATGAATACTATACATGCATTGTAACTCCTACCTGTCTCCAGGCTAAATTTACATCCCCCACTACATTTATTTTAATTGATTACCTCTGTGTAATGATACAAGGTTGCTAAAATTGCTAGAAAAGAAATTATGTTTAATCAGTAATAATTTTCTTTCAGGGACAGCGGGGGCAAAGCAATCGCATGTTTGGTTTTCCCTTTTCCTTCAAAACAGTGCTGTCCCTTCAGCTCTGTGGCTTGGTAACGACCAGCAGCTTTGGGCTGTGGCTTCCCCATCCGCAGGGCTTGGAGCTGCCACTGCCAGGGAGGCTCTACTGTCTCTCAGTGGCAGGGCATTGCCTGAAGTTTCCTTTGGTGCTGAGTATGGGTATTTGATGCTTTTATTTTTTTCCTAACAACTTCTTGAAAAGCTGGGAATTGCTGTCAATCCCAGAATTTTGTGCTGGCCCTATGCACTAGGCCAGGCGGACATGCTGTTTTTTTTTCTTTTTTTTTTCCTCATATTGTCCCTATCTAATGAACCTCTTTATGGTAGAACAGCTTTGCCAAGAAAGACTGAACATCTTCCCCCTAAGCCCTATAAAACGGGTAAGTGTTGGTGAAAATGCTGCTTCCTACACTGTTACGAAGCTTTAGCTCCGGTATGTCGTAATGCAATGTTTGTTAGTCAAAGATGGCCAGTTAAGGTGTGTTAGAATCATAGAATCCTTAAGGTTGGAAGGGACCTCTAGAGGTCATCTAGTCCAACCCCCCTGCACACGCAGGGTCACCTAGAGCACGTGGCACAGGACTGCGTCCAAGCGGGTTTTGAAAATCTTCAGAGAAGGAGACTCTGGGCAGTCTGTTCCGGTGCTCTGTCACCCTCAATGTTAAAATTTTTTTCCTTAAGTTCCTGTGGAACTTTTGGTGCTTCAGTTTGTGGCCATTACCTCTAGTTCTGTCGGTGGCCACCACTGAAAAGAGGCCAGCACCATCCTCCTCCCTGCCTCCCTTGAGGTACTTATAGACACTGATCAGGTCTCCTCTCAGCCTTCTCTTCTCCAGGCTGAACAGGCCCAGCTCCTTCAGCTTCTCCTCATAGGGCAGATGTTCCAGGCCCCTGATCATCCTTGTAGCCCTGTGCTGGACTCTCTCCAGCAGCTCCACATCCCTCTTGTACTGTGGGGCCCAGAATTGGACACAATACTCCAGATGCGGCCTCACCAGGGCTGCGTAGAGGGGCAGGATCCCCTCCCTCGACCTGCTGGAGACGCTCTTCTTAACACACCCCAGGATCCTATTGGCCTTCTTGGCCACAAGGGCACACTGCTGCCTCATGGTCAACTTGTTGTCCACCATGACACCCAGGTCCCTCTCTGCAGAGCTGCTCTCCAGAAGGTCGGTCCCCAGCCTGTACTGGTGCCTGGGGTTATTCCTCCCCAGGTGCAGGACCTTGCACTTGGCCTTGTTGAATTGCATGAGGTTTTTCACCGCCCAGTTGCCCAGTCTGTCCAGGTCCCTCTGGATGGCAGCGCAGCCCTCTGGAGTATCGGCTACTCCTCCCAGTTTGGTATCATCAGCAAACTTGCTGAGGGAGCACACTGTGCTCCAGGTCATTGATGAATAAATTGAACAGGACTGGACCGTGGACTGACCCCTGGGGGACCCTGCTAGCTACAGGCCTCCAACTAGACTCTGCACCGCTCATCACCACCCTCTGAGCTCTGCCATAGGGATTCATGTTCATAGGGATACGTTTTGTGCTGTGATATCTGTGTATGTGGTAACTGATCTGAAGGAAAAAAAGTAGGCAAAATATTGTTCCTTTTTCTCCTCTTTTCCCTGATGCCCAGAGTCCCTCTTCCTCCCTTGATTCACGGCCACCTCTGCTCTGCAATTCCCATGTGCCGAAAGGCCCGGCTGCACCAGGAGCTGCTTGGCAGGAATGGTCTCTAAGCTAAATGCAGCTGCTCTCCTCCAGTGCTGCCAAGTGGTTCCCCGCACAGATTAATACAAGGGTGAGTATCATCAATCTGATTGCTCCTCAAAGGCTCTTGCATTTTCTCCCTCAGCAAGTTTGCTGATGATACCAAACTGGGAGGAGTAGCCGATACCCCAGAGGGCTGTGCTGCCATCCAGAGGGACCTGGACAGACTGGACAACTGGGCGGTGAAAAACCTCATGCAATTCAACAAGGCCAAGTGCAAGGTCCTGCACCTGGGGAGGAATAACCCCAGACACCAGTACAGGCTGGGGACCGACCTTCTGGAGAGCAGCTCTGCGGAGAAAGACCTGGGTGTCATGGTGGATGACAAGTTGACCATGAGGCAGCAGTGTGCTCTTGTGGCCAAGAAGGCAAATGGAATCCTGGGCTGCATTAAGAAGAGCATCTCCAGCAGGTCGAGGGAGGTGATCCTGCCCCTCTACTCAGCCCTGGTGAGGCCACATCTGGAGTATTGTGTCCAGTTCTGGGCTCCACAGTACAAGAGGGATGTGGAGCTGCTGGAGAGAGGCCAGCACAGGGCTACAAGGATGGTCAGGGGCCTGGAACATCTGCCCTATGAGGAGAGGCTGAGGGAGCTGGGCCTGTTCAGCCTGGAGAAGAGAAGGCTGAGAGGGGATCTAATCAGTGTCTATAAGTACCTCAAGCGAGGGAGTGCAGAGGACGGTGATGGTCTCTTTTCAGTGCTGACCACTGATAGGACTAGAGGAAATGGCCAGAAACTGAAACACCAAAAATTCCATAGGAACTTAAGGAAAAATTCCTTAACAGTGAGGGTGACAGAGCACTGGAACAGGCTGCCCAGAGAGGTTGTGGAGTCTCCTTCTCTGGAGATCTTCAAAACCCACTTGGACGCAGTCCTGTGCCACGTGCTCTAGGTGTCCCTGCGTATGCAGGGGGGTTGGACTAGATGATCTCTAGAGGTCCCTTCCAACCCTAAGCATTCTATGATTCTATGATTCTATTCTATGATTCTATGATCCTCTCTGTAGTGAGCAATGTTAGTTCATCAATCCCTCAGCTGAATCCCTCCCTTCCCACTTGACCAGTTGGGAGTTTTTTTTGATGGGAGTGAACTAAGGCAAAGATACCTCCTCTCATGCAGCCCTCAAGTGCTTTTCATAACTCCTCTACCTAGTTCTCCGGAGAAATCGATGAAAAGCTCCTTAATCTGTTTGGGATAATGTGACAAGTGCCTTAAATGACAAACATGAGTACTAGGGGGTCACTTCAGTACTGCCCTGAAATTTAATCACATGGAAAAGAAAATATTGAATACCTTTTAACTCACCTTGGGTACACATATTAGTAATTGACAGTGTCTAGACAGATGGTGATCTGGAAAATAAAGTCTGGGAAAAATAAATGTAAAGTTATTAAAGTCAGCTGCATTTCCCAGCGGTAATAAAGTAGAAAGATGTGAGGGTGGGGAGAGAGTTTTTTTTTTTTTTTAACCTTCTATAGCATCTGACAACTGTTGTCGCCAGCAGCTCCATTTGGAACATGGGCCCCTTTTAAATGTCCTTTTAAAAAAGATTTTACATTTAAAAAGTGTGTAGAACCTGAAAAACTGAAAAAAAAAGAAAAAAAAAAGGAAATCTAATGATAAGATGAGTATTTGTCTGGGTATGTGCAAAACAGTGAATCCTGTTTTTCTTCTTTTCAAGGGACTCTGATTTAGAGAGCTTTTTATGAGATCGAGTTCATGTACAGGATCACAAGCATCCCTATTTTCTGTAGTTCCCTGGGACGAACATGCCATTATGGGGCACACTGTTGATCAGATGGTGGTCTCTGAGCTTTGGGGTAACATTATTTACATTTACCCCAACATTTGGGGTAACATCTTATGCTTAAACTGCTATTCTGCTTGCCATCACACCTGGAAAACCCTGGAGAACCAATGAGACCCAAACAAAAATGAAACGTATTGCTCGTGAACAAAGGAAAGATGCAGCCACCTCAGTCCCACTGTGGAAGACATCTAACCTGAGTTCTGCAAAGGTCCTGAGCTAGCTAGCTGCCTTGTCCTCCTTAAATGTAGTGCTATTTGCCCCTCTGCAGCATTCGAGGACTAGTAAAAATTCTTAGGGAGGTATTAGAGTGAGAAAGGATAGACAACTTGTGCATGAGAGTAAATGTCTCATTTTGGGGGGACCAGTGCTAAGAGCCTGCCTGGTGCAGAGCTGGAGGGGGCACCATTCGCACGGTGAAGCGGGGCACAAGCTGGCGGGCAGCTGGGTGGCACGCAGACCACAGCTCTCCACGCTGGCCCTGGCTGCAGCGCAGCCATCGGGACAACCCGGGCCACAGCTCTCCGTCGTCCGCTGTTCCTGGGAGGACTGCAGCTGGTCACACTCCATGGGACTGGCTGCACGGTGGTGGGAGGCATTTGCGGACTCATGATGGAGAACCTGGTGGGACAGTTATATCCATACTGATGTTTAGACCATCCCGATTTCAGAGAGAATTGATCGTGGCCTGCACTGGACATTATGTGAACTTGATCTTTCTCTCATTCGCTCTGAGGATCGCCCCGCAGCTGGAGTATGACTTGATTCTTCAAACAGACAAAAGAATGGATATAGAGAAATGCTAGATGAACTTAGGCAGGGGAATTATGTTCTGGACTGTGCAGCTGAGCACAACACTCTTCATGCACAAGGATGGTGAACTCAGTGCAGGTTCTGGAGCATCTATCGTATGAGGAAAGACTGAGTGAGCTGGGCCTATTTAGCCTGGAGAATAGAAGACTGAGAGGGGATCTGATCAACATGTACCAGTACCTGAGGGGAGAAGGTAAAGAGGATGGGGCTAAACTCTTCTTGGTGACAGGACAAGGGGTAATGGGTACAAACTGAAACACAGGAAGTTCCATCTCCATGTAAGGAAGAACTTTTTTACTGTGAGAGTGACAGAGCCCTGGCACAGGCTGCCAAGAGAGGCTGTGGAGTCTCCTTCTCTGGAGATCTTCCAAACCCACCTGGACACCACCCTGTGCCACGTGATCTAGGTGTCCCTGCTGGAGCAGGGGGATTGGACTAGATGATCTCTAGAGGTCCCTTCCAACCTCAACCATTCTGTGATTCTGTGATTCTGTTTCAGGCTTCAACAAGTAGGCTGCACCTACTAAATGAGAGCAACCTGCCTGCACTTAGGCTAGGATAGATCAAGACTTTCTGGATCACAATTTTAATACTTAAAATTCCTAAATAATTTTTTGAATGAACTCTGTCTTGGCTGGCTGCCACGCCTGATGCCACTTTCCTAATTTCAGTGGTATGATCATAAAATTTCTGGTTGGAGAAATGAGATCCTGAGCAAGAGTTTTAATGAGAGTTTCTTTTGCTTGCTTGCTACTACTCTGTTTTCAGCCATCGCCAGAATTAAGATGGGATAAATACTGGTAAAGTTACAGTAATTATGGAAAAGACTATTTTGATGGCAAAAAAGAGCACATTACAGAGTTTATCTGGATAATCACAGCCACATGCAGCAGCAAATGCAGCTGTGCTGCACCCTCTGCAGTGCACTATCCCCAGAACATGTTTGGATGACAAAACCTGTCACTGTTAGTACCTGCAGATAGATATACAGACTGTTTATAGAGGAGAGGAGGTATTCAGCATCCATGCTGTCAGGATGACAGTTCCCACCAATAGCTTGTGAACCTGCTGACCAATTCCCACACAAATTTCCAAGAAGGATCCAATATTCAATAGCACCAAATTCCTACACACTGGATGAAAGTAGGTAATGAGTGGAGACACTGCCAGTATTTCCATGGACAGAAAGTATGCTGTGTGTTCCGGTTTTAGTTTCCATGTTATCATAAATAGTTTTTATACTACTAAAATAGATTTTACGGTATTACATTGTTAGACATCAAAAAAATCACAAGGGAGACTGTTGGAATCCAAGAAACCAAGTCCAAGCTTCATGACTCCTGCCATTCAAGAGCATGTCTTTAATGAAATAGGATAAAGTTTTGAAGAAGCGGATTTGATAGGGGGTTGTTTTGTTTTGTTTTAATGGAATCGACCTCCAAGCTTAAGATTGAAAACACAGGTCTGTTCAGCGCAGTGAGAGGAGGGAGCAGCGTGAGGGAGGATGTTATTCCTGGATGAAGGAATGACCCGCCCCTGTCACTGCCATTTGCTAACTTCTCTGGAAGCAAAAAGGCTCTGGATGTTCAGCGGCCTCAGGGCTCTGCTCCTGGACCAGCAGTTTCCATCAGGCACAGAAAGTAATAAGCCAGGAGGATACTGCTTGTGCTGTGGTTCGTATTATTTCTATTATTGTTTTATAACTATTTGTCTTCAGAATAGCAAATATATTAAGCAACCCTTAGTAACAGAAGATTTGGAAATCAGTCACTGATGATACAATTACTGAATTATGTGAAGAATTGGCAGTTTGAATCTTAGCAGAGCTGCTTTTGAGAAATAAAGAACACTTTCCTCTGAAAGGAGCCCTCCAAGGCAGCTTTGCTTCCTCCTGCTGAGCGGAGACAGGAGGGATATGCTGTGTGTGAGAAGCTGCCTGAGACTCCTTCCTGGCCCGGCCTGATCCCTGCAGGGACAGTCATCAAGTCCTGCTTCATGAGACCATCTCATGTTGTTTCCAGAAAACCAAATAATCTGAGAAGGAGAGCAGCGAATGCGTGTGGAGCCCATGCCACTGAAGCTTTGTCCATAGGGCCCCCAAGGCTGCAGTCAGGGCTGTCCCCAGTGAGTTAGAGCTTCTGATGATTTTTCAGATGTGCATCATGGTATACAACTAATGTAAACAGAAACAGCTGAAACCTGCACCTGTCTGATCTGAGAACAGCTGTATTTGATCCTAAATTTGTTTGATCCTAAATGTGTTTTATCTCGTGCATGTGTATATCTTGTGCACCACAGGACATGGGGATGGCAGCATCTCTTGGAGCAGAGGGCTCTGTAAGAGATGCACCACAGACCTCCCAAAGGCCACGCTGAAAGAAAGGTCTCTATGGAGTTACTTGGCGTGTGCCTCCTGAGAGACCTTCCCACCCCCAACAGTTTAACACACTCATTTCTTTTAAACACAGAGGGAATTCATTTTGGGCCACATTTTAGAAAATAGTCCATAATCTTGCAGTTTATGGTCTTAATCTGCCAAAAGACTTTTTATGTACTAGTATTTGGAAATGAAAACATCTGATTGTACTCAGTCAGGCTTGCAGTTGTTTTCACATGCAAAGCCAGAGGCCCTGGGGAGAGGAAGGAAGAAGAAACTGGTCAGGGCATCTGCCCTGGGAGACCTGGATGGAGTCCCTGTTCTGCCTTCTCATGTCCACATCAGTGTAACAAGTGTTAAAAAAAAAAAAAAGACACATCTGTGTTTCTGTAAGATACAGTCTGATCACACATCTTAATTCTGAGTATATGGTATGGTATTATTCTGAAACTATGATGCTTCTGATGGCTTCAGAACCATTTTCTATACAAATATATATCTATTTCATCAATAACAGAGATTAATCCCAATATCCCAAAGAATGGCCGTTTAGTACTTTGGTTGATGCTTTCAGAGTTAAGGAGCAGGGCAAGTAGCAAGTATAGACTATCCATGCCACATACGACTGACCAAATAAGTTTCAATAGTAGCTACAAGTGTCTAAAGAACACAACATGCTGTCCATGTAATAAGACGGATCCAAAACTCCTTGTCTGTTTTGCCTTCCTAGGGTTCTGTTGTAGCTGTGAAAAACAACTTTCTGCTACAGAGAATAAGGTTACAGAGTGCTTGTCAGTAGTTCCTCACCCATAAATCAGTATGTCTGCATGAAGATAACCTGAATAATTTTAGTGTTCAGCATATTTTGTTCAAATTGCAGAGGCAAAAATGCATGGTGGCATCTTCCACGCCTGACTCTTGTAACTGCCCACAGTTTTGAACTTAGTTGGGCTTGAAGTAGCAACATATATGTACTTCTTTTCACACATCTCAAGTGTATTGAAGTTATTTTTGCAAAGGTCGCAAGCGGGGTGGGTATCTTCATATTTTGAGCCAAATGATTACAAATTTGGCATGATACTGATCCAAAGCACTTATTGTACCAAAAATGGAGGGAGGGAGTTACTGCCAACACAGAAGTCAGCACAAGAGCACGGGAAGGTCAAACTGACGCTGTCAGCTTGTAAATCTGGAGAGCCTTCCTGCACCTCACTTTAGAAGAAATCACTAAATCACCCTGCGACTCAGTTCCCTCATTTTTTAGAAGAGGAGAGCACTTCATCCCATGTGTATCTTGGAAAAGTGCTATTTGTATAATATCATCGTTGGAAAGCAACACTAGTTGTAGTGCAATAGAGAGCTGAGGAATTCAGGGGAAGGGCAGGACAAGGAAGAGCAAAGCGGCATGGGGCTGTGGTCAGAGTGTTAGGCAGGTCCCGTGCCGGTGTAGCCAGTTGGGCAGTCACAGAAGAATCCCAGTTATGGGACACGTTGCCCAGGGGCAACTTCGGTCTGTCCCTCCTTGCATGTCACATGTCCTGGAGCACCTCCAACTCAGATTTGCTCCATTTTTTGTCTTTAAATATAGAGATTGTCACTACCCTTGATTAAAATTTTCTTCACTAAGTTTTTGATCTGAACAACCACGGTATAACACACAAACTTTGATATTTGTGTTGAGGTATCCAACAGATTAAATAAGAATTTCCTGGATTGACCCTTCATGTACAACAGTAGCATGCCATATTGTGATCTACAAATATATTTTTTTCCACATTAAAAAATCTCTACTCATCCTCTATTTCTTAAATTGCAATAAACCTCATGAAACAGTCTATAAATATAATTTGTCCTTGTCTTGTAAATGCCTCTAAAACTCCACCCTTCATAATGACAGCACTTTCCCTAATAACTAACATATTTCAAAGTTTTAACAAAGAAGAGAGAAGTCAAAGGGATGAAAATAAGCAAAAAAAAAAAAAAAGACAAATGATGAGACTAAACCTGTTTGATGGACACCACATATGTCCCACTCTCAGGTACTCTGTCATTTTTATTGATGCTTGTTTTGTAGTAATCCTCCTAAACTCATCCCAATAAAAAAGATTTCCCCTTGTGCTGTCTGGGCAAGGCTGGCTGGCTTCAGAGTGAGAGCATGTGTAGGTCCAGACTGCAAAATCTGGGTCTGTCTCCAAAGGCTTGGTAGTATGTGGAGCCATGGGATGCTGATTTCTTCTAGACAACAAGATGCATGTCTGGCATCCTAGTCTGCCAAACAGATGTAGGGAACTGACAGCTTCTGGTGAAATGCAGATTGCAGTTGGGTGACATGCAGGAAAGGGACCTAAAGATTCATCTGCAATGAAATAACTGAAAAGTGGCTGGGAAAAGCTCCCTGAGGCCACATAAATATCTAAATGAAAGCAACTAGGTCAAGTAAAACACTCATGGGACTGGTGCAATGAAGAGACCTAGCTCACAGATCAAAGACAAGGAAAGAGCATGGTGGTTACATGCAGCTGCTGTGGCCTTTGAGGGCATTTATCTAAACCTTCCTTAGTCCTAGTAATCCTATGTTCTTGAACAAATAGAGATCAGCAGCAGATGAAAAGTTTCCAACCAGAAACTGGGAGTGAGCTGGTTTGTAGGAAGGAGTGATACCTCTTACTAGGTCAATGAAACAGCAGGAGAAGAATAACAGAAAAAAAAAAAAACCACAAAAAAATAACCAAATAGCCACAGGCTTTGAGGCAAAAAAGCTCTTTTTTGGGTCTCCAAGAGGCACTGAAGAGGGGGTCAGTGTAGCGCTTCGATGTCCGCTTTGCAGCAGGACTGGAGATTTGGGCACCAGAGATGGATGGAGGGAGGACACTTCAGTATAGTCACCGTAAAGGGTAGAGGTTAAGAAACATCTCGCTGCTGCAGTAGTCCAGGTTCAAACCCTGCCGTTCGTCTTCCAAGGCCCGTCCTCTTGCTCTCGGAGGTGTGCAGTGGTGGTGGGCGCCCGAGGGAACGAGGAGGGGCTCCTGCTGCGCCAGGAGACACGGCGAGGCCGGCAGGCTGCCACCAACTATGTGGCGCTTTCCCCGGTGGGACGCGCCTCTGGTGGGGCCCAGAGGCTCATAGCCACCCTTGGGTGCGCGTGGCGCGCCAGGAGCCGGCTGGACACCGGCACAGAGGGACTCGCTGGGCAGGTGGGCCGGAGCGAGCATGGGCCTGTGGCAGCCCTGCAGGGCGGCCGGCGGCACCTTGTCCCAGTGCGGTGGTTCGATGAAGCTGATGGAGGAGCTGCAAGTCACGGTGGGCACAGGGCCCCCCGGCTTGTCACAGCAGGGACTCGAGCCCACGGCCTCAGCATCCTTCCCCACGTATGGTGAGAGCCCCAGGCTGCCAACAAGTGCCCATTCCGGGGGGACCCCGCTCGCAGAGTGGCTGAAGTGAGTGGGGGCTATGGAAGCTCCCGGCTTGGCATGCAGGAAAGGCAAAGGATCGCAGGACTGTGTTTCGTCTGCTAGACACTTGGGAGAGCAAGGGGCAGAGTATTAGACAAACTAGAAAAGAAGAGGTGTAGTTTAGCAATACAAACTGAAAACCCTCCTATAAGAGACCCTTGTGAATGCTTTTAAGTAACGCAGCTAATAAAGATGCAGCTAGAGAGCCTTCTCTCAGAGCAATTCTAGCATTTTTTAGCTATGATTTTAGGGCTTTATCAAAGGATTTCAAGAGCACCGTTAAGAATTTAGTTCGCTTTTTTTTTCCAAATGCTATTTTAAACTAAATACATTGATAGATCAATCATTCACAGCTCTCAAAATCAGATGCCAGCAGACACTGAAGTAACACCTGAAAATGTTTTTTTCTCATTTATTTGATTTCACAGAATTTAAATCATTCCTATGCTGTTTAAAAAAATAAATAAGATTTAAGTGACTTTTTTTTTGTGAAGAGATCTTCTCACTCCAGCAATATTATTCTTCAGCTTTGATTCTTTCAGTTAATTTTTAACTGATTAATTTTCCCATACTTAAATTTTTTGCACCATGAATACAAATTGCATTCAAAGAAGGAGCAGAACACTAGAGTTACTCTGCCAGACCTTCTTTCCTGGATATTTTGCAATTTCTTTAAATGCTCTAATTATTGGATTATAACTTTACGAACTTTAATTCCTGCAAAACACACATTCTGTGCTATCATTTCTGAATAGGGTTTATAGGTCTCTGTTCTCTATAATTCTCCTTATATCCCTTTAATTACAGTGATTTTCTAACTTGTTGACCACAGGAGTTGCAAAGATCCTTTCAGCTATTCTCAGCCTACGATAAGGAGAAATACCAAAGACCTTACGTAGGACCCAGCCCTTCTTCAGTTAAAGAGCAGCTGACGCCACACAAAAAACATTCCATATATCACTTGATCTATTTTTGGCTCATATATTTTCTGCAGTTCTCCTTTCTGCTCTCTTGCAAGCACACTGAAGTAGAATCTTTTAAAAAGACAGCTTCAGCAATGCTAATTTTGCATCTGCAGTCAGACTACTGAGTTTATCCTATCCTAACTGGTCATGGTGAGAACAAGAACATGATGGATTATTCACAAAACAAACCTGCTTGAAAGGCATGAACTAGAATGGCATGGTAACAGTCTGAGCCACAGGAGCAACTACACAGAGTCAAATCATCCAAAGAGTCTGGGTGGGCTTCCCCCATGGAGAACCTCCAGGTTTGTCTCCTTGGTGGGTGTTGAGTCTGCCTGTAAGTCAGCTATTGAACTAAATGAGTTTTCTTAAGCAAAGACTTGGGGACCAGACAAAATGGAGTAAGGATTTCTGCATTTGCCTTGTTAATGACAAGTATATTTTGTTGAGATGCCATATGCGGTATATAATGGGTTTATCCTCTAGGTAATCTCATACATCGTATTACATAACAAAATAGCGCACTTGCTGTATTTGTGTGTACACATACAAATCCTCCTCCTGAGCTTAGTTTTTGTCAAAAAGATTTCCTGGTCTTTAGGTGTTCATTTGTTACTTTTTTAAAATAAGTTAGTGCAATCAGTATGTAAATTAAACCCATTTAAAACCCCCTAACTGTTCTCCTTCAGGGTCCATATCCTTAGACCAAATATTTGTTTTCTTTATAAATAATGTTAGTTCTGAAGCAGAACTAACAAAGGACTTATAGGAAAGTTTACTAAAGGCAACTCTTTGCTATAAACAAGGAAAAAAATGGGGCACTAAAACTGTGCACATGCTGCTAAATAAAACAAGTCCAAGTGCTCTCATCAATGGCTGGACCGAAGGCATGGCTGCGTCCACACTACATCCTGGCCTTGGATAATCTCTGGACCTGAAGTGGAACAAAGTGAGGGCCACACTGCAGTCCACCAAGGAGCATTTTCACAGCATTAGATTAGTATTCCCTATCCTTGCTTATGGCATGATGCATATAAGGTTACAGGAAGGTGAAAGGCCAGCTGTATCTGGTAAAGAGACCCAGAACTGGTGTAACACCACTAAACTCAGCTGAGGAATGGTCCGTGGCACATGCTATCCACTTGATCCATGCTCAGGAGTTTTGTTCATGAGCACTAGCTTGCACTGGCCAAGACAATACAAGGCTCTCTGAGAAGGGTGATGTGATTCAGGCTGCTTTCTGATGCTGTCATATTGCTAGGTATGGACCCAATCTCTTGCTTCCAGCAGGACTGAAGGGGATGGCTGCCCTAGCCCAGGGTGCTGACAGGGAATGACAACACTGAGCCAAGCTGACAGACAGCTTGGGACAGTCCTTCTCATGCTGAGCCCCCTCTCTACCTCTCTGATCCTGTGGCAAAATGCGAGATGGCCATGGACAGAGACGGCCAATGGCCAGCTCCCCTCCACAGTGAACCAGCCCAGACCATGGATCAACCCAGTAAGTTAACATATTAACACTAGAATTTACCTCGATTTCCTGGAATCTTCTTAGTCTTGGGCAAGGGGGAGAGAAAGCTGTTTGTGATTTTTGGATTGATCTTCTTGCTTCTGCTTCTAGTTTTGTTTCAGGTCGTGGATGATCGTGAGCCCCTTTGGACTTTAGAAAGGAATTGGGACATGTTAAACTTACAAGCAAAACCTTGATATTGATCTTAAGGGAGCAGGATTGTAGCATGGCCCAAGAATAAATGGGCTGGATTAATACTTTTTTTTAATGAGATATTTAATGTCAGCTCAAGTCACAAACATATCTCAGAAGAAGTCTGTTGGGGCAGAAATTTTAAGAAATCATGAAAACTGTGCATAAAACGGTCCCCACACTAGAGACCCAGTTGAAGTCATGAGGTGATTTGAACCCTAGCTACAGTGACCCTGCGCAATTGGTTCCATCATTTCAAACTTCAGTCAGTGTTTTTCAGGAAATTAATCTCCATTAGAGAATTAATTTTATTTAATCTGCATGTAACTGAAAGGAGGTCTAATCTCCTGGAAAGCAGGAGACGATCCAATGTTTAGACAATCTAGGACTACACCTTCCAAAAGCAGTGCCCATTATCCAAACATCTGAATGCACTGTTTCCAGGTAAAAGTTGTACATATGTGTGTATGTTTTTTTTCCCATGGGCTATCCCCCGGTACAACCATCTCCTGCTCTACAATGTCTTCATACCTATATGTGATGCCCTGCAGAAGGGGTTAATGTAACATGGCATTTCTGATCCTTTGAGAATCTGCTAGTTCCTATGTGCACATGTCCAGTCATAGAAGCACAGACTAACTTGTGTTTGAAGAGACCTCTTGAGTCTGCTTCAGCATCCTGCTCAAGCAGAGCTAACTTCAAAGTTTGATCCGGTGTTCAGGACCTTGACCACTCGTTGTTAACTATTTTCTTCTTGCAACTGGTTAACTTTCACTAAGTCACTTTTGTCACAATGATCCTTATTTGTTGGAGCAAACAAATGCCTTCTATTAATCCAAAAAGCATACTATTTATAATTTATAGTCTGTATAATTTTAAAATTAATTTGCATAAGATAAGGTAATTTTATACCAACCTGAAAGAATATGAATGGGCCTTCATGTCTCCAAAAGTTGGTAACTGGGTAACCGCCATGTCCTCGGCAGGAAATGAGCCTCAGGGGTCCACTGCAGTTTGGACAGCATTTCCCTGGAACATAGTGCAAGAGAGAAATATTTTCTATGTAGTATCAAGTCAAATAAATCCCAGCTGATACAACAATTTATGTATAATAGATTGCTGCTCTTTTGTTTCTGGACTCAGGAATTACACTGAGGGTTTTTTTTTTTTTTAACTTGCAAGTGTCTGGTATGTCAAATATGTTCTTGTCAGATTTTTCTAGAGCATCCATTTCTGATCCCAGTGAGATCCTGATTAAAGTCTTTCTTCATCCAAAATGTTTATCAGTTCCAGAAATTAATATGGGCTAGCTCTAATCAACCATCAAAAAGTTGTTTGGAATGGTCTCATTAAAATGTCTACCCATCTCTTTTACTCTGCTTGCATAGTCTTGTCTCTTGAAAATCACTATTTCCAGTCAACGTGGTTCATGAGCAACGGCTTTCCTGAGTTCCTTGTGGGCCCCTGAAATAATGACATTGACGCCCAGGCCAGCATGAGGAGCACAGCAGAAAGCTCCTTCTTTGCCTCTCTTCCTTGGTAGCCTTGTTCAGGGGTCTGTGAAGGCCAGGAGCCAGAGCCACACAGGAGTTTCCATTAACTAGGCTGACAGGCTGAATTCCAAAAAAGAAAGCAACCCAGCAAACCCCTCAACAGTAATACATTTTAACTGAGTTGCTCCAAAATCAAGAGCTGTGTTTGACTATAGGGAATGATCTCAGAGGGGAACTCTGAGGTCCTCTACTTCAATGTCTTCTACGTTGCATTCACTTATTAACTGTCACATAATAAAGAACCCAAGGCGAGTCTTGCTGCCTTTATGCAGTATAACTTACTCTGTTGTTTTTGCCGAGCTTTGTCACATATGGCTGGTCTTAGGTAGATCTTCCTCCCATCCAGAGTTGAGCAGTCATTGCCACAGACCACCACCCCAAGGCAGGACTTTTTTAAGACGCGAGAGTTATGGTTGTTGGTGTTTCTCATCGCCCAACTGCTATGGTGCCTCTGAGCATTTTTATCCTCAGAGCTATAGATATGTTTTACATAGGAGTCTGGCCATTCTTGGAACCAGTCTGTGTGTTTCACATCCTGTTAAGAGACCAGAGAAAGCCACATTTTAGCCTGGAAGAAATTAGGGCTTGTGTGTGAGCCTAATGGACCTGGTCTACCTTTGGATCCAGAAGACCTGGCTAACCGGCTGCTCTCACACCCTCCAGTCCAGCTCCACGCACAGCCGTCCTGGCAGAGGAAGGTGGGACTCTTGACGTAAAAGAGCACATACTTTCCTTGCACACAGCAGGCACCATCTGACTAACTTCTATTAGCTTTCATGGTAGAGATCCTGCTTTGATGTTCTGACTATTAACAATAGTGTTAAACCAAATGATTTGGCTGGACTCACTGTGGAAAAAGGACATATACTACATCAGATTGAGCCTATTGCCAAATTCGTATATCGTCAGGTCTAGGATTTTGATTGCTTTTGGCCTAAGTGTTGTGAAGGATTTCCACAGCAATTTTTATGAAGTTCAAAATAAAGAAAATCTTGATCAGGTTTTATTTTCACTATCATGGATGAATCAACTAATACTTTTAATAAAAAAACATTCAAAAGAGCAATAAAAAGGAAACTTAGTGAAACAAAAAGACCAAGGGCTGACTACACATCACCTCAGTGTCACAGTCACATCACAGTCCACAAGTAAAATGCAGTAAGTTATAAAGCCTGGTTGTTTTTGAAGGAAAAAAGGCTAGTGGCAACAGGGGTACAAAAGACTTAACAGGACCTCTCTGAAATTGCAGATCCCAGCCACCTCAAGCCACTATGACAAAAGGACTGTGAACTAAGAAGAGAAAAATTGGAAAGGCTGCATTGCCTGTGCTCATTTGGGAACCGTCCGAGAGGGCAGAAAGGGTGTGGAGAACCTCCAGGCTGAAGGGCAGGAGAAGGAGACCTTGGGGTGGAAGGCACAAAGGAGGCAACTTGGGACAGGGAGGCTATGGGTGCACAAAAATGACTTAGAACGGAAGTGACCGGGATCGGTCGAGAGGAATCAGCTATAAATATGCTGTGGTGAGAGACATGGACAGGAGCTGAGGTTTGGGTTTTCAGTGGTGGACATGAATGAGATTTTGAGAGCGAGGGCTAGAAAAGCACTGAGGGAGGCAACAGTCACTATTCTGCTCTGCCAGCATCCACAGACTTCCACAAACTACATGAAGCTGACTTTTCCTCGCCTGTATATAGAAACGTAGCCCAGCTTCCCCGGACTCCCATTTGTAGCCAGGCTGGGCACCAGCTGCAGTGCAGCTTGTGAGTGCTGTGCCGGTCTCCTGGACATTTCCAATTGCACAATCTCCAGAGCAGGATACAATTATTTTCCCTACTTTCTCTCCATCTCATCTACCAATGGACTACAAAGGCAATGAACCTGCAGCATAACTATTTTTAAGGTATAAACAGTTCTTGGAATAATACACTTTTACAGAAAAATACCTGGGAAGCTCAACATTTTACAAGATCTTGTCTAGTTCTTCAGCAAAACACTGTGCCATTGCTCGGGGTGGCAAAAAGAGTAAAGACAGTGAGGTAAAGATCACTGAGAGAGTATTGCAGAGTAGCGGTGAAGTGGAGAAGCCAGGGCAGGACTGGATGAATTTCTAAGATACAGCCACATACCTGGGGAAGTTTGATGTCATTAATATCCCAATTTGCCATTCCTCCATTTCGGGAAGCAGAGTCCTCCTGTTCCATAACAACATTGTCTGCACCTTTCAGCATTTTTGAATTCCTTCCCAAACTTAGCAAGAAAGTCTCTACTGGCTGGTTTTGAAGTTGACTGGCTCTGAGCACTCTTGAGCAGTTTACAACCAGGAAGCTGGTTCCTGAAGCTAAATGATAGAGAGGCTGCTCATTAAAGATAAAAATCAGTGTTCTTCTGCCAGAAAAACTTGTTCCATTAAGGGTTTTGCAAGCCAACAATGCAGTGGAAAATATAGCTTAGAGACAGGATGGGATCTTACAGAGGCATCGGTAATGGCAAGCAAATAGCACCCGTGTCATCTGTCTGCTTTTGCTCATTTTTCTCTCACATGGGGTTTATAGCCTTGTAACTCTGCTGACAGGATCCTTATATGTGGGATTAGGCTCAGTATTTCCAGAGTTCTGCAGCTCCCAGGGGCCCCTTCAGCCACTGCGCACCCTTTAGACTTTCCTTGTGCTGCATCCACCAGAGCAGGGGCTGCTCTATCATGTCAGATGAAATGGCTCTTGCACCACCCCTTCCAAAAAGTGCTGACATCTCCGAGCTATATATCAGCTACATGAGAGATGGAAAGTGTAAAAAAAGGAGGTCAGGCTACTTGCATTTTCATATCTCAACAGCAGACTGAAGGGGAAAAAAAAAGACTGCTAAGGCTGCTAAAACCGACAGTTACCCTCTGAGGTCTCGTAAAGTGGGCGGTTGCCCTGTGCTGAATTTCAGCAACAGCTCTTTTCAGGGATCACAGACATAAAAATGCTTCCGGAGTTATTTCCTTTGGTGGAAATCACTATTACTGAGAGAAAAGGTGAATCTGAAAACGAACGGGCCACTTTTCTACTTCTGAAAGGTGGAAAAGCTTCTGTGATTTCATAGAGGTCCCTGTAATCTAGATCCACTGAGGATGTGTTGAAGGCAGCAGAGGGAGAGAAGAAATAAAATCTGCCAGACTGCACACTCAGCAATGTGAGATGTGGCTCCTTCAAAAGCAAACGAGTCACGACAGGATCAAAAAAGATGTCAGAATATGGGAAATGGGAGAATATAGGAGAAGGGAACAACACTACCTAGAAACACACATAGCTGTAAAAAACTCAGGCCTTCATATATTTTCATATTGTTCTTACAGTGAAAATGGAGATAGTAAAAGTCAGGACAAAGAAAATACGAGTTGCACTGGAAAGAGGAGTTGAATGTACTAAACAAATAACCCTTGACTATTACTCACTCTAAAACATGAAATGATTTGTCATATAATCCAAATTGGCAGTCCCATTGCTTTTAAAACTGTGTTCCAAAAGGAGCTGGCTTGGAAATTGATTTTTAATTTCCTTCTTCTTAAAGGAAAATTTAATAATTTGCCATGGATCATTTCCTCTTTTATTTTAAATTGATAAAGATTAAACAACAAAAAAAATAGTTTAAGGTTTAATGAAAGACATATTTAATTTTAGAGAAATATGTCTTAAAACAAAATTACAGTAAATCACATCAATTTGGGTTCTTGCTGCCAACTTCAGATTATAATAAGGTAATGATGTGGTATATTACATTTTTAATTATTCTGCGTGTATCTTTAAGTACTGAAGTATAGCAGCTTTACAAAATGATTTTTTTTTCTTTTTTTTCTTATATTTTCTTTCTTTTTCCCTCTTTACCCCACTCTGCTCTGCTCCTCTCCCAAAACCTCAGGGTGCCCCTTCCATGCGCTTCACTCCAGCAATGTGGGGCAGGAGCCAGGAGCTCACCCCAAACCCCGGAGCTGTCTCTCCCTTCTCATACACTCAGCTGATGTGTAATGAAGGAGTAAGATCCAGCTAGATCAGTAACTGAGTAGTTTAAAGTTGATAGAGACCTGTTTTATTTTTATCCTTATTTCTTCTGCTGATTGGCCCCCAGTTGGTTTTATCATTTATTTATAACATAGTTAATGGCTGTTGACTGGTCTAATGGGAAAGATTTGAGAGTATGTGGTTGAGAAAAAGGGCACACATAGGAAAATATCATCAAGAAATCAGACATGCCAAAGGAATTACTGCATCAAATTCTGTACTTTATAAGTATGCAAAAGCACATCAAAATATATAAGCAGCTCTGATGGTTCTTGCTGACCGGTTGTATTGAATAGTATTCCTCCCAACTAATTACTTCAGCTATCTGAAAGATAGGTGTCTAATAAAAGCATGCTGTGTAAGCTCCCTCTATACATAATGTACATATATGTACTTGTACTTGCAAATCATTTCCATGGTCCTGGCCAGGTCAGATAGGGGATCTAACTCTTTAGAAGCATGTCTTTCCTCACTGACTATCAAAGGAGCCAAGAGAACTAATTGACATTATATGCCACCAGACAGTGTTTTTTTTTTTTTTTTTTAAGGGCAGGGTTTCAAAGTGTGAAGGCCCGATTAGTGGTCGCCTGAGTTTGCAACATCCAAACTGATAAAAGATAACAATTCGAATGTCAGTACTGAATGAACTTGATTTGGAGAAAACATGTAAGAAACACAGAAATGATTGTACTGCAGAGATATTCTTTTGTACTGCAGAGATATTCTTTAAGTAGCACCTCACTTTGGCACAGGAACATGGTAGATTTGATTGTGCCTATTAAATAGTGTCAACAATTTCCCATTGGATTCCTACCTACAGCTAACCTGGAGAGAAGTGCTGCTACCAGCTTTGACCATGAAATCAAAGCTTTGACCACCAGGAGAGGTGCCAGAGGACCGGATGCCTGCCTATTTTGCCGAAGATATTTGAGCTGTCCACACAGCAAGGTAGGCCCTTAAAGAGCACCAGAACACGATGGCAACACATTGCTTGGAATACGTCTCTCTTCCCTCAAGACATGTTGTTTCAATATAAAGAGGATTTTATGAGATAAATCATAGTAGTGAAAGTCAACTAGTTCTTTTCCTGCACTTTGTTCTATTTTTTTTCTTCTTTGTAAATCCTTATCATCACAGAAACTGAACAGCAGGCTGTAATAAGATTCTGGTTAAGGTCCAGTGTTTAATGTATCTGCAATGGTCTGGAAGGAAAGAAAGAAGAATGGAATAAAAAAATGCACAGATTACAAAAATGTATCCGAATTAACTGTATTCCATCCAGACAGAATAATTCATATACAGAAGAATAATATTTAAGGTAGTTATTTCTCTTATAGAGCTCTAAATATTTCATGGCAGTGAAACGGGGATCAAAAATGGACCGCCTCATAAATAAGAAGTGTCAGACAGAAGCAAACAGATTGTTAGAATACAGGAAGATTGAAGAAATTATGATATTGCCAATTCCTAGACAACCATGTCTTTCTCACTTATGATAATACTGTGCAAAAGGATGCGGATTTTCTAGAGCCATTAAAAGGGCTCAAAGCACAGGAAATACACAAAAGTTGGGACTCTTTGCTCTAGAAAAGAGACAATTAAGCAAGAACACAAATAAAGAAGGATCTAGAAGAAGCAGAAATGAGCATCTCTCTGTTTAGGAGACAAGGACCATGGTGATGAATGGTACAGAGAAGGCAGAGATACTGAATGTCGTCTTTGCTCAGTCTTTATTGCTAAGACCAACTCTAAGGGATCCCAGGCCATGGAGACCATGGAGAATGTCTGGAGAAAGGAAGACTTTCCCTTGGTTGAAGAGGATTGGCTTAGAGATCGTTTAGGCAAATCTGACATCCACAGATCCGTGGGCCCCAGTGGGATGCACCAAGGAATGATGAGGGGGCTGGTGGATATCATTGCTAAGACATTCTCCATCATCTGTCAAATGACTTGGACAACAGGAGAGGTACCAGAGGACTGGAGGCATCTGAAGACTGATGTCATTTCAGTCTTCAAAAAGGGCAAAAGGGAGGACTCAGGGAGCAACAGGCCAGTCAGCCTCACCAGCCTCCCCAGAAAGGTGATGGAACAGCTCATTCTGAATGCTATCCCGAAGCATGTAAATAGTAAGAAGGTGATCAGCAGTAGTCATCATGAATTTACTGAGAGGAAGTCATGCTTAACCTACCTGATAGCCTTCTATGATGGAATGACCGCCTGGGCAGGTGAGGGGAAAACAGTGGGAAGAGCAGCTACCTTGACTTCAGCAAGGTTTTTGACACTGTCTCCCATAACATCCTCATAGGCAAGCTCAGGAAATGCAGGCTAGATGAGTGGACATGGAAATGGACCGAAAGGCAGAGCTCAGAGGCTGTGATCAGTGGAGTAAGGTCTAGTTAGAGACCTGTAGCTAGCGCTGTCCCCCAAGAGTCAATACTGGATCCAATACTATCCAACTTGTTCATCAGTGATCTAGATGATGGGACAGATAGTATAGATGTTGATGATACAACACTGGAAGGAGTGGTTGATACAGTAGAAGGCTCTGCTGCCATTCAGAGGGATCTTGACTGGCTGAAAAGTTGAGCAGAGAAGAACCTCATGAAGCTCAACAAAGGCAAATGCAGGGTCCTGCACCTAGGGAGCAATAGCCTCATGCATCAGTGCAGGTTGGGGATGATCCACTGGAAAGGTCACGCTCATTGCAGAGCTCATGAAGGCTGACAAAGGTCAACTCTGCAAAGAAGAACCTGGGATAACAAGTAAACCATGAATCAGCAATGTGCACTTGTGCCCAAGAAGGCAAGTGCATTTGGAAGAGAGTTGCCAGCAGGTTGAGGGAGGTGATTCTCTCCCTCTTCCCAGCCCTGGTGATGTCACATCTAAAGTACTATGTTGAGTGTTGGGCTCCTCAGTACAAGAGGGACATGAACTACTGGAGAGTCCAGTGTAGGGTTATGAAGATGATGAAGGGACTAGAGCCTCTCTCATGTGAGGGAAGGCTTGGCCTGTTCAGCCTGGAGAAGAGAAGGCTGAGGGGGGGAATTTTATTAATGTGCATAAGTATCTGAAGTGAGGGTATCAGGAGGATGGGGCTGGACTATTCTCAGTGGTGACCAGTGAAAGGACAAGAATCAGTGGACACAAACTGAAACACAGGAAGTTCTGTTTCCATGTGAGGAAGAACTTCTTTCCTACGAGGGTGACAGAGCACTAGAATTGGTTGCCCAGAGAGGCTGTGGAGTCTCTTTCAAGATCTTCAAAAACCTGCCTGGAAATGATCCTGAGCAACATGCTCTAGGTGTCCCTGCTTGTGCAGGCCAGTGGGACTGGATGGTCTCCAAGGGTCCCTTCCAACCTCTGTGATGCTGTGGAAGCATAAATATGACATGAAAAGCCTGGAGCCATAAAGTGACAATACTGTCAAATTCCAGACTTAGAGAAATGAATATATTTATTACATACTATTTAGTTAATATTAGATTGGTCTAATGAAAGTTTTTTTCCTCTTCCTGCAAGCTTTGCCCCACTTGCTTCTTCAGATCTTTGTGTTATAACATTACTGTAGTATTGCTGTACTATGTAATGAAGATTGCAAATTAGGCAAGACACTTGGAAAATATCTGTATTTAATACTTATATCTGTGCAATATCTAAAATATGTTAAATCCAACTTAGAAAGAGTTATTAAGCCTCATATCCATGGCTCATGGTAATTTTTAAACAGCAGGAATTAGGAAGGTGTATTCAACCTTCTTTACAAGTACATGGTGTTAGCCGTTGTTAGAAATAAGAATATGGATTATAAAAGAGATTGTGTATTACTAGTTAGGTGATTACACAGATTAAATTAATTCAATGTAGTCTGCAAATACTCATTTGGAAGGACAGCTGTTCAAACCATAACCACAAAAAAATTGTGAGTTCTTTGGTAGTCATCAGAGATCCTGGGCTGGCAAAAAAAGAAATTTGGAGCCCTACCAAGGTTCTTGCTTTCAGGTTGACATTTCAGAGAATGGTATGTGATATTGCAAAACAGTGCCTTGCGAAAGCAGTTTCTTCTCTGCAGGAGCTGACTGCGGCTGCCTGTAGTTCAGGTGCCAGACCATGACGAAAGGCAAGGACGTGGGGCTGCAGGCTCTTACACAGAGGGTTCGCAGGATCAGGCTCCTCACTTGTATTGTTTCACTGCCCTTCAAAGTGGTTCCTCCTGTCAGTGCTATCATCCGTCTTCCTTTTTCCCTCGTTGCTGTCATCTCTCAGTTGATGGCAACCTTTACCTGATTCCTGATGCAGCCAGTAGCCCTTTACAGGGCCCAAGTTAACCAGTTGTCTTTGGCTAACACACAAGTCTGCATGTGGATGCTGGTATCTTGAGTCAACATAACGTGACATCAGAGCTAGGCAAGCAGTGAGGTGAGACTCATCCTTCACATCCTGACTTTCATTTCAGGGAGGGCAGAGCCTGCGCACAGCAGCACTTGCCTGCCTAGAGCAAAACCCTCCTGTTTCAGTCCTGTGTCTTCAGCCTTTTCCTTTCCAACTGCAGTCACTTCCCTCATCAATCCCCTTCCAAAAGCCAAGTCTTTGTGACTTGATGTGCACCCATATGAAATCCTCCCTTAGGGAAGTGACTGCTATCACATGCTTTCCACCACATTTGCTTGACTCACCAGGATTAAACATAATTGTCACAGCCTGCTTAACCTTCTGTGGTAACCCCATAAAACTGACAGCTCTTTGCTTAACCAGCAGAATCTGTGCGAGTCCTAACGCTAAGCTCTGTGCTATGGTCTGAGCTATGACTTGGGGTTTGGAAAGATCATGAAAGTTGTATGAAGTCTTGTGTGTTCCCTGAAGGACACATGATGTTGGAACACACCTGAATGCCTTTTTTAATGATGAGACACCACGATACATGTGGCAGCTGTGGGGCAGTGCTGCAAGAAAGTGCTCCTCCTTCTGGCTGATACATTTTGTGTCCAGCCATCAGCATGTGTTTCATTATTTTCCATTACTTTTGTCTTGCTTTTGAGTATATGACTTATTCATATTTTGATGGACATATTTTGATACTGAAATATGCTCCTAGTTGCATTTTTGGATGGTCTTGTGCCTGACGGCTATTGCAGGCCTTGCTCTTTCTGTCTCATCTCCCCCTTTTATATTCCTTTTGTTAGTGACAATTTGCATGGTTCTGCACTATAGTTGCAAGAAGCTTGCATATGTTTTGATGACAGATACTATACCAATATGCTACTGATGCTCTCTGTGAAATATTTCTTCAAATTGGCCTGATATTTTTTATTTATGTGAGGCTTTTTTTTTTCATCTACATTCAATAGGCTTAAAAATAACAAATTTATCTGCCGGGTCAGCCTTCCTATTTGATCTACTGTGGCACCAGGATGAAGTAATTGGATTAAATTCCCAGACAGGGAACATAACCTCACTACAAATAAGCATTATGTTTGTAGTGAGAAGATAGTTTTGGCCTGTGCCAAACAGCACTGGGCATGTTTCTTGTTTTCTGGAGACAAGCTTTTGTTCCCAGATGGCCCTGATGTATTCTCAAATTACCTGGTCCTATACCCAACATTATTTTAAATGCTTATGCTGTCTTTACAGTTCAGTATTCAAAGAGACAAGTGAAAATTTCTCCCCTGTAGTCTGGCTACTTTGAAAGACAAACATAAGTATTTTGACCCTTGTTTGATTTTGTTTGTTCTTGTACTCTTCGATTTACATCTCTTTCTTTCTTTTAAGCTAGTTTTATTGATGCCTGTGATGGCTTTCTGTTTTCTGTATGCAGAACGTTGATCTCATATTTTTATTCAATTACTAAATTTCTTAATTCAGGACTGCACTGGGTAAGAAGTTGGCTGTAGATAGTTCAGTTCTTCTAGCTTTGTTGTTTCAGTAGCAGTCACCAGGCAATTTTTTTTCCTCATTTAAAAGTCTTATTTTCCTTTCCTATCCAGACAAGTTCTCCGTAGATGCATGGTCTGAAGCCTGTCATGACACACGCTGCGGGATGAGCACTGCAGCATTTGGTGATGGCCACATCACAAGAATTCAAGACTTCACCTCAGGACTCGCTGCTGAATGTTTCCGACTCATCTTTGAAGGACTATAAATATGTGTCTTCCACCACGTTTGTGTTCATGGGGTCAGGTCGCAACTCGCGGGCAGTGGCATAGGAGCACTCAAAAGTGCACTCATCAGACATGCCCACACAGACCACTGGAGCACCTTACAAAGAAGCTGTCAAGATCCTGCTGACAGGATGGCAAATTGGCTACGTTGCTCTAACTCAAGAGCTGGCAATCGTCTCAGCCTCCCCTCTGCGTCACATGAATGATGCTTCAGCCAGGTGTAATTTTCATTTGTGTTTCATTTCAGATTTGCTTCCCTGGCTCTTCCCAGCAGACAGATGTGGTTCTGCCACATTAACTTCATGCCCACACAGCTGCATCACATCTGGTAAAAACCTCCGCGAGGCCTCTTACTCTGTATTGCTGAGGTTATTTGGTATTTGTCCACTGTGGGTTAGCTCCCAGATGGTATTCCTGGCTGATAGCATGGTAGGCGTTTGCGGAACAGTTTGAAGTGATTGTGAACTCTTTTTTCCCTATAGCCCCATTTTGGCGTCAAACACTATATCTTCATTTTTTTTCTTTTTTTTTCTTTTCCAAGATGAATAAACAGCACCAACTGCAGGATTTGGGGACTGAGCAATTTTCAATGATATGTTTGGGGTGCTCAAGTCTACGTAAATAGAAGTTTGACTGCATTTCTTGGTAGCTCGCTATTAAACCTGTGACCTCTAAGGCTTTGGCAGTGAAGTCTAGTTCTTCTATTAGCTTTATTGATCTTTCTCTTTTTTTTTTCCTTAACACATTAGACATTCTGCAAAATAGGTGATATATTTACCATCCTATTTATTTCTGGAGATAAAATGAATGGCAGTTATTCTACATCTGCAAAAGTACCATGGTAATATTCTAATGGTTTTGGTACTGGGATACTCTCATAGTTGTTAGCATTGGGTATAATTTTCATTTACTCATGCATCTTGCTGAGTGCATAAACAGATCCTAATATTTTATTCATTAGGATCATGAATTCATATGCTTTTGCTGTAATCTGTGGTTTCTATGGACTACCTAAAATTTTAATTGGTATATTTTGTGTGCAATGTATATAATTTACAGTATCTTAGTGGTTGTATTATCATTTAATATTAAAATTTCTTTAGTGTATGGCAATTCTGCTTTCTTATTTGCATATTTATATGGCAGTCTTCATAGTTTAGCACATGCACTGATGCCCTCTCTTGATCTGACATTCAGTTTCTTGTCTTTGCATGTGGTGTAATACCTTTAATTCTGCAGTTCTGGATACATAAACACACATACATGCAAAATCTCATCTTATGCAATTGACTTACTAAATACAGTGCTTTTCCTTTCAATTTTATAATTTTCCCTTTCATGATCTAAAGACTGTTTAATTGCTAAAAGAGTTGTCCTTCATGTCCTTCTGCCTCAGAACAGGCATTTGCTATGCAACTATGATTATAGTTTACCTTGTTCTCTCTTCGATTTTGCAAAATTCTTTTTAATTTTTACGTACCTGTAGAGATTGACTCATTTCTGGTGTCTCTGACACTAATCTCCAGTTTTCTCTAGGATCAGCTAGAATGCTATCACTGTTAAACCCAGCACAGGCTACAGGTAATTCCAAACTAAATTCCTGTCGTTAAATCATGCCCTAGCTTCAGACTAGCCGCTATATTGTTTTTGGTATAATCAGCTGCTATAGCAATTTCATATGCACATGGTGTTCCATTTCCTACAGATAACATCTTCTTGTGGATTCAAGTGCTCCTGCAGAAATGCCTTAACAAAGTGGCCTGTCAAACATTAGGAATGAGTGGACTCTTTCCAAAGCTTGGGCAGCTGGAAGAAGAAGCTTGTAGGAGAAACAGAGTTGGCTTACTTTGAAACAGGATGTACCTTGCTTGGACTCTGAGAAAGAGCTGCTGTTCTATTTGTGCTGGTCTTGATCCCCAAGGGGATGGTAGAAATAGTATCAATGACACAAAGTGCCTTTTTTCAGCTTTGGGAATGTCAGGTACCACTTGGTTAACCTTTTGATTCCAAGTCCCACCTCTGTTGCTTCCAGAAAGGAAGTATCTATTCCAGTCATAAGGCAAGGCTCAGCCGTTTGGCTTGGTCTCCTGAGGTGGTCTCACTGTCATCCTTTGGAAGACCTCAGATTCCTCCGTGCCTCCAGTCTTGTCTCCTCCAACCCAACCAAAGCTGCTTCAGCATCCTCTAGCAAAACGTTTTGTCCTTCATAGCATTCCCCAACATCTATTGCTATAGGTCTCCAGAAAAATTTGGCAAAGTCCAGCGGCACTTCTGCCTCACATGTGAACTGTAAATGATCTAAATCCAGACAGATCTGCCCATCAGCATGGACAATGACTGCCTGTACTGATAAAGTAATAATTTCTTCTTTCCTTGTGAAAACCATAGTCGATATGCACTTTCTCATTCTTTGCCCAGTGGCTAAAATTAATCACAGTTCATTTCTAAGATATTGTTGTCTCAAGCATGGCTTGAAACAATCTGTCTTCTTATGAGTTCTGTCTGTACTTGCTATAATATCTCACACTGGAGCAGGATGCGCAGCTGACTTGTTCAGGCTTCTGAGTTGGTGACTGATAATCACAGTCTTTCCATGAGTGGAAGACAATCCACAGGGTGCCTTTCCTCTGCAAAAGCCCTACCTTCCCTATTTCCTAATGGCCCTTCCTCCTCACAGTGGTGGTAGCTGCTTCACATGCTTTGCTTCTCTAGCAATGCAGATTCATATTAGGACATCCTGCTGATCTGACCAGATAATCCAATAGCACAAGGTGGCACCTTGCTCTCTAACAATCCAGCCAGCTTTACTGCAGCTAAAGTCCTCACACAGTAATAGCTGGTTTTACTAAAAGTGATGACAACAGCACCACTCTCATGATATTTTTCTTTCCCCATCTTCTTTTCTTTCAGTCACACCCACCTATCTCTCAGCTAACTGGAGGGTTAACTAAGCTAACTGGATTCAGTGTAGTATCTACAATACTCGAAGCTTTTTTCTTTTTTTTTTTCCTTGTACAATGGCAAGTGTGTGAACTGATAGTCCAGGATGCCTAGTTTGTTCTTTAGTTCTGCCCTCCCCATGTTAGACTAAGTCATTGCAGCACCTGTTTTTAGAGCGAGTACCTTGTGAAGCACCCTACAAGCTGGATCCCAAGCTCACTGAAGTCTGGACAGGTGTCTATAAAGCAATGTAGTTGATTAGGCACTGAGAGCAGTACAGCTGTATTACCGGGTTGCTCTGCCAAGCTTAGTTGGCTCTGGCCATACTTTTTCCATTTTGCACTACATCATGACATAGAGAATTTCTTTCTGCCTTTTCACTCAGTTTGATTGATGTTAGGCCAGCCTTGTTAAATGTTCATCCACACCTGCTCCCTGATATTGCAGGTTATTATGAATCTTCTTCTAACAATTCATTCTCAGTAGACAGACCCTATGTTTGAAACTAAATACGGCACAGTTTTCAGCATATCTAATAACACAGCACAGCGATTTCCTGGTAATCTGATGATACGCTCCAGTGACTGCCTACGTATCTGCTCTCCTGCTGCAGCACAAACTGCAGTGGGAGCTCAATGTGTATCAGTGGGTTTTCTTACACCTTGTGCTCTTTTCAGCACAGTCTGTATTTCATTTTTCCTGCCTTTCGGTTCCCCCTTTGTCCTTCATGAAAAAAAGTTCCCTAAGGTTTTCCTGCCCAGACTATTTCTGGATCCCAGTATTTCCAGGTTTGGAATTGAACTAGTAATGTCTGTAAGCACGGGCACAATGCTGTGTAGTCTTGGCCTCACAGAACTAGGAAACTTGTTGTTGACACTGAACCTGAAAATTAGAAACCAAGAAAAAGAGGTACTGTATCACACACACTGAGTAAAGACAAATGTCACTGACTGTCCTGAAATCAAACCTTGAAAGTGTTAGCCTTAGAGTCCCTTACCCTCTGTGGCACTATCAGGCAGAGGGAATAGAAGAAGGGAAAGAATAAGGAGTGTCAGCAACCAGGAAGATTGCTTATATTTGGACAGAAAGCTTAATTTTTCTTCCTCTCAGTTCTGTTTTTAAGACCAGCGTTTAAAAAGATTAAGGTAAAGAGGATAAACTGGATAAAGAAGAACTAAATATGGCTGCTGTGTATTAAGTGATGTATAATTGTGAGTCCATAAACATGGCAGGATCGCCTTGATACTAAACACAACCCTTAGGCAGTGCTTCCACCTTGGACGGCAAAGAACTCCCCACACTGGGTGAGAAGAAGCCAATCTCATTCCTGTTTTTCAATCATGTCATGTCGAAGATACTAGCTTCTCCCAAGGGAAACTCAAATTCCCTTTGATTTGCCCTTCATATAGACTGCAGGGAGATGGATATTGCTCTAGCCTGATTTAATTCTTAATCCAGAGTTACCAGCCACAAGCACTCCCTTGTTAGATCAACTTAAATATTTGAAGAATTGTAGTTTCAAGGACACACTACAAATGTCTTTCCAATCATCCTGGGTTTCCTCTGCCTCCTCTGTTTCTGCCAGATGCTTGCAGTGCTACCAATGAGTGATGAAAATGGACTTCGTCTAGCTGGGTCCGTCCCGCTCCGCACAAGCTCCAGCTCTTTGACTTGCTCACATGTGGGAATGAATTGGTTGTAAAAGCATGATATTTTGGCAAGTTAACCTTCAGCTGACTCATTTCCCTGAACTAACTGACCGCGTCATCGGTGGGCTCACAGTATAAGGCAGCACTGTCTGCAGCAACCCTAGCTCAGATGGTCTTCAACACCATAAATGCACCCACAGAACTCCACAACCACACTGGCAGAGTCCTTTCCTTGGCATCTCAAGGCAACTGTTGTTGCAACTTTCTGGTCAATAGAAGATTAGCATGCACATGCTGAAGGCAAGGGCAGGGACCACATTCACTGACTTCCTGGTGGTGCCTGAATCAGTCGGCATATCCAGTGAATATCTATTAATGTGTGTAGACAGCACTGTCAGGCCAAAATATGATACCCATATTTTATGGCACAAATATTACCTCAGTGGAGTCACAGTGCTTTCCAAGTCTGACTCCAGTTCTGGGAAACAAGAGCTGGAGCTCATCCCAGGGCATCATCATGTTTTCAGCTCTTACCAGGCCTGTAATGATATGTAAGAGTGCTTCAGCATCGTTGCTGTGGAACAGTTCAGCAAAATCGAGACAATTTAAAGCTTTCCTGGAACCAAAAAGTCTGTCTGTGAGATACAGGCAGATGGGAGGAATGGGATGGGAGGGCCCTGAAACAACCATCTTCCCCCAAAATGAGAGCAAAGACAGAGATACCACTGACTTCACATAGTGGTTTTGCTGCAGCAGGGAGCTAAGGACTACACAGACCAAAGGGCAGTGCCTCTGAAGGACACATTACAGTCACGCTGTCTTCAAACAGAAGCATGTCTCCCACAGAGACAGACTGACTATTTGAGCTGTTTACTGAAGATTTTGGCCCAAACAACAGAAACCTACAGGCATCTAAAGAGAGCAAGGATGTGGTACAAATACCTATAGACAGATATAGGCATCCTTTCGAGGGTACATAACCGCAAATGTGCATCTCACATTATACATCTCATGCTGTGAAAATATGACACAGGTGTAAAACTCATACCTGGAAGGGAGATAAGTTCATTTCTATTATGCCAAGCATGTCCTGGAGTAATCAACAGTAGTGGCTTTGTGTGTACCATAGATATGGTCTCACCACTTAGAATGACTCAGTTGATGGTATCACTTCAGAAATACTTTCTCTGACCAAATCCTACTTTGAACAAAGTATTCATAACTCTCAGGAGCTACAGGAGTTACAGCCTTCTCTTGTTTGTAGTAGGACATCACAGAGGCTGTGTTTCAGTGCTGTGTTAGTGGAGCAGAAGTCAGAGACAGATTATTTTGCAGTCTGCTTCTTCTGCTGGTGCTTCACAGCAAGCACAGACCAGCTCATTAGGTGACTCCTGCAGATGTTGACTGTACATCAAGGCAGCTAATAAATGTATTTCACATACCTGCTTTTCACTGAAAATATCACCTGTTGTTTCTAAGGTAATGTCACCTAATATTGATCATCTTTCTAAAACTCATGTTCTGCTAGGAGAGTTGGAATGAAGTTCATGACTAAAATGGGTCAACAAAGTCATAAACATTCATTAAGGGCATGATGCTGAAAATATACAGGCATACTTACCAAATCAGTTCATACAGATAAGATCAGTCTCTAATCCTGACGCAGTATGCACTGACAGCAGAAACTTTGTCCACATTTACATTTGAATCTCAAGGCATTAGAAACAGATTAATTTTAGGACAACTTAAACTGGACTTGTGCACTAGTCTACAAAGACTAGATGGACTCCATCCAAGGATGCTAAAGACCACTCTCAGCTCTTCTTTGAAAGGCTTTCGTGGCTATGCGGGAGCGGTGATGATGGGAAAAGGCAAATATCACTCCTATATTCACAAATGACAAGAAGGACCATCGGGAGAACTACAGGCTGGTCAGTCAGCCTCTTTCTTGCCCCTGGAAAATCATGGAGCCATCACCCATGTCATACAGTTCTGGCACATGAAGCAGACAAAGGTGACTGAGAATGGCCAGCATGGATTTTCTGAGGGACAATTTGCTGGTTTATGGTGAGACAACTGATTCCACAGAGACAGCGATAGCCATGTGGGTTGTTTCCCTTGGCTCTGGCAAGGTTTCTGACATAGTCACATAGGCGTGTAACTCTTACTCTTGTAGCCAAATTGAAGAAGTGGTGGACACCAGGTGGGTGGAAAATGGCTAGACTGAGAGGCTCAAAGAGTAGTTGTCAGCAAGTTAAAGTCTAGGTGATGGCAATTTCTATCAGTTCCTCAGGGGTTGATAGCAAGACTGGTGCTTTTTAAAGTTCTTATTAACAACCTGGCTGATGAGATGATGTTGGGCAACATCATCAACATGGGCAGCAAATTCACTGGTGCTACAAAATGAGAGAGGGAGCGGTTGCCACATGGGAAGGGTAGGGTTGATACTCACAGGGGCCTTGACAAGCTGTGAGAACAGCCTGGGAGGAACCTCAAGAGTCCTGCACCAAGGCTGAATAAGCCTATGCAATGGTACTGGCTGGATGCTGACCAGTGGAAAGCAGCTTGGCAGAGACAAACATGGAGGTCCTCATGCACAGCAAACTGAACATGGCCTGACTTGTGAGGAAGGATATTCACTCTGGCAAGGATACAACCAGAGGGGTTGAGACAAGTGGTTACTCATCTGTTTGACATTGGTGAGGGCACACTCGGAGTACTGTGTGCAGTTTTGGGCTCCCAGGGCGAGGTGACATTGACTATCTGGACTGGGCCCAGTCGAGGGCTACCAAGCTGCTCGAGAGGCTGGAGCGCTTGACGTACGAGGAGAGGCTGAAGGAACTGGATGACCTTACCCTGAAGACACAAAAAGGTTTGTGTGGGGATGCAGCTGACTGATAATTTTCAGCTGATGGTTATAGAAATCAGGTACACACTCTTCTTGGAGGGGTACAGCAAAAAGATGAGAGGCCAATAAATTGCAGCAGGCAAAAATCAGATTAGATATTAGGAAAAGGCTCCTCACCACGAGGGAGGCCAAACACAGGAGCAGGCTGCCTGGAGAGGCTGTGGGAATCTGGAGAGGCTCTGGGAGATATGCAAAACTCAGGCACAAGGCCTCGAGCAAGATGCTCTAACTTTCAAGTTAGCCCTGTGTTAAGCAGTGAATTGGGCCGGGTAACCTCCAGATATCCCTTTCAAGCTAGTCTATGGTTCTGTGTCCAGTGAAGCCTTTTAAATCCTCAGTTTTCTTTTGTCTTCATCTAAATTTTATGGTTTTAGTTAGTCTGAGCCATTCTTGGAGGAGAACTTATGGTCTCCCCCAAAGAGTTTTCACCCTTATCTATTAACTAATGGGTTTTCCATGTTGCTGATAATACTATAGTATAATAGATTCTTAATCACCTGAAGTCTTTCATCGAGTTTCTGATTCTTCTTTAGATTTGTGCTTCAGTTCAGCCAGGTTGTTGACTGAAATGAAAAACTGTTTTTGTTAAGGTGTTGTCTACATTCTGCAACGTCCTACTGACTATGTGATTGCATTTAGCTATCTTAATCTTAAGGAAACAACGTACCTGTGATGCCAAGTGGCTCACATCGAAGCACCTTGCTTTATTATCACTTTCTGAATTACCATTCTTCTAGCAGCATGTTAGCTATTTGCTTCTTATGGCAGTTTTGGTCGTTTTGACAGTCTTAATTCTGTGGCAAAAATGCCCTTTTATTGTTGTTGATACATGTGTGAAAATTGCTTTTAAAACAACCTCCAGTGGCTTAAAGGTTCTGTCCAAGTCTCTAAGCCAGAAGTTTTTTCAAAATGAGAAAGATATCGAAAGTCAGGGTGTTCTGTTCTCTTCTTATGGTACATACAGGACTCCAGTTCACCTTGAAAAAGGAGGCAAGCTGATCCCGAAACCTCCAAATGAGGCATGACATCTTCAGAAGAGTTGCTAAAATAGAGCGGTGTCCTTGTGCTTCTAAACAGCAGCTCCTTTCTTACTTTCTTCAGAAACTCCGGTCTGACACATGTTCCCTGCTGCACTTCCCTCATGGATAAGGCCCTCTCTTTTCCATAGGGACTGGCTATCATTTAGTCATCAGGACTTAGGAGTGATGACCTTTTACATTGGCAGCTCCTGTTAGATCACTCCATTTTGCTGATTGTCCTTCTCAGGTAAGAGGCAAAATATTTTAAATATCTAAGTTTTAAATAGTTACAGACAAGAGAATTCCCTTGTGCATAAGGATGATATGTGTTAATCTTGCTGCTGATGTCCACATTTAAGGCAGATAGGATTTTTAATACATCTTGTCCCCCAGTCAAATCACTAAAACTGTCTCTAGAGGATTTTGCACAGAAAAACAGAGAAAAACAAGAGCAAGAAAAGGGACAATACAGAGATTAAGAACTGGTCCTGCAGGTTTTCTCAGGGGCATGTTGAGAACTGTGGATTGCACATCAGACCTTAAACACATAATCAGAGGTCGCGAGGGCTATTGTCAAACAACAACAGAGCTTGCCGGAGATGGAGATTTTTTGTAAATCATAAAAATTTACAGTCATTTGAGTGTAAAGGATTTGTGCAGAAGGACTCTCACCAGCTGTAACTACTACAACATTTATTAGTCATTTAACAAAAAAAAAAAAAAAAAAAAAAAGGAAAGGAAAAGCAGAAGCATTAAACTGCCAGGAATTCAAAAGTTTAAGTGATTACTCATACAGGGAGTTTCTTCTCCTTTCACTTGCATTCAGAAAAGTCTTGAACAGGAAAAAAATTGCAATGCTGATTCAGTCATCCACTTGGAAACAAACATCTTCTTAGGGAAAAAACCAATGGATGGAATTTACAGTTTCAGGCAATCTGAAGAAAAAGAAAACCACCATAAAACAAACTAATGAAACAAACAAAAAAAAACCCACAGGACAAAGCCATAAGGGGCTTCCTGCAGGTGCAGGATGCACACATTGCTTGGGACTAATTTCTCTTCCTCTCTTTGACAACTTATGCAGTGGCTTTCCAGGTCAAAATGACTTCCAACCACCTCTGAGCCCCTCTTCTGCTAAACAGGGCTGGTAAGTACCTCAGGTTAACATGCTGTAGGGCAGGCAGTTTTCTTGCTTTCCTTTTGTCCTCAGCACTAGCTCTTCATTAGTATCTGAATTAGAGCTTCAGACAGGAGGAGACATGGCCTGACTTTCAAGATCTTGAGAAACCACCATTTCCCCAGAGGTCCCAGAAAAGGCCCCACAGAGACTCAGGGCTGCAGGTGCACTGGCAAAACTGCACCTTCAGGAACCATTATTTCCTCCCAGCTTTGCAAAACTCAGACTTCCATTTGACTCTGATGGGAATGGAGAGCAGCAATTCCTGAGCACCGATCTGGAAGGGAAGTGGGTAAGGAAGGTCCTCAGGCTGCTCATGGGGCAGACATTATCTTCCTGCTTTGAGTTTCCCTAGCTGCTCCGTTGCATATGATGTACTTTCATATTTAGCACATGGATATGGATTTTTTAAAAATGTTCTGGAGTCATAGAAATTGGAGTAGTAGAATTTGAAAGTTGTCTAAACCCATCACTTAGTATTACTTCCTTCTCCTCAAGCTACATGTTGCTTGCACCCAAATGTTCAGTGTTTTCCCAAACTTGCCTTAGGATATGTGGGATTTTTTTTTGTGTTTTTTTTTTGTTTGTTTGTTTATTGTTTTTTTTGTTGGTTGGCAGTTTTGGGTTTTTTTTTTGGGAAAGGAATATTTTGTTTCTGGTCTTTTCTTTATGTGCTCTGGGGAAATCCCTGTAAATAAGAAATGGTGAAATTCAGGTGGTTCCCTTGGACCTATAGGTCATGCAGGATCTCAGAAAATACATTGAAAACCAAACACTATAGCTATGTTTTATACTTTTAGGTGGTACCTGAGTACCAACCCTGAAACTACTTGAAAATCTGAGAAAAGTCAAATCTATTCAGAGAACAGAAACAAGCTGTTTAGGCTGAGATCAGTAACAAGACCAAGAAAAGATGTATTATTCTGTGCAGTTTCCCATCTACTAGCTGCCTCTGTCAGGATGGCAGTCTCTGGAGTGAGCCTCTGGCTTCTTCCTAAAGTCACTGAATCACTTCACTGCAACAAGTGATCTAGCTAAACGCTGGAAGGGCTCTCAGGGCCGTATGTGTGGGTGAGTCAGTGCTCACAGGGTAAGTCTGCACCGCACCCCGCCTGCCCTCGCGCCAGCACTTTGCTTCCCTTTCCCTCCTCCAGGCTCTTCTGCTTTGCTAAGAGCACTAAACCCACCCAGATCTGTGTGTTTTCCGGTCTTTGGAAAGAATAAGAATAGAGACCATAAAAAAAAAAGAAAGAAAGAAAAGAAAAGAAAATGCCTAACCCAACAACCGTGGTGCAGATTCCTGGCTCACGGGACTCACTGGCTTTGCAGCTTGCGGGCGATTCCAGGAGCTGATTTGCAATGTTCCAGCAGGTCCCTGGCAGAGCAGCAGCACACGGCGCCCTGGGGCAGGAACAAAGCTGTCTTCGGCAGGGCACAGGGCTCCAACACAGCAAGCTTTGACAGCCAGGGCGCAGGGAGGCTCCCTGGTCTGACAGTAAGTGACATAGACAGTGTGGCACATCGCATAGTCAGGAGCAGAAGGAAGAGCAGGGCTCCAAAGCCAGGGCTCTATCACACAGCAAAGCAGCACCCCTGAGCTGCAGTCCAGCAAATTGTCATGGATGAAGCAGACCGACATATCTTTGGTAAATAACTTATTTATTTCTGTTGATAGGAAATAGCAGGCAGTCCCCTTTGTAAAGCAAATCCCAAAACATACCTGAAAGCTGCCAATAACATTTTCTCTTCTCACTTCCAGCTCTGCAAGTAACATCTTTTCCTTTTTTTGTTGTTGTTTTACCTTAATTTCTTGCCTTTAAGATTCAGTCCACTCTTTGATTCAATCCCTGTAGGACACAGACAAAAGTAAACAGTACTTTATTGCTAAGAGTAATTCAATGGCGCTGTTTAAAACCAGGCTATTAATCTTTTTTTCTTACATCCATTAAAGCATGCCGAGCCTTTGATGAGGTTCTTGGAAGGCAAAGTAGCTTGTAACACCGACATCTCCATGAGGAGATGTTAATTTTGTAATGACAGCACGAGAAATGTGGAAGTCTGACTGGTGGATTCAGAGACCACCTAGAAGACATAAACAGGAGCTGGGGGAAGTTTGCAGAGGCTTGAAAAAGGTGGGTACAATGTAGCATGAATTATCACCGTCACTGGTTTTTGATAGTATCTTTCCTCAGCTCCAGAGCAAAGGTAAAATCTGTGCCGCATCTGTGCGGAAGAACACGACCAGTCTGGTAAAAATCAAACTAAGCTTCAAGTTGTTTGACAATTCATGCAGCCTAGACTGCATTCAGAAACACATTAAATGTGGCAAAAAATATTTATATATGTTTAAGCTGAATTTCCCTGGCTGCTACTTGTGCCTTTGTCCTTTCATCATGCCCCCTTTTTGCTGCGGACTTCCAAGAAAAGTCAGGCTCTTCCTCCTCTGCGGTCACCCATGAGGTAGTTAGTTACAGGAGAGCAATCAGGTCCCCTCCACCATTCCATTACAGATCCTTAACAATCCTGATAATCCTCTCTGGAGGACCAAGGATTTGGAAACAGAGGCTTTGCCATTAGCTACCCTTGAGAAGTACAATTGAAGGACTTCGGCCATTTTAACTGCAGTCAAAATGCTTCTTTAAAATACCTCAGGTTGCCTAGAAAGTCCATGGAGTCAGTGGAAAGAGCCCCCACATGCATTCACTAGTAGGCCAGTATCCGACCCTCACTCTGTCAGAGGTTCAATATGAGATGCTGCCTTTACTTGTTTAGTTCTTACGCCATTAAAGGCCAAGACAGGATTTGATCTGGGATCTTCAGTTTCAAAGGACAGAAGAGTCAAGACGGAGTGTCCTCTAACTTGCATCTTGAAGGCCTCTTTGTTTCAGAATCGGATTACCTTGTTTTTAGAATGCGTTCAGTCTCCTTGTGACCTGGTTTCTTCACAAATTATTAATGCATAACCTGTCCTGCAGAAGCAACCAGCATCTCAACAGCCAGGAAAGTTATTACAGTTCTGCCACTCAAGTGCACTTCTGACCCAATCATCAAGCATGGTTGTCACCAGCCTACAGGACACGACTTCCTTTACAGGTGGCTGCCCTAGGATGGCAAACATCTAGCAGTCTTCCCAACTCTGAACACTCTGTGACCAAAAATACTTGCACACTGGGTTTTTCAGCAATTTACAGTTATATTTAAAAGAAAATATTAAAATACATGGCCAAGAGTCAGTTAGAAAAAAACTTCAGTCTTTGAAAGTCTTCAGAATTTGCAGGTCTCTTAATTTGTATTTTGGTATTGATAACAAGACAAACTTTTTGCTTTGTTTCTCTTGGTAGATAATTTTGATAGAAATGGAAACATACTTTTTTTCCATGGGGAAAAAATACATTTTCAGAAAGAGATAGAACTGATTTTTTTCAACTAAAATGAGTGCTAAAAAATGTTGTCTTTGGATCTCAGAAGCACTTGGAGTTCAGGAGCCTAAGGAACAGGGTATTGTCATTAGGTCTGTGGGCTCTTGCCAGGCTGTGTTTTGATATGGGGCCACCCACAGAGGTGAGAGAATGGTGCCTGAATGGAGAGAAATGGGTGCCTGAAGTGGGCTAAGGAAATAGGCCTACAGCTCTGGTCAGAAACTCAAATCTAGGAGGTTGGATTTTTGATGAAGACTTAAATAATCTGAAAAGTGTATATATACATATATGTATATGTTTTCTTTTCTTTACTCTTTCCAAAAATTGCTTAGCTGAAGTCACTGTTGTCATTTCTGAATAGCAAACTGCAAAAAGAGGAAGAACCCAAAGGTATCTAAGTTTGGCCAAAAGAATAAATATAAATTCAACCCAGTGAAAATTTTCCAGCTGAGCTGCTCCAGATGCTCCTACCAGCTGTCAGCGAACGATCCACCACCAAGCTCCCATGTGGCCGAAAGGCAGCAAGGCCGGTAGCTCGCCGTCCGACGTGTGACGTGGACTAACCCTCTGAGGAGCAAACCTAGAGGTGCCAGAGGAGGAACATGGCCACTGTGAGGTGAGGCCCAAGGCCTCAGGGCACAGGCCGCACCTCTCGGTGCTGTCCCATGGAGCCCTGTGCTTGCATGGAGCCCAAGCTGCAACTCATCTCAAGAGGGCTGGAGCGTCTTCGGATGTTTGCTGAGCGCCGTCTGCTAAGGCAGACACTAAATAGGGCTGAGGAGAACACTGAGCTAGCGCCGTGTTAGCAGCAATGCAGAATCCCCTTCAGCTTGCTGAAAATGAGAACAATTTGGCTTATGTTCTCCAGTTTCTCTTCCTGTCCCTCTTCTCCTCAAAACAGGCACCAGGGCAACCTTCTTTCTCGCCCACTGAATTTTCCCTCCTTTTGTTCCTCATTACCTTTTTCTTCTGACAAGTTAAATGTTTTCTGCGTCCTCCGAGCGTTTTCCACTGGGCTGTGTGTACATTTTCTCCTAATTAGTCTCCTGCTTTGCCCAGTAGAAGGGCCAGGGGGTGTTTATCCACTGCTCATAGTCGTTATGGGTTAACCTTCATATACCCTTGATCTGAGATTTAAGCTCAGTTTTATGGGTTCTTTTTTTTTTCTTTCTTTCTCCTCTTCCCTGCCTAAACATATTAAGTGACCTCTAAGTATAACACTGTCCCACAACAGTCCTACACAATATACAGGTGTGAATTCTAATCGCTTTTATCAAAACAGCTTCTGTTTTTACTGTAAAAACACTACTCAAGGCTATTCATATAATCAAGATGAGATGCACCATAAAAGCCATTATGTAGAATATGCTTGCTTTTAATCTCTTTTTTTTTTCCTGCTTTCACATTAAAGAAAGCAAGAGCTCTTGATTGCAAAATCTTTGCATTGGTGAAATAGAGGGCAAGATGTTATGTTATTCTTGTCGCTGTTACGCAAAATTATACTCAGATCATCAGTACTTCTAGGAACTATTTTTAAGGTGTTTCGGATAAACGATGGGGGCTCTATTTACCTGAAACTTACCTTTCTATTTGGCACTCCTCTTAAAAAGGGGCAAGATATGACCTTTGAAAAACAAACAACGTATAAAAAGTGTGAAATGATTGAAGACCGTGAAATCTTCATCACAATATAAATACTTTTATGCCATTCTTGCTTGTATTAAATTCCATATTTGTTACTTGTGTCAACAGCTATTAAAGCCTTCTGATCCTACTGTGTAGACAGGAGCCAGCCTGTCCCTATCTGTCATGCCACACGTGTCACCAGGAGAGGGCATCATGTTATAGTAAAACTGCTCAGATAGGCCAAGTTAACATCACTTTTTAATATAGGATTTGTGTGAAGTTCTATTTACCGTATTTCACAATAACCTGCTTTGCTTCTCCTTTTTCAAACAGGAAGCAGGGAAAATAGGCTAAAATTAGTCCTGGGCTTCATCAGACCTGTTCTGTGGAGTATTTGGTTTGAAAATCCAAGTGTTTGCTTATGTTGTTCTTAAATCTCCTTAAAATCTGCCGGAAAACTCCTTAAAATCAGCTAGTAGATGACAAAACCTCTCTACAGCTTAGGTGTGACCTCTGCTTTTGAGAATGGAAGGAAATATGGTGATGCCTTCATCAGATATATTTATTTGGAGGTTTTTAATCAGGATTTGGAAGCAGTTGGGTGTTTTCTTGTGTTTCTCCCTTTTTTTAACTTCTGTTTCATAAAGTAAAATCTCATGTTGGCCATCATTTTTGTTAAGTACTCTGGCCAGCTGGAGCTAGATAGTTTGCTGAACACTTCTGTGGGAGATTTCTGAAAACCTTACATCCTCATTTTCTTTCTGACAAAAATGAGAGTTAGTTGTTAATTATTCTGATTTTCCTATACTTACAAATGAGCTTTAATTAAATATTGTAGTGATAAAACATGTTAACATTTTTTAGTTACTGCTATGCTAACTGCAGAGCATTTATCACCAAATTGCCTGGTCTGAGTTCAGGACTGCCTGCTCACCTCACTGTCTTTGTGTACAGCTTTAGAACAGCGGGAATGGGCAACGACCTTTCACGACATTCCCTGCCAAGCTGTATTTAGCATGAAAATCAAATTCAAATGTACAATTTGGCTGCTTTATTAAAGCTTCTGAAGATAGAGGAGTCTTTTTCACGATGACTTTTGAAAAATCTTAAAAAAAAATGATTTTAAAGAAGGAAGACAATAATAGTTAGCTGATAATAGTTATGCCATCTGTATGCAAGGAAGGTATTTCCTGTTCTTTTCTGAATACCCAGCTCTATTCTACTGAGCAAAAGTTAATTTGCATCAAAGCTGCCTGAAGTCCATGGCAGCTTGGTACACAACCAAGAGCTGTTCTCTCTTGCTTTCTCTCCACTCATGTTGTGCGAAGCAAAGCATATTTTTAAACTAACGGAAGATCTTTCAAAGAGGGATTCCTTTCTAAAGGTACAGAAAAATGTCAGGAGTCTAGACCTACAAAGGCCCTGAAGCACCAAGACCCCATGGATTTTAATGTGAGCAAGGCACATACATAGGTAACTTTGTAAATAGTTTTTCTTTTCAAAATCCGCCTAATTCTGATGCAAGATACTGATTTCTTAAAGCAGCTAATAAAATAGAATTAATAGCATTTAGTAAATATTTGGCTTCTAGTGGCAGATGTAGATGGGATGACTAAGGAAGCCAGGCTTTCAGCTTGCTAAATGGAACGAGACACTACAGGTTTCTAATTAAGTAGAAAAATACTGTGCCACCTTGTTTCAGCAAGCATGTGGGGACGTTTCACTAGGCTTTCACTTTAAACAACTTCACCATCGCAGGTAATTTGTCCCTGCACAGAGCTACCTCTGGTGACAGCTAATATTAGAGAGAATACTATTAATATCTGCTCCTTCTGAGGTAAACCAAGGGAAGTGTAAGGTGAAAACAGTCACATCCCGTCATAAAATGACCCTATGGCCATGGAGACACCTCTCTCATGCTGGAAAGTCACTTTCTTCTCATGCTGTTGAGCTGATCACCATGCTCCTGCAAACAGATGCCACAGAGCCCAGTCTTCCTCTCCTACTAACCGAGATCTGCTGTCCTGGTCCAAGTCTGGTACATGTACCCCCTAACCCAGGCTGTCAGCCCATGTACAAGTTTGTACAAGCTCCCCTCGGCCACTGTGCCACGCTCCCTGCAGGCCTGCTCCGAGTCCTGCTCCACTGACGGAGACACTCTCCCAGCCTCTAGCCTAAGTTTATTCCTCGCTAGCTTGTTCCCATTTGTTTTGTGTCAACACAGTTAAAATAGTTCTTCTTCCTCCGTGCCATCTACTCTCATGATGTATTTATAGAAAGCAATCACATTCCCTCCCTGCCTCTGCTTTGCTATGGGAAACAAGCCCAGCTCCTTCAATCTCACTCTGCAAGCTTTCCCCAGGCCCCCTATGTCAGGACTTTTAAACTCAGTTTTCTTCAAAAAAGGGTGACACAGGGGGAAAGAGGGAGAAGAAAGGTATTCGTCAAAGGGAAGTCTTAGCAGAGCCTCTGCCTCCATCTGCAATACACTCCTTTTCCTACCAAAAACAGACTGATCAGCTGATTATGAGGGTTCCCCTCCACCTTTACATAATAGTTCCTTAAATATATTGAACAAATGATTATCAACAATCTCTCTATTGTCTTCAGCAATTTCCAAATAAGACTCCCATGGAAGCAGAAACTGTTACTGCTCCCTAAGGGAACTACTTACACTTATCCTAATGTCTCTTACCACTGCTTCCTAACTTTGTCAGCTGCAAATATCACTGCAAATATTCCTGCTTTTCATACCAAAGTCTTTACTAAAACATTACTAATGGGGGGCCTTCAAGGTAGGAGTGTTGGAACACACCATCTTCCCAGCAATTTGACCCCTGCTTACCCTAAGGCTTACCCTAAGCCTAAGTCACCACCCCGACTCGTTCAGATAATCAGTTTTACGATTAAAAATTGTACTCATTCCAGATGGATGTAATATGGATTCCCTTTGTGTAGATAATATTTCCATTAAACAACAATACTGGTAACTCGGGAGTGATCACTTCCAGAAAATGTGACATTTTCTTGCATTTTGTTTTTATTTTTCCATGTACTTCACTTTTTCCATCCACATTAATTCTGAAGCCTTGTACAATACAGAAATGAGATTATCAGGCCTAAACCAGCCAGCATAATCACTTTTTAATTTCTTCCCATATAAAACACACTATCTACATTATGCATTCTTGAAAAATAAGACATGTAATTCCTTTTCCACCTTCTCTCCATCTTAGCTTGACCAATTTCAATAAAACACATTTTAAAATTAGACCTTTGGCACTCACTTTTTCCCCGTTTGGGTTGATTTTAGCACATTTGACTTTAAATATGATGCCACCTAAATGGTCACATCCTGGGAACTCTCATCATCTTTTGCTTACTCAAATTTGCTCTGTTGAAATCAAAGAACATACAGGTCTAGTTTGAACAAACTGAATATTCAAAATTCTTCTTCAGCTTGTTTTTCCAACCAGCTCTTCCAATATCCTGATAATTACAACAAATTACCTCTGTTGGTTCAGTATGCCTTAGTAAGTGGATGTCATTGACCATGCAAAGTTAATCTTCCATACAAATAAAATTCTTGGCAGCATTTCTTTAATAAGAGCAAGCTCTATCCATACTTTAATCATGCCCTGCACTGTTTATAACACAATCCCAGGGGAGCCTGCACTATAGATTTTATTTACACTTTTTTTTTCCCCATCTAATGTATCATTTATTTTTACTTGCATCTTTTTCAACATATACCTTTAACAATACATGCACCTTTAACAACATATAGTTCAGTCATATACAGCATACATATATGTCTATCAACTTATGCCTCAAGACACCCAATGGATATGAAAGGTAGAGGCCCATTTCTCAAATATTTCTGTATGATTGTTTGAAGCTTTGGGGGTTTCTTTGTCGCGGTTTTGGTGGTAGAAGCTCAAGCACTTACTGAATAACTGTTTTGCTGTAGGTAGGTAAAATAAAGAGATTTCCTTGATTTCCAGCATAGTTTTCTGCAAACTCTATCAGTTGCAGCACCTACACGAATGCAGGGGCTGCTTATGCCTCAGGGACTCACCACCTAGGGTGCTTACGTCAGGCCTTTAAGTCCTGGGCATTCAAGTTAGGGTTCTTATCCCAGGGTCTTACTACTCAAAGCAGTTCTGTCCATTCAGCAGCTACAGGAGATCTTAACATAAAGGTGGGAAGCTTGACCATTCACTCTTAGCAAACACTGTGGGATCTTGGTCTCCTTAACCTGCTTTACATGAACTCTCCACAGCCACTTTGCAATAATTTATCCTCTTTTACTTCTCCAATCTCGATAATGTGAAATAATAAAATCCCTTCAGAAAACTCTCTTACAGTCCCAGGCACCAGTTGCAGTGGTATCTATTGGTAAAAACTTTAGTTAACTGAAAAACTGAGGCAAAGAGAGGCTGTGGCATGTCACCAGTCATGTAATGGCTGGAAGCAAAGCCAGGTTATGTAGACTGAGTTTCCTGACTTGGTTCATTACGCTACCAAAACCAGCAAACGGGCTGGAGAAGGGAGATGTGACCCAATCTCAGCAGCTCTGGGGCACATCTCATTTGCTGAGAGCGTGAAGCAGCCCCTGGCAGCCCCATCTTCTGACCTGCCCGCACTCAACGCTGCCGCGGCTGCTGCAAACCACCAAGCAGCCCAAACCCAACGACAGCGCTTCACAAGACCACATCCCCCGGCAGATCCGCATGGAGTCAAAGGAGACTATCTAGCAGCAAATGATCCTGAAGGAAAGCAATCCTAAACATTCACATTTTGGCACAGCCCCACCGACCTTGGCGGCTGGGGTCAGAGGGCAGCAGGCCCGGCTCCCCAGGGGCTCCACACTGGCATTACAGCTTCTACCTCCCGGGTACCCTCTGGGGCTTTGCTGGGCACCCGTACTCCGCCTGTGAGGTGCTCGGTAGCCCTGCAAGGCAAATCCACCCCGCTCAGAAAAGCACTCACTTCACACTTGCACTTTTATGTGCAGGAGAAAGAGCCTCCCTGGGGCTCCCCTCCAGAAGAGACCAGAGCAACGTGAAACCTCTGCACCTTCCCAGCAAAACGTAAAGCCTGTTTCCTTGCTTCTTGTATTAAGGGTTTATAAACTACAAAAAAAGATGGGAAATTTGAGGTGCAAAGTCCCTCTCGGCCCACACCAGGTTTGTTTCCAGCATTCAGTCCTTCAGGCTGTTTGGCAGCCAGGGAGTCGTTTCTACAGCCAGGCAGCAGAACAGAACTGTTTAGTGACAACCAAAGTTTTCTGTAAGAAATCTGATACTGAATATCTGATTTGCTAAATTTCTCTAAATATTTGCAGCTGTCCCTCCACCAAGACAATTCCTGCCTGATCTTACACAGATTATGTACAAACCCACTATAGAATTCAGGCAGAGATCACCAAAGTGTTTTAATGATTAAACCATGTCAAACATTAACAACGTAGGTATATTCAGATGAGCCAAGGGTTTATTTCTAGCACATTTAGACAGCCTATTTTGAACACTGTAGCTGCTGTACTGAGCTATGTAAAGACTCTGCAAACCAGTACCTAGAAATGAAGACACACACACAAGCTTTGATAATGTAAACATAACAGACACTGTCTCCTTCAAAACAAGGAATGAAACCCCACAACGCTGGTAGAACTTATTAACTCCCTAAGAGATGTGCAAAAAAATTAAAAAGATTAAAAAAATAAACATGATAAAACTGGCTTTTATATAAATATCAAAAACAAATAGTTTATCTTGAGTGAGGATCAACAATGTCTTGCACAATTTAATTTCTCAGAGCTTAATGAATAAGATATCCATAAGCCAAACTCCACCAACGAGATACCATAATAACATACCAGCAACAGATACTGGTTTTGCAGCTGACTCCTCATATGTGCAAGGCAAGATTTTACAGTAAGGAGTAATTTTAACAAGCTCTCTAAACAAATCTTCAGATAACAAGCCAAAACATTATAGGTGATATACACAACTCACATTACAGAAACACACACTCACCTCCAGCACATTTCAGTAACATTTAAAAAACATCAGGTATAACTTAAGACTGTTTAATTTTGCTTTTTTGGGGGAAAGATGTTTTTGTGAGGCACATTTTAAAAATGAACATATGCTATACAAAGAACAGTACAGATACCAACTTAAATACAAACAATTCCATCAGAAAAGTATCTTTCTATCTCCACCTGTAAATTCAATTTTGGATATGTCACAGACTTACACAGTTGCTCCTAAAATGTGGATATGGCTATGGCAACAACACTCGAAACTCTGCCAGTTCCCATATTAAAAACCACTCTTCAATTAGTATGTAACAATTCTCAGAAATAAGAAAAGAAAGAGAAAAGAAAAGATGGGTCCACCCTGTATATACTCTGAACCTTAAGAGACAATACTTAAATCTTACTGGACTGTATAAGCGCCAATTAATTTTACATAAGTGACATAGTTCAAATAAAAAAATAAGATTTATTAAAAAGGTAAAATAACTTTTCCATCTGGTTTGTGACTGTTTAGCCAGTTAAAGCCAAATATACAAAACTAAATGTGCCATTTCCAATTTCACTGTATCACGTAGGAGATACCTAACATCATGTATCACATACAGAACAGTAAAATGATCAATGGATTCTTCTAAATGACTTTTTAATAAAAAGTCAATCAACCAAAAGTTGAAAGATACCATAATTTTTAAACCAGTAGTAAGCTTTGGGCCCTGCTTTTTATTTTTTTTAAGGCATGTGTGTTTATCTACTGAAACCAGCATCATACAAATTACCTCTACAATCACATGCATAATCTACAGTAAAAAAATGGAGTTTAGATTACAGTGTTTTCAAATTGTGAATCATAATTCAGCACCTATCATATTGACTAGTAAGGCAACAGCAGTGTCATATACTACAATACTCCCTTCCACAGTCTATAGCAGGGTCAGTGACAGCCCAGAATTATTATTAAACTTTTACCTACTTTTATATTCTGTATACAGTTTCTAGGGTGTTTGCACTGGTTAAGTCCTACATAAATCACACTATTCTAGGCAGGAATAGTTACAGTAGCCATTAGAGTATTAGTGCACAACTCTTATTGTGCTTACAATCAGATGATTTTGTTGTTGGGGGTATCAAAATGGTTTTTCAGTTTGGTCTTCAATCCTTCCTTTGTTTTCTTTGTTTCACATTGTTCTCAAGGGAAGAAAAGCTGTTTGTGTACCCGTTCACAGTGGCTGTAGAGCCATTCTGATACTCTTTCCTCCTGGAGGATGCCTTCTTGTTGTAAGTCTAGAATATACAGAAAGACACATGGTTTTGCTTAAATACTGTGCAGTGCTATTTTGCTAAATAACCACTTCCTCACAGTAATTTAAGAAACACAGAGGCAAACTTGCATCCACCATTTTTAAGGACCATGTGCTGATGGCAAAGTCTAACAAGCTTAACTTTTTTTGTATATGAGACTAGGTGTTTCATTCTTCATAATAAGGGAATTAGTTCACAGGAGAAGAAATAGGACTGGCAGCATAATGGTAGCACTGGAATTATTATGTTAACAGTAAATTAGGAGGAAGCAAGAATTTTTGTGAGCAGAATGCACTGTAAGAATATACTCGAAATGACAAGCGTGGAGGGAAGGAGGTTTAATGCACTACAGGTCACGGTATGAACACACACACACACACACACACACACATAGTGAGAAGCACGCAGGAATTAACCTTTGTCAAAGGCACTCAGCAGCCAGACAAGAATGTGTTTCCCAAAGTATTCGCGTGAAGAAAGAGGTTAAATGGTTAGAAGTTAGAGTAGAATTGATTAAGAATATTTAGAAAACAGCATTTGGAACATATGACCATGTTTAATTAGCCTGTTCATATGCAGTAAGTGTCACAAAACAGAAGATTAGAAAAGAAAGTCTACTACTTTCCCCTAAAACAGTATTACCAGCCCTGGAATACGTGGATCTTTCAGAAGATTTTTCAAATATTTCAACGTATCTTTCAAATACCTAACAGAATTGGTTGGCTTGTCTGGGTGGCTGCAAGTTGCTTTGATTTTTTTTTTTTTTTAAAGATTTCTGAAATACATCTTCTCACAAAGTCCGATTATGATCTACTCAGAACAACACACATTCAGTCTGGACCTGTTTAGACATGAAATACGCTTCTTAGAAGCACGTTTCAAAATGCTATTTTTCCCGTATGGAAATACAAAGAAATTTCTGTACACGTGAACCGAAACCATACTTTTGTATATTGAAAAATTGGGAGGTTTCCCTGGATAAATAACAACATTTCATCAAATATAAATTTATGCAAGTACAGAACTAAAAAAAAAATGTTACTGGAAGAAACAAAAGGGATACTGCAAGCACATCTTTCCATAAAGCAGCTATCTGATGAGATGTAATCAAGTAGAATGTTACCAAAAAAAAAAAAATAAATCAATGAATATTACTTTTACCTGGATGTAGAAATTTGTGAAGAGGATAATCAAAGAAATCATGTAAGAGATCTGGAAATACAGCCAGCCCTGAGGAAATGCACATGGCCAAACAACACCACAGCTGGTCTGGAAGATTGTCAGGACAAATTGAGTCTGGGGAAAGAGAAAAAGAAAAAAAAAAAAAAAAGATAAGATGGAACATACTAATGCAAGAAGGGAAAAGACTATTATTGTCCAAAACCTAATTAGTTATTTCCCAAACAATCAAAATACGTCCTATTGTGTGTGTTTGGACAAATTTATTTTCTCTGGAAGTCTTACTAATGATGTAGATGTGATTCAGCAGACATTCCGGTCATGATACTATGCTGTTTAAGCGTTTTTATTTGACTGATACTATTCTATTTTAGAGCATTAGCGTACTCTGTATGAAGAAGTATTCCTAAGTAGCATAAGGAGCAAGGACCACCTCCTCCCTGGCCTGTCAAGGTTTGCCCCCATCAGCCTAACCGAGTAGATTTGCATCTCACTACTGCAGTTGCCACAGAGAACTAGGTCTGCAGGCAGATGCTGTGATCCTCCCCCAGACATCTGAACTGCCCCACACATAGCTCCAGCAGAAGATTTTGAGGGAGGTAAAGGCTACGTATATGATGTGAGGGGCTGGGCAGCAATGCGGTTTGAAGGACCTTCTGCTTAGCTATCCTCAGTTACCCTGGTGAACACACATAGTTTGGTCTTTGGGCAAGTTTCATCCTGATAGGAATTACCAGATCAGAAAATGTTTATTTAAAAGTGGAAAACAGCTTTGTCCTGCTATTATGCTGCCGTGACAGCTCTGCACGAGGCCAGGCGGGAAGCGAGGAGGGCCGTGACAAGAGGCAGAGGAGCAACCTGCGCCCTGGGACACTCGTGCTTCACAGTGATCCTACAGCAAGGAGGAGAAACAGGTTCCTCCATCTATAAAACAGGGAAGGAAAAATGCCCGTGTACCTTTTTTTGTGGCATTTTCAGACACTATACCCACTGAAACACATTTCTCATGCAGTATTACTATAGCATGTGTCATACTGCTTAACTTCATTACTCTTTTCACCTCACAGCTTTCAGGCTTCATTACTGTACCCACAGGAAACAACACAAATGGATGCGTGGAGTCCAACACAGAATTACAAGTGAAAAAAATCTGCCTATTTAAAGTGCAGAAGGAGAACAGAAATATTGAACAGTTTTTAATAAACCATTTACAACTGCATACAAAAATGAGACAGTAAAGTCATTGTCCCCTAGGCCTGAAAGAAGGGCCTTGTTAGCCATGCACTGGGGCGCATTCAGTTTCTGTCATCTCAACATCAGCCTGAGGAACAAATGCTAAGTCTAAAATCAACTTGGAGGAAAGGCTTCTCCCTCCCTCCAGCTAGAGGGTCACAGAAAACCCAGCGCTGCAGCTCCTGAATAGGCCTGGCATAAAAACTGTGAGAACCTCAATTTTTAACCTGTTTTTTTTTTTTTTAACCTGTTCAGTACTAATTCATATCCACTTTCAGTCCCTAAGCCTCTATCATCCCCAAATCAGTACTCAATGCAGGTGCAAAGGCTGGATTTCTATGGTAGTTTAGACACTTACAGAAATAAGAGAGTATTTGTCCTTGTTCCCCCACCCTTTTGGCTTCCCCTTCCAGCTGCCAGACTTTGCAAAGACTTTGCAAACAGGAGATCCCAATGGGAATACAAGCACCAAAGACTCACCAGCTGCCCCTGAGTGATGTACTTCTTCCACCACAGGTACGGTCGCATGGCTGGAACTGCTGACAACCCGTAGTAAGAGTACATGAGGACGTGGATAAAGCTATTCAGCGTGGCACCAAAGTAAGCTAAAAGGGCAAAGCAGAAAGGAAGTATGTCTTAATAATAGCCGCTGTTATATGGAAACTATCAAAACAAACAATTTCTAAGTGAAACTATTTAAAATATGACTTCTCTGAGAACAAAGACTAAAAGACTCCCCTCAGTGTTTTTCTGTTAACACAACTAAGTGGCTGAGAGGCTTTGTAAGTGTGTACTTTATAGTATCCTCTTGTTCTTGTTTTATTTTCTGTTTGTTCTTTTCCCATATCTTCTGCTCAGCTTCTCAGGGGAACTGAGGAAGCTAAGTCCAAGGAGGTAGGTAAACATGCCCAGCAACCAACAGCTTTCACCAATGGAACTTTAGGCTTATTTCACTTCCACCTAGCCAGGGGCTTACTTTGTCATTTATAACCAAAAACGACAGGCACCTTCTGAAACTGCAAGTTAACCATTTTATTTTTCCCTGCCTACAACATATTTAGTCATTAAAGGAATTTAAATTCTAGCTAATAGGTACTATGCAGCTTCGTAATATGGCCAAGCAGAAAACAAAGTTTGGAAAGCAAAAGGGGGCAGGAGGGGGCGAGTACCACCAGTAATAAAAACAGAAGTATTTTCAAGACTACTGAAACCTAAGATAGTCCAAGGCCTTGCACCCTTGACCGTTCTATAAACACGGATTGGCTTCTCTAAACCAGACTGTGCTTCCAGATGCAGCCTTTCTGCAAGTTAAACATTACTGTTGTGCTGGCAACACAAAACAAATGCAAGTTCCTATTTTGCTTGGCTCAGAAAGCAGAGTCCTGAGCAATCTGGCTTTGGGGCCTGTGCTGCTGTTGCTTCCCACCCACTGCATTTGAGACAAGCTTCTCTCACTGGCTTCAGCACAGCCCGTATCTGCAGGCTGCACAACTGAACACAACTGTGCTAATGCAGCTGCCAGATAAAAGCAAGTGAACTTAAAAGAATCAAAGACAGAGATCACCAGAGGTTAGCAGCACTTAAGACAAGAAAAAAAGCAAAATCTTCCATTTAAGAAGTATTTAGTAGTGCTCTGGAGCAAGATTTTGATTGAAATCATTTGTTAGTGGGATAATAAGATTAATTTAAGAAAGCTAACATCACAAGTGAGCTTGAACATTCAAGGACGAGAGGCACTATTAGCCATCTCGCAGCTGAAAGAAGCTTCCGGCCCTGACTTGGAGAAATATATTGTTTTATTTTAGGGTTTTTAGCTATCACAAAAAATGTGAAAGCAAGGCTAACAGGTGAGTTCCTGCAGCTGATAAATAACAGCTGCCACTCCCGCTGATTTTTCAAACCAAACCTAGCATGACTTTTCAAAACCACTCCACAAGTTTGCTTAATACCTATAAGCTTTGGCTACAGCTCTACAAAGCAGCTAAGCATCAGACAGAACAAATCCCACAGCTAAAGGTACCAGAGGCGTTTGATTTGACTAAACAAAACCCAAACAAGGCCTTTGTTGCAAGCAGTCCCCATAGTGTCCCAGTACTTACAGTGACCGCAAGGCACCCAGTTCATAACAAACCACCAGATGTTCAGCATCGTCGCATGGTGATAGACATGCAGAACAGTGATCTGGTGATTATTTTTCCGCAGAATAAAAAAGAAGGTATCCATGAATTCAATCAATTTGGAGAAATAGTACCACCAGAGCACACGTATGATCTAAAGAAAGATAAACAAATCTTAAGAGCGTTGTACATACGTTTTGGGGGCTCTTAACACTTTTGCTATCTAGGTAATTGAAATCCAAACTCCTTGTCTTGCACTACACTGAGATTGAAGACTTTGTTGACATCTTCTCTAACACTTCAGACCGTTACTTGTCTCGTGTTTCTCCATGGGAGACTTGGGTACAAAGTTACAGCTACATATGAAAATGGAAGAGCGACAAGGAATGGTTTGTGAGGTTACTCCTGTGCATCTGGGGTGTTCTGGGATAAACAGGAGAGAATATTTAACCACAGTTGCTACTGCAGCACTGTCTGTGAGGAGGCATCTGAATAGCAACTAGAAAGCATCACCACACACCTCTCAAAGAGAAGGGGGTCACAGCAACAGGGGTCGGTTACAGACCAACTACCAAGACTGAATGCCCTTTTTACAGCTAGGAAGCACTTGCAAATTTACAGATTATCTATAGAAATTGTAAACACGTGAATATAATATGCATTAACTATTATGTTTCACTATACTTCTCCCGTTGTATAGTAAAGAAAAAAATCAGTACAGTTCGAACAAACCATATAATCAATACTGTTGTGTTCTCCACTTAGGCACAAGGAAACAGCTTGGAACATTAACTATAACTCATGATTACATTACCTTCATATCAGCTTCACCTCCACTGTGCGTATCTTGGCAGAAGAAATTGTAGCCTCCTTCCCATACTCCTGTCACCAGCTGACAAGATCAAAGAATAACATGTCATTTGATGAAAATACTGCACCTCGCAGCACATCCAAACCACAACTGAGGCTTTGCTGAGGCACCTGGTATTGAGGGAATCACAAATGTCTGAATGTGGAATTTCGGAGCTAGGAGCTCCTAGGAGCTAGGTTGAATTAAAGCTCCAAGTAGCAGCTGAATTGTAACAGCACACAGAGGATAAATTAACAGAAGTTCTTCCTGTGCTGAAAAAACAGGAGGTGCCATCTTATCTCAACTTCCCAACTGACAATATTGTGTGTGCATGTGTTCACACAGGCATATTCTAGACAAATTCTTAAGAAACATCTTTCCATTTTAGCTGATGATCTCTTTTCTGAAAAAAAATGGACAACCACAAAAAAGTAAATATATTTTTCCTCTAATTATTTTTTGGGGATTTTTTTTTAAACATATGACAATGATTCCTTCATTTTAATCATAGAACAAATCTTCAACTTTGCTATCCAAAACAGCCAGCAACTGATGTTTTACTATATTTTGATTCTTTAGGGTTTGTTTTTTCAGTAATTCACTGAGTGCATTACACATCTTGCAGGAGAAATGACTTCCTCTGCAGTACTTCCCTTTGCCTGCCTGACTTCCTGGCGTACCAAAACCCAGGAGATGCTGCAACGTGTGGGGGTGTTTACTCCAGTTTATTTAAAAGAATTTTAAAAGGAAAATAAATAAAGTAAAATGCAGGAGGTGAGGGACATTTGTAATTCTGTCTTCCAGCTTTCTGGAAGCCTTCCTTCTCTGCTTCTATTAAACTAACACCATGATATAAGAAATCATTTGTTGTTGTATGTAAAGATTTTTCCCCTTTGAAATGAAATAGCACTAGAAGAAAAGTATTAAATTAGCTAAATTAGCTTTTAAAATATCCACCTATCCTAGGTCATTATTTTTGATCTTCCCAGATTGAACTATTGCCCATATATATATATATATATATATATATATATATATATATATACACACACATACTAAAAAAATTCAGTTATTCCAGAACACACTGACCTGGAATTATCTTGTCAAATAGAGAGAAATCACGATTAGCAGGCCAGCCTTCCACATGGGTCATGAACCCAAGCAATTGCTCTGCTCAAGCAGCAGACTGCAGCCAGAAGACCTCTTACTGCCTCCATAAGGGAAGAGGGGCTACTGAAAACACCCCAGTTTAAAAGCAACACCATGCCAAAGCACCAGGCACCTGTCTGAAGCCGTTCTCACGGCCCAGAGCAGCTCCTGGGGTACCTGCTGGTCCATCAGACCAGTGCCCGGGGCTGCAACAGCATCGCTGAGAGCTCGCAGATGCTTTGATACTGTCCTCACAGTTCCAGGAAATGGTAAAAACGAAAGGATATTCACAGTGTTTATATTGTAATTATTCCAGATAGTGAGGCTCAGCTTCAGTCAGTAGCCTTGCGTTCCATAAATTTCTCCAGAGAAAAGACTACAGTGAAACCCAAATTGCCTTTACCATAAGGAATCCAGGTTCACCACCTAAAGCATAATGAAATTGAAGGCGTTTAGATAGATCCCACCTCTCTGAAGGGCAAAGGCATTGGTATGAACACAGCTAGCTTCAGCTAAACCTCAGTGCATATTTCCAGAAATGCATATTATATACTAGGATATATTATATCCTATATGCTAGAATTATATGCTGCATACTCTTACTGCCATGGTAGCTTAGATAACATAAGCAAAACAATGTTTGCTGGGAATTATAATATCTTTTATCATATAATACATATAAGTAGATAAAATAGATGGATTTGGAAAAAAAAAGAAAAGAAAACTAAGAACAAAACAAAGCAAACCCCAGACCTTAGTTAAAGGGCCTAATAGCCCACCAACCTTGCTCTTCTTTACTGTGAGGGTGACAGAGCCCTGGAACAGTCTGCCAAGAGAGGTTGTGGAGTCTCCTTCTCTGGAGATCTTCAAAACCGGCCTGGATGCCACCCTGTGCCACGTGCCCCAGGTGTCCTTGCTGGAGCAGGGGGTTGGACTAGATGATTTCTAGGGGTCCCTTCCAACCCCAACCATTCTGTGATTCTCTACAGCCCAAGCAGGTAACGCTCTTCTTCAGTTACCCAACTGCCCTGCGCCTCCATTCGCTGCAGGGGCCAGACCCGCATAGGTGCTGGAAGGCTCCAGAAAACGCCCCCAACTGGTGGAGCGGAGATGCCGTTCCCAAGCCGACTCGCTGTTCACTGAGCTGGGGGCACAGCCCCAGCGAGCCGGAGGAGACAAACACACACGTCTGCTTAAATCGCTGCGGCAGAGCGTAGGTTACTGCTCGTGCTGGCGGTGAGCTGCCTGCTGAGGGTTTCTAGCCCTCCCGACAGCCACGGCTGAGCAGCTCTCGTGGTGCCCAGGTGTCCGTGCTCCCCCAAGGCAGCCCGGCTGGACCTTCAGTGACGTGGCTTGCTGTTGGCATCAAGATGCACAACCAGAATTAATTTCTCTTGAGAAAAGGCTGACTGCAACCTTTTGCAGCAGCAGAGTATGTGATATTTATAATGACAAAAAATAAACAAACAAACCAACCACACAGATACTTCATAATCCAATTAAACTGGCACTCAAAGTCAATGTTTTTAAAAGATCATCTGGCTCCAGGGGAAACCCTACAGCTGGAAGTTGCTTTGGGGCTCTTACTTCCTTTCCCTGCATTGAAATTTTAATTTTTATAACACTTTTATTTTGTAATTCTGTTACTGAACTGTTTAGAAGAATGTGGCATGTACTTCCATCAGACCTGCTGCCCAAATGAAGCCAGCAGACTAACACCAGTCTGCACTAGCTGTGGGAGTGGTGTTATACGGAAGGATTTTGTGTTTCCACAATAAAAACCAAACCTGAGTCTCCCTGGGAACAGACTGATAAGGGATGCTGCAAACGTGCGATAAATTTCAAAGATTCAGAAGAGAACTTGGTTAGGGTGAAAAGAAGCAGAAGTTCACAGGTTCGTGCTTCCAAAAATAGATAATTTTATCTTTTTATTAGTATAATCACCTCTCGAGACATAAGGACTTCAGAACCTGCAGAGAAAGGAACAGGACAGGAAAGAGCGGTGTGATAAGGACGTTGCCATGCTTTCGCTGCCTGCCCAGACCTGACTGGTCTTGGTACCTCCTCGCAGCCAGACCTGTCCTCCCCAGGACAGAAGGCTCCTCTTCGGAGGCTACTTTCCCCACTGCACACGCAGCAACATTTTTTGTAGTAAAATTGGGTCTTTTCCTAAGCTAACGCTGTAGACGTCCAAATCAAACCCTACACGAGCATCGCTCTGTGTGCGTGCTCTACAAATGGCTATTTCCCCCTCTGTCTGAAGTAATCATCATTTCTAAAGGAATCATAGGTGCCACGCTGCTGACTCCTTGCTAACGTCTCCTGGACTCCTGAGTCTGCCCAGCCTTTGCAATCACCCAGGATGGGCACAGTCACCTCTCCTGAGCCCGTGTCACCACAACACTCAACTCATCCTGAATAATTTACAATAAGCATGTAAAAAACTCACTACCTAGAAATCCCAAGTGAGAGGTACAAGATTTTTTACTCATTTTAAAATTTGGTTATATTCCTCCCGAGTTCTTTCATCTATGATGCAAGTGCCAAAAAAAGCTTTGCGTGCACTGCTCTCTCCCAGTAACATCTAGCACAACATTCACTGCACCAGGAGACCAAATGGTATGGCTATGTGCTAGGTGAAATTATGCATATCTTATGATGAAAAAATACGTATTTTTCCAGGTTATTTCACACCAACATTCAGAGGTTAAGGCCAGAATGCCAAATGGGCCATCTTTCTCATCCCAGCTGGGAGGCTGCCTCCCTTTAATATCTTGCTTTAGGCATATGAATTTAAACTAAAGCTGGGATGCTGTGAATCATGGTCTGAACCACCACCACAGCTATAACCCAGCAAAAACTCCAAATCAGGATTTCAGGTATGTCATATGCAAGCTATTTAAACCAGGTTATTTTCAGGCAGGATACTGAAAGAGCTCGTATGAGCGATGCTTCATGACTTTCCACAAACTAGGACTGAGAAAGCTTAATCTAGCTGAAATACGAAGTGACAACAGGGAAGGGAACAGGGAGTTACATAAGCATTAAATTGCAATCCCCCTCTCCCATCCCTCTTCTTGAATGCTGGTCTACAGCATTTTTGTTTGAAAGATAGAACTTACAATGTGAAGTAGTCATAGTTAGTTAATCTTTCAAAACTAAATTTCAGTGATTGATGTGATCTGAGTGAAAATATCAGCTGCTTTGTATGCCCACGGGGTGATAGGGGCACTGCAGCTGACGAACACAGATAGAATCAGAATCATGATGGTCATCGATGATCGAGTTCAATCGTAAGCCCTTCGACACCCTGCCTGCTAAACCATGTCCCTAAGTGCCTCATCTACACGTTTCTTGAGCACTGCCAGGGACAGTGACTCCACCACTTTCCTGGGCAGCCTGTTCCAATGCTTCACCACTCTTTCCATGTAGAATTTTTTCCTGATGTCCAACCTGAACCTCCCCTGGTGCAACTTGAGCCCATTTGCTCTTGTCCTACTGGTAGTTATTCTGGAGAAGAGATCGACTCCCACCTCACTACAACCTCCTTTTAGGTAGTTGCAGAGAGCGATAAGGTCTCTCCTGAGTCTCCTCCAGACTAAATAACCCCGGCTCCCTCAGCCGCTCCTCATGAGGTCTGCGCTCCGGCCCTTCACCAGCTTCGTTGCCCTTCTGTGGACACACTCCAGCACCTCAATGTCGTTGTAGTGAGGGGCCCAAAATTGAACACAGTATTTGAGGTGTGGCCTCACCAGCGCTGAGTACAGGGGAACAATCACTTCCCTGGTCCTGCTGGCTACACTGTTCCTGATACAAGCCAGAAGGCCATTGGTCTTCTTGGCCACCTGGGCCACTGCTGGCTCATGCTCATCCAGATGTTGGAAAAGAAGATGGAAGAAGCCAACTTTTACCTTGGCACTCAGCCTTCGGCTTCCACCCTGAAACCATACATGGGCCTAGTGCCTTGTTGGTGAGGATCCCTGCATGTCGGTATTTGCTTGGGGTCTTGTTACCAAACATTATTTGCCCTCAAGTTTAGCACGTTATTGCTACCTAAGTCAGGATGCAGTAGAGCATGGTTATAATAGAGCATATCCCGTGGTCTTCCACCCCAATGTGGCCTACAGTGAAAAGTATCTCATGGGAACATTTTCTTGCAACTATCATGACTTTAATAATGCTGTACGTTTTTGTATTCCCATTTATAAAGGGAAAGCATATTTTCAACAATGCTAGAGAACACTTCCACTAGACAATGTTACATTAAATGCAACATACATTTTGGTATAGTGTTTCTCTATATAGAAAGCAGGAGCCTTAGCAGTCACTGTATTTTACTTGTCTTATTCTTTCACAATATAAAGGCTATACAGCTGGCTCCGAGTAGGAGGAGTTTTTCAGCATGCAATAAATAGCCCTTTCTTGGGAACCTATTCAACATAAGCAAGAAAAGCCTATATATACAAAGACCTTTCTAAGATCAACAGCTCAGATCTTCTCTATTGTTTAAATTTATCAGCATGTTTTGTAACAGGGCAGAATGTTAAAACGATTTCTATTTGGAAACTCTGAATACTATTCAATGTACTGAAGAAAAACAGATTGGCTACACTGAGAGTTTTATCCAAACTGAAAGAAATGTTTACACTTGAAAACTGCAGAAGGCAGAAGTTGCTCAGGAAGTTTACAGCAACACCACTCTGTGACAAATTGAACATATCGATATACAAATTCTGTATACATTTCCTCACACATACTCAGTTAGAGTATCCTGAGAGAACATGAGAAAAAATGAGCAAATTAAGAAATTGTTCTAAGTACTTACTGAAACAAAACTGCTTACCCTAAAGAATGAGGTACTTATTTTTTTTTATAATCCAATTCAATAACATAATTTTTGACTAGACATTCAGCTGTGTAGAGGAAATAAGTTAATCACATGCTATCTAAAAATTCACCTTGTAAAACATCACAGAGCCAACTTTCTATAAGGAAGAATTACAGCTTGCATGTAATTGCAACCAAATGCTAGAAAAGAGATTAGTAGTTTTAGTTCCTATTTATAATCTCATGATGACAATGAAACCTCTCCTTACAAAAAGGTCAAATGCTTTTGGTTAAAAGCAAGTCAGAATATTCTGTACATTTAAGTAACATACTTGATGACCACATTCTTATTGATACTGCCATAATTGTTCTTTTTCACTCTAATCAGAAACATACAATTCTGATTAAGAACAGCTAAGTCACTTTACAGGAAGTGGAAAAGTTTATAGTGCCTAAATCAACAGAAAATCCAGGTCAAAACTAAGGAAGTTACAAACATGTTTCAATGCTCGTATTTTTTTAACTTTCAAAAACAGATGAATCACAAACTGTGCTGATATAATTGTTTCAGCAAAAGTAGGAGGACACAAAAGAAGCTATTTCAAGGCTGGTGAAACAAATACTAAGAGCAAGTGTGTGATTAAACACATTTGAATAAATAAATTTTGCACTGAAAAACAAGATGTTTCCTACCAAGTACTTTATGCAATCAACCAAAGCCATCCAGTTAAGTTCATGCTCTAGACAGGGAGGAGCTACAGAAAGAATATAACGTTCAGGCTGAAAGATCACGACAGCTGCTCTTCCTTGCACTGAGCAAGACAGTTACATTTGAAACTTTGCCATCAAGCTCTGTATAGATGTTTAAGACATATAAGAATGGTATGAAATAAAACTTTGCATCAACTTTAATAACTATGGTTTTTCCCCTCTGAGAAGTGAACTTGAAAGAACACTGCAACATTTTGTAGAGGTTTTCCCAAGTTTAGGAGGACAACATACATACAATTTTTAACGTAAGACAAGGTAATTAAAACAGATACTGCAAATTAATCCCCCAAAAAACCCTTTCTCCTACCTCATAAAACATATATAGAGAAAGCAGTGTAAGTCCAAGGTTGTAGACCACTAGAATACCCCTGCATGAGAATGGTTGTTTATTCCGCATGTACTTTGGTCCTAGCCATACGATTAGTAAGTACAACACTGAGAAGATAAAGGTAGGTGAATAGTTCTCCAGAAGAAGCCATCCTTTTACTCTGGGGTCTGAAACAAAACAAACACACAAAAATGCAAACACTTAGATTTTGTAAGGGGAAGGACAACAGCAGATATTTTTATTAAATGCTGAATTGTTAATTGTGAACAACTTTCACAAGTAAGATTTTAGTTACACAACTGCTGAAGAAAATACAAATAATCCTCTTCCTACTGCAACGATATTCATAAATTATTACTACTATTTTGAAATACTCACTACCATTCACAGGCTTCCTCCATCAGGAATACCAAAAAATTTAAAGAAAAGCTTGAAAGTTTTGCCCTTCTCTGATTCTCTTGAATCAACTTTTCCCAAGAGCACATCTGCACCCTTTTTGCTTTTCCTTACTTCCTCACACAGTCAAATCTAAGAGGGAACTGCATAGTTTCATGGTCACTGGCAGATGTTAGCAACAATTATCTCCTAGTCTACCACATGTTAGTACTAACCCAACCTATGTACCTGCTACTCAGCAAATTTTGAATTCAAACTCCTTGCCCCAGCCACGAAACGCAAAGCAGTCAGCCCAGTGTGACTAACTAGCCCAGTTGCCATCATGTAAATTCCTCATAAAGAAACATGTAAACTACTCAGAATGAGAACATTTTAGGTGAACACTTGAGAAAAATATGCTCTGCTTTTCTGCAAAGCCACTGTGTTTAACAACAAATACACAGTGACAACAGAGTGGTTCACTCCTTTCACTAAAGGTCACTAGATGGACAGAAATTACATTTATCAAACCACAAAATAATTGAGCTTAAGCATTGCTGGCATGTACAGTCTTGACTTACTTATAAAGGAGTCTAATGTGGATCCTCAGCGCAAGAACAAGGCCTTAAAATGCAGAGTTGGGAAACAGCTAAGAAACTCTGGGAATTGTTTGGATATGCTACCTTTATGGTTCAATATTTTCAAGATACGAAATATATAGAGTATACCATCATGCCAGCATACGATTTTATATAACACAGGGAAAGTTATATAACAACATCCAGACTAACTTCAACAGGTTTAGCATGAAGACACTGACAACAAAGGCATTGAACAACAAAAAGCAAACAGAAAACACACTTGGAAAGACAGCAGGTTTTCTCCAGTGCATGCCAGGACTTCTCCTGCAAGGAACAAGTCAACCAAAGGAGTTTGACTCACATGAAGAAAGAGAGTAAAGAGGGCTATGAAAGACAGGACTAAAACAGAGGAAAAAATAAACAAAAAAAAAAAACAAACCCAACACACGCCACTCTAAAATACAGGCATGGGTACCCCATACTGCTTAGCTGTGCACACTGCATACAGGATAAGGAAAATTACTCATTCCTGGTCAGAATGGGAAGAACTGGCACGTGGGCCAGCACCATCCACATCCTAGATGGGAGTCTTGGCCACGAGGCCATCACCTACTCTGGTTCCACGGCCTCTCCCTTCCTCATGCTGACCTGAATTTGTTCTGAACTCGTGATCCTTTATCCAGTGAAGCACGTTTCAAAGCCAAAGGGCAGTTTCAAAGGATCAGTACTTTCCAAATATTCCATGTTCTTCAGGAATGAAAATTCCTGAGCAGCTCTGCATATGAATGCATATTACTTCAACAAGTAAAAATTCAAACAAGGCTTTTTTTTTTTTTAATATCAATTCTTATCAAGTTTAAGACAAACCCACAAAGATTGAAGCAGTTCAGTAAAGCTAACAACACTGACACTGAACTGTTAATAAAAGAGTCTATAATTGTCATAGCTGAAAAAATCAGAAGCTCTTCAGGTCAGAAGATCAAGAAGCAGCATCGAGTACACGTTTTTATTTACATAAATGTGTGTGTGTGTGTGTGTGTGTGTAGAAAATAGAGCCACACAACCTGATGCTCTGCAGTCACAAAAGAAATCAGTGTAAGAAATTATTCTTAATTGTCTAGTACTTGCACTTTAATATCAATTCTAGAAGCTTTTTTGTTTGTTTATTTGTTTTAGAAAAAGCTTACCTCTGGGTCCAAGCCAAACATCAAGGTAGCTATTGATTGTTTTATCCAGAAGTTCCATTCTATAACCTATTGAAATGGAAAGATGAAAAATAGTTATTCAGCTCATATAAGTATTTTTATCATGTGAATACCATCTGCTAGGGTTAAGAAAGAAAACATGACAGGATAAAAACTGCAGATATAGACTGGTCCTTATTAACATGTGTCAGATACAGAAAGCTTTTTCTAGCCTCATAAAGCCACTGACATAAGAGTAGTATTTCCCATCAAAGCATTTAATCATGGATCTAGACCCCTAGAAACTTAAAGTCAAATTAACCTCAAGCTCTTTTTTTGTTCTGCATTTTAAAGTTAAGATGTCCCCCTGTATTTGCACAAGATCCTTCTACAAAGAGGGGGATTGGACCTCAAAAAAAATCATATCAAAATTCTTAGAGGCATTAAAAAGCTTATTTTAACAAACAACCTCATGTAGCTGGCAGCACTAGCTGCTGTATTTGACTATAGAGGAGAAAGGGAAGGAAAAGTGAAAACTGGCTATGTTATCACTTTTTTGAATAAGTTACTGATTACAGCTATGATTAACAGCCCATAAAACTACCAGATCAATCGTTACAGAATGATATAGAGAGTTGCAGAGGCAAGGATGGAAAAATTGCCATTTGTGGCATGAAGGGCTCCAGTTGCAGAACGTCCTTAACGGGAAAACATTGCCAAGTAAAACTCAAATATCACCAAAGTCAAGGGATTCAAGTGCCATCTATCACCTCCTTGCACAAGCCAGCATTTCCTGATAGCACCTGGTACACTGCAGCATGTAAATCTGCTGTACCCCTATAAGGTTTAAGCAGGAAGGAAGTAACAATCCTCTCCAATGCTGGCAGAATCAACTGCAGAACCAACTATACACAAAACAATTTTTATGAGAAACAGTCATTTTCTTTTCGATTAAAAAAGTCTTCCAATTCTTTTCCATCTAGAATTCCTTCCAGCTTCTTCAGATTGTTACAGCTGTGCTGTACTCACTACAATAATTTATCCCAGTTTTATATAATAGTTTTCACTATCAGTGTTTCCCCCACTGAAGTAGCAATATTAGCAGCACTTTTTAGCTACGCAGAATAATACAGGAAACCACGTAAGCTGCCAACACACCCATGCTGAAAAGTGCAATGATTAGGCAAGTATACATGTAGTCACTAGCAACAAGGAAGAACACAAATGTTTTCTTTGGTTTTAGCTATATAAAAATCCCACTTTGACCTGTAAAAACACTGCCTCCTGATTTACAGAAGTTAAATGAATATTAACTCTACTGCTACTCATCACCTGGAAGTGACATCTCTTGTTTAGAGCCTAGCAAGGTTTTGTACCCCACCAGCAGTGAAGAAGGGAAATGGAGGAGGAAAGCAGGTGCCACCAGCACGTCACATTGGCCACCCTTCGCTCAACCCTTGGCAGGAGCTAAGGAGCCACCTCAGCTTCAGCACGTGCCCAGCAGAGCCCCAACCTCCCTGCAGCTCCTGCTTCCCGACAGGTGAAGAAAAACCAAACCTACTTGGATATCTGCTTTTAATTCCCTTGTTCTTTCACATAACTCGACATCTCTAAATCATGAGGCCCAAGGGTTTACAGGTGTTTCTGGCTGCACCACCAAATCCATCCTTTCCACAGTGGTTAGGGCTACTCAGAAGAGGACCTTTCAAACATCCCATGCAAAGTCTTTTGACTGTTTTGGGCTACAGAGAAACTACCAAACAAAAGAGTTTAATTACAAGAACTTGGAGCATTTAAAGCTTTGGAGTATTTATAGCCTGATTCATATGCCAGTTTTGAAGGAGCCTAGTCAAAATAAGGGTATATTTCACAAGAACACACATTTTTTTGGTTACAGTAGATCACATAAATTATGAGTGAGCGGGTGAATGTCCACAGCATTGACAGGCTGGTATTCTAGGAACAATGCAAAGTAGCTGAGAAGATGATGCTTTAGTATCAAGACCTACATAAGATGCATGAACATCAGGAAGACTTTTTCTAAATAAGTACCTAATTTTCGAGGAAAAGGAGGAGGGAGAAAGGAGATTGCTGTGGAAAATATTCTATCTGTCAGCTAATAAATAACCCCAGGAGAAGAACTCCCCAACTGGTGATTTATTGTGTTGTTTCAAATCTCTATTTAATCGTTCTGTCAGTTTTTACTTTGATCCAAAAGCAATTGATTTAATTCTGCAACTCTGCTCCCTCACTCGACCATCATCATCATCTTGATGCAGCTTCACACGTTGAGGAAAATGACTTCAGATTGTAATATGAGATCCAAAAAAATAAGTTATATGAACTGAATTCACTTCCTATAACTTGACTTACTGTATATATCCTTCAGTGGACCCTATAACAGTCAGACATGAGTACAGCTAAGGAAGCAAAAACAAACCATGCCTACCTACAGCAAAGATGGCTAAATGAGAAGGCAAGGAATGAAATTTGGTGTTCAATCCTTTCACACACCGGAAGCAAAGCCCTTTCCAAAACAGAAAGCTTTCTGCAAATGTCTCACCTTGGAAGGTTGCTACTCCAAAGCAGCTTTTGTTCCAATATTATCACATAGTAGATTATAAAAGACTCAGTGGAGGAAACTAGTCCTGGTGTTGATTTCCAAAACTTGCAGAAAAAGAAGTTGTTTCAAAAGGATTTCATTTGTATAACAGAAAAACAGTGTGAAACAATCTGCTTTTGTTCTGGAGGGGGTCATGTGAAAATGCATCAAGTCTCCTGCCAATAACTACACAACATTAAATACTGCTTCAACTGCAGCAACTACAAGGGTCCTTTTCTAATTAGAATAGCTTCCCAATTCAGAGGAACATCAACTTCCAGAAAATTTAAACCAGTTGGTATTTGAAACATTGTGACCAGTATGTTTCCTCATACTGAAAAGGAGGAAATTCTGGAGCTTAGAACTTGTACGAACAGGTAACCAGCTACTCTTTTTTATCTAGCAAAAGTCATTTCACAGCAAAGAACACAATCCAGCAGCTGGAGTTACTATCTCTGCCTTTCTGCCTTGGACTGAAAATAAACTGCCCCATCTCCTACACAATTTTTAAAATGTGGGAAGGCCCCTGAAGCCCAGGGCAGGCCAGATCAGCATCTGCAAGCGCCTATGAACACTGGGGCAGGACGGATCAGCATCTGCAAGCGCTTGGGCCTGTAACTACAAAGCACTTTTACTCCCTAAGGTCCAAATATTTAATCCCAGAAAAAAATACATATATATTTAAACAAAATGCAACAAAATTCTCTTTTGTTTTAACAGATGCTGGAGATTCTTTCTTACAGGCATACCAAAGACTTCTGAGAATTCCCAGGCTCTCACCTTGAAAGACATAAAAGCAGACCTCAGATAAACTTTGAAAAATGCAATGGAATTTTCATGCTCTCCTGGTATGCCCAAACACTATGTTAGTAAACCCAAATAACTCACTGACGTCAAATGGATTACTTTCTTCTTCTAATGTCCAGTAGCATAAAACCACCTCCTATTTTTTCACAGCTCTCCTTTTTAGAGCAATAAGTGCATAGAGTTTGAATATCTACCGAAAGGCAATGACTGGTAATGTCAAAAGTTGTAAATGTTTATATCCCTTAAGACCAAACCAAAACAAAAAAGCATTAAATAACCATTAAATAACTATGAAATAAATGGCTGCTAACAAGATGAAACTCAGAGATGTGCCCAGTCTATTTCTGCTCAAGTTAAGAATCGAAGCACGTGTGAGAACTCCGGCTTGCATAACCACACGCTGGACTGTGGTTCAGCCAGAAAATTTGGTTCTCTGGTCAAGATCACAGAATACTACTGAATACATAATCTGAAATTGTTCTGAAACTCTTCAAAAATATCAATACATTAGAACTATATGCAAACTACTCATAGGCTTTTGGTCAAAATTTGGCAATACTACTTACATTTAGGAAGTCTACATGTTGATGGGTGACCACCCAGTCTATCAAAAAATGTGTTTTAGATAGTGTGAAAATTTGAGCTATAGCAAACACCATCATACAGGATCCACCAGCACATGAGAAGGCCACACAGTGCCATCATGTAAAAACACCAAATCCAAGAGATTCTACCCAACAGAGCTCTTAACTAGAAAAGCTGTGGAAGTTGGAAGGCTGAAGTTCTCATCAGCAGAGAAAAGCAGCTAGTTCTCATCGGCAGCTAGAGAGCATTGGGAAGAAGGAGAAAAAGGCCCTTCCACATCAAAACAGAAACACCTTTCCACCCCAGAAAGACCACCTCCCTTCTCAATTTGCTCTTACCAGGCAGCAGGGCATCATGACACTGGCCTGACACACATCGGCTGCCTCAGTTTCCTTTGGTTGATATCCAAGGTACTTAGATGATAAGATGGAAGAGGAGACGGAGCACAAAGCAGTTCTTTGGAGAAGAGGAGATATTAATGGGAAGCATAATGAGAGGATGTTCACTAGGCCTTTGTCCTCATGTTGTAAGTAGTATTATTTTAAGGAAGTAACGAATATAGTGGATCACATCTTTAGCTATCTTTAGACTTTAAAAACTCTTAATGTCTCCAGGCACCATCGATTTTTTTTTTCATAGAACTACTCCATTAATAATAGGACTTCCAGTTCTGCAACACAAAATGATCTAAAGCCTAAGTTTAATTTTGAATAGAATCCAGTAAGATAGAGCCCTATCACAGAAAATCAGCCTTTCAAAACAGAAAAGTGCAGGAGGTTTTTGAAATGTTAAGTAGGGTGTCCTGCAAGTCCACAGAACATTTTGCTTTCTCAGTCTGCTTCCAGTGCTATAAACTCTGATACACACTGTGCTTCACCTGCCACTCATATATACAATATATGGCAGGCAGGAAGATTGAACATTACTCTGCAATTTGGTCCAGGCGTAAATGGCTCCTCTGCCTGGCAGCAGAAAATAAAGACCTATCTAAGATTAAGCATTTTTGCTGTGGAAATTTATTGATTTATAAAAGTTTTTCATACATCCCATAAGAACTGATATCATGCTCTTGCAAGGTATACCACTACTCCCTGATTAAAAGACTACTACATATTTAAGTATTTTACCAGATTCTTAGGTAGAGCGGTACCTAGATGAGACTTCCTGTTCACTGCTGTTGGAAATCAGCCACTTTCTCCATCATTAACTCAGCACCTGGAAGCCTAATTTTAGGTGCATGATTCTGAAAACGTTGAATTATGTTTTCTAGTTAAAGTGATGCTCCCAAGTCCTTACAACAGCAGAGGTAACCCCTCTTTTCCATCCTCCAGACTACAGCAATGACGCTGCTGCTGATCTTGCAAATCTGCTGAAACAGCAACCTTGATGCCCAGAAGACAGCACCGATAAGCAAAGCTGTCGGCACCTTACTGCCCCTTCACCAAAGCTGCCCAGCTTCTCCTTCATACTTCCAAATCCGTAAGGCTCCTTTCACAAACTCTTTCTCCTGCAGTTTGCCCCAGCACCAGATTGCCTTTTGCTCCCTTTAATTCCCTTTTTAACTCTGAGGCGAGCTTGATGTCAGCGATAAAAAGCAGTCGAGAATAACTGTATTGATCTGAAAGTGCATTTATTTTATGGGGGGGAACCAGGTGAGGCATGAGCACAGCAGATTTTGCAGTTTATCAAAATGCAATAAGGAATTTTTAAGCTTTATTTTGCAGCTGTATCTCTGGCGAAGCAATGCAGAATTCTGGCTGGCCTGGCACCGGTACAAAACATATGCAGCCACTTGCATGAAACTCAGGGAAGTGGCGGAGTTGGCCTTGAACAGTTAAACCTTCTTCAAGGAATTTGAAAGGGAAGGAGGTAAAGGATTAGATAACTACAGGGATAATTTCTTGCCATTACTTTTTCCTCTTTTTTTCCCCCCACTCCATATCTTCATTAATAGACAACTTCATACATAAAGAAAATTATGCACGTAATAATTATCTTAAAAATGCTTCAACAGTTCTAACAGAAACAAATGAAAAAAAGAAATGTGAAAAAGAAAATAGTTTTTGGAATAATTATGTCCATTACCTCATTAAACCTAAGGTAAGCATCTTCAGGTAAGTGATATAAAACAAATCCTACATCCTTGCAGTTTTATTCACATTTTCAAAAGATATAAGCTATTGCAAACTAGAATTTGAATGTCCTAGGATTAGGACAATAATATATGCTTTAACATGGAATAGCTTCAATCTAAAGAAGAAAACCAAGGATGATGGTCAAGTAGAAAGAACAGACTGGAAACAACCAATAACACACACCCACTGAAATACTGAAAGTAGGCAGATGTAAATAAATACACCACTTCCTGACCCCAGGAAGATGGAAGCAACATCCATTTGGAAATATTTCTCTCAGGATGCAAAATTCCCATGTGCTTGGAGCAGAAGCTCCAGTGCCTGTCCGTGCTTGGTAAAATGTTTTTTGCAAGAGTGTGTGTTTTCCTGAAATCTAACGTTTGAGGCGATACCCTTAATCCAGCTGCGGCACATGCTTATACACCAACTGTGGTACTGGAATCTTCACTGCGGTTGCCAGCTTATAATATTGTGAAGTTACCTCAAGAAACTACACACTGCAGAAGTACTTGCAGAAATAAAACAAGGAGGGAAAGAAAAGACAGGGCAAGCGAGTCCATTCAATCGCCTTGTTTCTAACAGCGCTCCACACAGAAATGCCTAAGGACACTGCACAAAGAAGACTGCCTGTTGGGACTTAAAGAACTTATTTTTAAAAACAGGAAAGAGAAGAGAGGATAGACGTGTAGCAAAGTAGGTTCCAAGAAAAGTTGAGGCACAGTGTCTCTTAAAACAGCTTTGCCTCAACTCCCTTCTTTTCAGACACTGTTTTAGCACTTGGTAAACCTTCTGCCTGAATGCAAAATTTTCTCCTTCTTTCAAAAGCTTTCTGGTATTGCAGGGGAGCAAACCCTGCCAGCTGGAGCTCATGACAGCAAACCAGCCACAAGAAGCTTGGGAAGCAAAAGAGAGAGTTGAGAAAAGTAACAGAGCAACAGGTACACAGGGACCCAAAGGGACTACGGTCTTCATTGGCTCCCGAGTCACCTGCAAAAAGGATGGCAAAACTCCTCTCCCTTTCTCCTTACAGTAAGGGACACCTCTTGCTCTGCTTGTGCAACTTGCTTAATCAATGTCGACTTCCATAAGAGAAAATAAAGATGCAGTCCCTGCAGCCTATTTTACTGACCACCCTTGGCCCAAAGGGCCCCACAGACCCTCCACCGGTTGGGTGCAGCTAAATCAGCAGGGTGCAGGCAGGGCACTTGCTGAGCACAGAGCTGCTGGGGTCACAGGCAACGGGTCCAAAGGACAGAGCAGCCCAGGCTCGTGCGATCTTTGCCAGGACCCACTACCAGCAGCACAGCTCAAGCGTGCAAGCTTCCATTTAACACCGATATCTCATAATTCCATACCAAAATAAAGATAAAAGCAAGGAGTAGAAACAGAAAGAGATACAAAAGAAGTGGTTCTGCCATATGAACCTCGATTTCATCCAACATCCTGCAGCAGCACCATCTGAGATGTGCAAAAATCAGCTCTACAAAAACGCTGTTGCTTCCAAGCAACACTCTGCCAAAGCCTGAAGGCAGGGGACATCTGAGGATAACACTGAAAGTATAGGGTGTATCTATAACTCCGTGTATTTATTAGCTTGAAGCTAACTACTTGGCAAGAAAACATAGTGTGCAGTTAGTTATCCAGTAAACAGGATTAGCTATAAGGAGGTTATCTGGGGTTCATGTGATGGCTAGATATAGTAATCCAATAAAAAGCTGAGAAGCTAGAGAAAGATCATAAAAAGATTTGAAGGCAACAGCCACAAAAGTAATGCTGGACCACGTAATGCTGACTAGCTCGGAGATGCAGTACCACACAGAACCAAAGTTAGGATGCCCTGCTAAGATATGTAGTAGATACAGCCCAGGAGTTCAGAGATGGGTAAATGACACCTTTTGGAGGATCACTTATGTTGGGAAAACTAGATCACACTGAAAAAAAACACCTAAAGAAACAAGTCAATGTTAGGGGAGTTACAGCATGTTAAGTACTTACCTGTGTGCATGGGGTAGCACCTGGAGCGCTATGGGTCAAGTGAAACTCCCTGGTGGGCACCCAGAAAAAGATACGCAATGCCCTGAATCAGTTACGCTCCTGAATAAACTACTACATTATTACCAAAATGAAAGAGAGAGGTGTGTATCGACCTTGTAAACCCACACCCACAACACTTAACGTACAAATTTAGTACTTAGAACAACATGCAGCCAGTTCAACATTTCTGTATCAGAAGTTCACAACTGAGTAAGCTGGTGGGTTTTGAAGGAGTAGGGCCATTTCTTGTATTTTTTGTCCGTTTTAAGGAGGGAAAGACCAAACTAATCAATTAAATGAAAATATTTTGGTGGTAAGGGCTTGCTGTAGTCTTATTACTGTCTCTGCATATGGTCTTTAAATGGATCACTGCGGAAAAACTGCTGTCTCAACATCCTGCATCTGTCAAGTTGTTTTTCTACAGGGAAGGTTGTACTAGCAGAAATGTGGGCACCCGCAGAAGTCAGGCAGGAAACTCCAGAAAAAATGATTTTGTTTCCTCTCAAACTTTTGCCGCAACAGAACCTTCTGTGCAACTCACTCATTCCCACAGCTGATCCAGCATCAGGCAGGGGCAGTTCGTAACTCGGGGAAAATTAATCTTGCCACAAGGCGGCCTCTCACTCGTCCTTCCCTATCCAACGACGTAAAGGGAAGCAGGGGAAAATTTATGCAGCTCCCACGAACAAAGCAAGAAAATTACTTTTCAGACAGGTCTGATTTACTGCAGGAGCAGCAACAGCGCAGGGAGCTGCGAGGACACGCGGCTCGGGCAGCACAGATGTCATGAGCTTTGCTCAGCCTCAGCTGGTCACAGCTCTGCACTCGGCAGCGGAAAGGAAGGAAACACACAGTCAAAAGGAAGATGTGTGTTTTTTAAAGCAGAATTCTAAAGTGTCATTAACATAAGGCCAAAATAAAATGCTTTGTGCATTTTATGCCGTTTTACTTACAGGAATAATTCTAGCGAAAAATGTGGGCATAGCCAAAAAAAAGAAGAAGTGTTAAATATAATCTGCAAAAGGCCATACAGAATATATCCATGTCATGTAAAGCTTACACAGAGCTCTCATATATCATCACAGCAGCAGGAGCTAACAGAGATTACTGCACTGTAAAAAGACAAAAAAAAGGTTAGCTGAAATGGGCAAAACACCAAGAAAACTGATGATCTCTTAGGCCGCTTGACTTTGGTTCTGCCTTGAAAAAGGCAGCACTAAGGATGGTCCCAATCCACAACAGCTGCGAAGCACAGAATGCAAGGGAAGAGAAGCCTAACTACCAAGAGACAAAAACACACGGATGGACTTCTTCAAAAACAGCAACTTGAATTGTTTTATTTAACTTGGCCACAACAAAAAATATTCCAAGGAAATAGGGAGTTGATGAAAGTAAACACATAGAAAAATAAAAAATGAAAAGCTAAAGAGGAGTTCAGATAAACATGACTGACAACTACTACTACATGCTGATCAGCTTGCAGCTAAGGACCTTGGGAGACAGAGATGATATTTATAAATTCTGTTCTCAGTCTTAAAGCAAGACCACAGTGATCTGGAACAATCTTGAATACAACAGCCTAAGACAAAATTCCAACATGAAATTTGACTTTCTGATAATGTCAAGCACTTTAACTTGTTGCTCAGAGCTCATAGTTAAACTTCTTACATAAGAAAAACACTTTGCTAGATAATTAGAAAATGATTTAGACATCTAAAATGAAATAGTCTTCATTACTATGCTACTTGTAGCAAAGTGAAAAACTAACTTACAAGGAATTTTATGAGTGATAATATTTTGCCAAAGAGTGAAAGATGGGAAAGAATTAAGCTGTGTTTTTATTAGCTACACTTTTAAAATAACTCTTCAAGTTGTGGTGAGAAGAAAAGCCTACAGAGCCTAAACCTCTCTAGTAAAACTCTGTGCACATCTGTTATATGAATGGCAATACGTTAAAAAATGTTCAGCAGGCAAAACTAAATCTTTAAATTTGGAAGGGCACCTTTTTTTGTACATGCTACAGACTATGCTGACGAATGACAATTTGGATAGCAAAATTTCTTATTGATGCTTGCAGCAGAGGTTACCTTCTCTGGTGTCCAACCACCATCTCTAGGTTTAATGTGTGATAAAAGCAAAAGACATTCTTGTCCAAAATACCTCTTTCATTAGCCTTTTTTTTTTTTAAATATTGAAAAGAAAATTCCAGCGGTAAGACTTTTTCCTAGCAATGCTTTTATCACATTATGGGATACATAGAATAAAGATCCACCATGCTAATGTGCCCGGATTTTAGAGTCAGATATGGTAAAGGCTAAAAGCACAAAGTGGTATTCCTGCCCTTTTTATCATCTCCTCCTCAAAGACAATACTGTACTAAGCAATATATGTCATTCAGAGATTACTATTCTTCACATTTACTAAATGATGGTTAAAAACTGTTGAAATCCCTGTGTTCTTAGAAAGAGCGTCTTTGGGGACTCAAATCTATTCTGTAACCACCTCTGAAACATAAATTAAGATACAAAAGGTTTACAAACCTGAACTGTTTTATAAAACAGTCACCTGTAGTTGTGCATTAAAGCCTGACATGCATTTCATAAAATCAGAAAGTATTCAGTCTACACAACTGAAAATATGACTGCTTTGTTATTGCTCAATTTGGGTTTATATTTGAATATCTTATCCATTTTACCTCTGTACTGAATGCAGAGGGAAAAAGCCAATAAGGCAGTGAATTTAAAAATAATAATAATAATAAAACCTTTTAAAAATAACATTAGTGATCTCTTCCTGTATTTTAATGCAACCACTCAGCAGCGGCGATAGAACAAATCAATATACAAGATTAAAAAAAAAAAAAAAAAAACAAGGCATGCTTTTTTTGTTCTGCAAGGCCTTGTCAGACCCTCAGCTTGCTTTTGTTTACTTCAAAGACAGATGATTACGATTTTTGAAAGGGCAGAAGAAAGGGTAATGAAGTTGGAGGGGTTCTGCAACTTGTCAAGTAAAAGCAAAAATCCAGCACCGCCTTGGACACGAGGGCCTTCAGAATTACACAAGAACCTGATAAAGGTTGCAAAATGACAGGAGAAAACTAACATCTTTTAAACTCCCATGATATGTGGTATATCCAGTTGATGACACTATTGGCTCTAAAATTTCTGCAAATGCAAAACTTTTTACCTACAAGCCCTTGGGGGAAGCAGCTAATGCCTTACTAGGGCATTAACCCCTGTTGCAACACGCTGGCCAACTTGGGTGTATTCTGTTCCCAAGAGAACAGACAAGGCTTCTCCATGTACTAGTACTTCTTCATTCGCTTACCATTTTCTCTTCATCATGACACGATGGGCTCCCACTCTAAATACTCCTAGTGACACCTTATGCACGTCTCCTGTACTCACAGAATTGGTTGGGTTGGGTTGGAAGGGGCCTCTGGAGATCATCTTGTCCATGCAGCCCTGTCAAGCAGGGCCCTCCAGAGCACGCGGCACAGGGTCATCTCCAGGTGGGTTCTCAATGTCTCCGGAGAAGGAGCCTCCACAGCCTCTCCAGGCAACCTGCTCCAGAACTCTGTCACCCACCCAAATGGCCGCCCCAGACGTCCCAGCCCACGGTACCGAGGCTGGTGGCAGCATGGACTCAGGGACGGGCGAGCACAGCCACGAGGGCCCAACGCGGCCTCTCTGTGCAAACTGGTGCAAATCAGAGCATCACAAAAGTAAATGTCACTTAAAGATCGTGGGGGTCACAGAAGCCAGAATTAAATAATCACAGAATCATTATGGTTGGAAAAGACCTTCAAGGTGGAGTCCAACTGTAAGACAGGAAACAAACAGCTCAAGCCTTCTACATAAGTTATGTGAAATTTGTTCAGGATTTTCAACTTCTGCCTACTAAAAGAATGGAGAAAAACCTGTGAGTGATCAAGTCTGCTGTACTAACAGCTTGTTTTCCATCACTATATTGTACACATTGTAATAATTAAAATAAATAAATAAAGGGAATTTCTGAACTGTGTTGCAAGTAGAACCATTTTACCTATCAATACAATTTCACAAATGCAGTAAGCCATGCTCATCACAAGTTTAATGTAAAGCTTAACAACATAATAAAAGGCCTTTGCACAGTGGTGAACCAAGGGACAAATGCATGATCTGATGGATAAATACACACATGACCCTAATCTGAGGCAAAAAATATGGGCATTTGTACCAGTTTACAGTATTTATGGCCAATTAGGAGTGAGCACTACATGCCTGCATTGCAAAAGGGAAATGAACAAACAGGAATTAGGCACTGGCTGTAAATGTTTGCTGCTCTGCATTCACACAGTATAATATATACAGTAAAATGCCAACATAACTGTTACGGTGTCTTTGAGAGCAAGGGTCAGTTCGATGATGGGCTTCTACCCGTTGCCACAGCAATGGGTCCTCCAGCAATGGGTCTTGGTCAAAACCATGTAATTAACCATGGAAATTGTCTGAATTAACACGCTTTTAGATAACTGTGAGTGTCATGCACTAAAAGTAGCATGACATTTAAACTTTCACATAAGTCTTTTTCTAAAGGGCTGGCCAATGTTAAACATTGGAGAACATCATCCACCTAACTGGTTAAAGATCTGATTATCGTTATTTAAGCCGCAAGACAGTAAAGGCTTTCCGCTTCTATTTGGGTTGGAGATGACTTCCCTGGTCAAGCCTCCAAAATATTTCCAAAAAATAGGTAGAAATAGGACTTAATTCTTCAGGAAAAGGTTAAAACTAAGGTTAACCTTAGTTCCTGATTAAGTTATACATCTAGAAATAGCAAGCCTGAGGTGAAGCCTGCAAACATTTTAAAAAAAAAAAAAAAAGGCTTGGATTTTCCCAAATCTTGATCCTCTTAAGCTAAACCAAACCTGAGGACACAGGACCAACACAAGAACTAGACTCTGTGTTTGGCTAAGCCTGTTGATGGCTGGTAGAAAAAGCAGTGGCCAATACACAAATCCTTGTGTAATGTATTAGTCATTTCTAAGAGCTTCAAAATCTGATTTACTTCTATCTAAGTACAGATAATACAACTTTCATTTATTATCTGGTGACAGTTATTATTTAAAATTAATACAAATGTAAAACAAAATAAGTGAAACAAGCACCAATGCCATTTTGTACCCTCATGAATTAACTAAATATACAGCGTAAAGATACAAAATACTGCCAGATGTATTTAAGAAGCTAAAACTCGTTATTCTATGACTTAATACCTGTTAGCTTTCTTTCTTCACTTCTAACACTGATAATATCTATAAGAATCGTGACACTGCAGAAAGATTCATCAGAACACAAATTCTTTAAAAACTACAGTACTATTGGAACTCCAGTCTATGTCTTTCCATTTTGCAGCAAGGTACCTGAACTTGTGCACAGGAAGAAAACTGGTGTTCTCCACTCACAGAAGATGCAGCTGAGCAGTATTTTCAAGGCCATGAGAAAAGAGAGATAGAAGCACTTTGAAGTGATAGCAGAATAGAAATAGTCGCCTTGTTTAAATTATCATATTTTTTGAGATGCTTGGTCAGTAATGTAGGAACCACAGAACAAAACTGAAAGCTGCAGGACACTTTAATGCACTTTTGCTATAGCTATGAGCAGGTTTTGTCCCCTGAGTTACTCTGTTTTCAGCATACCTAAGCCATTACTCAGGAAAACACGAGTAATGCCAAATGTTTGGTATAAAATTTTAATACACGGGTTAATTAAATCCAGAGAGCTTTAGTGTAAACAGAAGTTCGTGGAAGATTTTTTTTTTATATTTGTGCCTGCTTGATACGCCGCTGGTCATTAACAAATCTATTACTAGCCCAGCATAACCTCCTGAGCCAGTAATGCTTCAGTAAGGGCAGGCATCACATCCAGATGTGCTGGGATGCTGGGAGCAATTCCCGATCCACAGCTCTGCGTTCAGCAGAAACATAGTGATTCATTTGTTCCTGGAGAGGTGACAACTGCATCAGGCAGCAGCATCTCAGAACTGGCTACACCTAGGAAGGGAACTTGTTAGGCTGCCACGGAGCTTTCTAAATGCTTGGAGCCCCGTGTTCGACGCGAGTCGAATACTTCATCGAGGAAATTAAGATAATTCTTCAAAACATAGAATGCACTAGGGAGGCATTTTCAGATCACCTACTTCAGATGTTTCTGCTGTGCTCTTATTTACCATAGAAGATGGTATGTACTAAATGCCAACTCACAAATAGAGAAACCAGTGCATTAAATTTTAGAAAATAAGTTTCACTAAATACATCCAAGAGAGAGTCACTGTGTAAACAGTCCACAGCAACTATAAAATTTACCTTGATATTACAATTCAAGGCAGCTTGCTTTGTTTGCTTTGCAGATTCAAAAAAAATCAATTCAGGTCACTGACTGCAATACCTTTATCGAACAGAATTATAAATGTTGTTCTACCAAACACTAGCAATAGCCTTAGGTGTATTCAAAATCCCACATACGAATACCATTTTTACTGATCAGCACATACAAATTTCAGAGGCATCAGCCTAAGCAATGCCCTCTTGACTGCATCGGTGCGTAGTCTAATACCAAAGTTAAGCAGTGTTAAAAAGGCCATAACAAAATAATTTGAATTTAAAGTTTTTAACTGAGTACCTTCTTGATATGCAATGCATATTTTTTTGATTTGTCTGTGTACCTGATCTTTCATCTGAGGGGAAAAATGGTTTTCAGTGTGAGTATGCATGAACTGTTTGGACTTCAGGAGCCTTGTGATCATTAAAGACACATCTAAGAATTACAAAAGAAATTAGAAACTATACTGTATATGATAGAACAGCTACAGATTGCAGGGATCACTGTCCCTTTTTGATGTGCTTTGAAGTCTCCATAGGAAAGGCAGTAAGCATCAATTTCTTCAGTCTGTTACAAAGTGAAAAACAGGATTCAAAAGCATATATTGCATCTTGGGAAAAATATACTTTGGTACATTTTAAAACCAGGAAAACAAGAGAACTACCATAGGCCAAATGCATCAAAAGTAGCTTCAGAGATCTGAACCTTATAGGCTAGCTTCAGATATGGCAATGAGAGAAGATAACAAAAGAGGACTGGGACTGAGACAGTCCCAGAAAACACCAGGCAGAAAACACCAGGATAAGTAGGTGCCTTCAGAAGCTCTAAAAAGAGCTGGCAAATCTACGTTGAGCTTTGGCACCTTCAGGCAGGCAGCACAAGTAGCCTGTGACCCATCGTGAGACACCATTGGGGAAAAAAAAAAAAAAAAAAGGCAAGAAACACCATGAAAAGCCTTTGTATGTAACATTGCTTCTGCTAGGAGAGGTGGGAGAACAAACCTTCACGGCATGGAATAAAAACCACCAAGAACCCGCTTATTCCCAGAGGCTCTTCAGACATGAAGGGGCCTCTCCAGTGACACCCACTCCAGCAGACGAGTCTCTGTAAAACACGGGACTTCTGGTCTCCTGCCTCAGCAGCAAGAAGGCTGCTGCCCCGGTCTCTGGCGAGGCAGGAAGCCAAGTGCTCGGTCATCTCCACGCGAGCAGCAAGGTGACACTCAAAGTGCCACCGAACCTTCCCCTACGTGACTACGGCACGGGAACATGCTGCTGGGAAAGAGGCACGGATGGATAGGAGCACGTCCTAGGAGTTTTAGCACTGCAGCCAAGTGGGAGAGAGGGGACACAGGATGCAGAGACGCAACATTATTTTAACAAGGGCTTTATATAATACCTGCTTCTCGGGCAAGTGCCCTGGGCAGCACTGAGAGGGTGTTAGCTGGGCACTGGCTTCATCGAGCGCAGAGCAAGGACTGCTGAAATGACAGATCGTTAGAGGATGCGATGGCAAAGACAACGTCCATTTTAGCCGTGCTTTAAAAGTAGCTCCTATACATGAGCAATAATGCTCTGTTCTAGTTTGTTTTTTTTAGCTCTGCAGAAACAGAAGTGTTTGATGTTGCAATGTCTGTGGCCCCAAAATGAGGAAGATAAAGAAATGAGGTCTGTTCACTCTTGAAAGTATTTAACCAGTTATCAGCTGTGTGTCATTTACAGCATCTGCTCTCCAAGCAGGCAGCTCTGAATCACCCTCCGCAACCCAGGATTTCCCATAGCGACTACCTGAACTTGGGCACCAGTTCAGTTGCCCTAAAATGGGCAGTTGTGCATTTGAAAAATCTGAATATTCAAACTCACGTCCAAAAAAAGCTGCACCTAGAGAGTTGCAAGAGAATGACCGATATCAGAGACCACCCTGGATGCCTATCACACTTATAACGATACTTCTGTTGATAGAGTTACATTTTTTGGTTCAGTTACAAATAGAATTAAAGCAGAGAACATATGTTTAAGCAACGCAAAATGAAGGTCAAAAGGAAAAGAACAGATTAGACCAGAGAATTCCAAGTATTTTATTTTTCAAAGTACCTCACAGTACTAGAAGCAAGGCATGCAACAAGAAAAAGTAGTGTTGGGAAACAAAGACATCAACTAACTGAAAATGCTGCAGTGAATCTGCCTACAGTTCAGCCAGACAGCACATAAATGTACCAGTGCTAATGGTAAATAGGGTATGTTGCAAGTTACAGAAGTTTTGGTCAAAGATATTTTATGTAATCAATTGCTGGTGCATAAAATACACTATACATTATGCAGCTGCATTTTAAAAAGGCATGTGCATCACAATAGACTAGCCTGCTTGCCAAACTCTACGCAAACTTCCAAGAAAGCTACACTGCGTGTGATTTTGTGACTGTTCTCTACAATTGCTAAAACAGGAGACTTAAGTTAGTTTACTACAAATACTGGAGTTAAAAAAAGCACTTGCAAAGACATCCCTGAGTGCCACCAGCAGCAAGCCTTAGTTACGTGATATGTACCTTTAAGCAATGCAGTCTAATACACAAAATCCTGGCGTTTTCCTCTTCTCCTTGACCTCTGAGTCTCATCACTTGGCAACTGTGCTTGCAAGGGCAAGGCCTCTCTTAACCCCAGTGAGCTCAGCTGGGGCATCTCTCCTATGTTCCTAAAGCTGGAATTTCCACCAAGCTGAGCCCAGCACCACAAGTTTAAGGGAAATCCTAGCCCTTTGCACACAGCTGCAGATACCCTCAGAGCACCAGTTCTGACCTACCAAACCTCTTCTGGCTTGAACAACTGCCTTGGTGACTTGCTATTCTGAAAAGCCTATATCCAGTACATAAATATTCACATATTTGGAATGTAAGATACTGCATCTCTCATTGCCAAAGAGCATTAGATGAGTATGCACACACAGGCTTGCTCTCCCTGATGCAGTGCCCACTTCTTATTGCTGGCGAGGAGGTGCCAGTATTAAGTTAGAGCTACGAAGTTTTCTAATGACAGACAAAATCCTCAGGCTGCAAATAAGCCAAAAGGCTGGAGTGAAACCTCTGGGTTATAGCATAAAAAACTGAAGTGTTGGTTACGAGCACGTATTAAAAATAGGTATGTTTCCGCTTTCTGCCCTAGCAGCTTAATACCGACGCAGCAACCCCAGAAAACCTCACCCACGTAGGGCCACCAGTGACAGCTCCAGCTCACTGCTTAAATTCACCGTGCAGCTTTGCACATCTACAGCCCAACCCCGAGAGCTGCCCGAGCCCCATGCGACGCCGGAGGCGACCTGGCCCCACACGCTGGCGAGCGGCTGTGCCGGCCGGGGCTGCCTGCGCCCGCAGCCCCGCTCGGCACGGGGTGTCCCGGCTCGGCACGGGGTGTCCCCGCTCGGCACGGGGTGTCCCGGCTCGGCACGGGGTGTCCCGGTTCGGCACGGGGTGTCCCGGCTCGGCACGGGGTGTCCCGGCTCGGCACGGGGTGTCCCCTCTCGCACACGGGGTGTCCCCTCTCGCACACGGGGTGTCCCCGCTCGCACACGGGGTGTCCCCGCTCGCACACGGTAGGTTCACAGACTTCCTGCCCCGAGGCACGGGCTACGGCAGCACCCAAGTCTCTGTATTTTCCCTGCCCCTCGCTCCCTCCTCCATCGCTAACACGCGGCCAAGCTCCTTCCCCGCGTTTTCCACGGCGGTCCCTAGTTCCGTCCACGGTGCCGAAACCTTCCCACGGAGCCGGGCGCACTCAAGGCGCGGGAACACGCTGCAAGCGGCCGCACTCGGCTCCACACACGGCCGCGACGCGGCCTCCCGCTCCCCACGCGGGCAAAGCGCTCGGTTCCGAACAGAAACCACAAGGGACATCCCGCGTCCCGTGCCCGGAGGCTCCTCGCGGAGCAAGCGGAGCAGCCGCTGCTCCCGCCCAGCCCGGAGGCACCGGGGCGGCCTTGGTTCGCGTGCCAAACCGCGCCGCAGGGGCACCTGCCCCCGGCCGGGCAGCGGGCAGAGGCGAGACACGAACACGGCGCTTCAACCCCCCGCGGCAACGCGCCACGTACCCGGCCCCGACCGCAGCCCGCGGCCAAAGCCCTCCAGGAAACGGAAGGGCTGGAGCAGCCCCGCGTACGGGGCGGCGCGCCCGGGCGCGGGGCACACGCCGCCCCGTACGCGGGGCAGGCCCTGCAGGCGGGAGGCGCCGCGGGGCTCCCGCCGCGCTCGGAGCCGGGCAGCGCTGCCGCCGGCGCGGCTCGCGCCGCTCTCCCGGGCGCAGCATCCCTGGCGACGCGGGTTGCATCATGCTGCGCGCTCGCAGCCGCTCTCCCGGGCGCGCCCTCCGCGCCGCTCCACTTGTTGCGCGCCCCGCGCCGCCTCCCGCCCGGCCCTGCTGCGCTGCGCTGCGCTGGGGCCCCGCGGCCCGTACCTGGTGCTGGTGCCGGTGCCGGCGCGGGAGGCGGCGCAGGCGGGGGCTGCGTCGCGCTGCGGCGCGGAGGGCGGCGGCGGCGGCGGCAGGGGCGGGGCGGGGAGGGGCGCGCGGCCCGCGCCGGCCGTGGGCTGACTGTGACGTAACAGCGGTGCTGGGGGCAAATGGGAAGCGCGCTGGGCAGGGGGGCGCTATGACGTCATAGCCGCCGGGGCCAATCCGGCGCGCGTGGAAGGTTCGGGAGCGGGCGGCGGGGCCGCCCCGCGGGACCGTTATGCGCCAGCGGCGGGAGCGACGCGGGCCCCTGAGTTTGCCCTGCTTGTTGTTACAAAAGCATTTTCCTTTTTTCTTACTTTTTTTTTTCTTTCTTTTTTTCCTCACGTCAGTCCCCGCCCATCCTGCTCGGAGGGAGGGGTGCGCTGCCTTGCCCGAAGTGAGGCTGTGGTGGGGGAAGGAACAGGCACCATGTTGGAGTCCGATGGTGGAGCAGCTTAAGACAAGCTGCTGGACCTTCCTGTGGCCCCGAGTGGGCGCTCTGCACAGGGTGACCCTGAAAGCTGGAGGGGGGACACAACACTATGTTGGGATGAGGAGGGATGGAGACTGGCCCTGAGGATGACCTGACATCGTGTCGGGACATCACGGGGATAAAGACTGGCTCTGAGGTGGAGGTGATGCTGTGCTGAGGTGTGGTGTCTGCGGCTGCCCCAAAAGGGGGATGTGACACCATGGCGGTGGGGGGGCTGGCCATGGGGAGACGCTGGTGTGCGTGGAGCCCTCTGGCAGAGCACCATGGTGAGCCCAGCACTTCGAACACGCTCCCAGAGCCTAGTTTTATCAACACACTTGTAGAAAGAGAGAAAATCGAGTGTAAAAAAAAAAAAGGGTTTCCAGTTGCTGCGGCTTCTGGCTTGCAGAAAGGGTGGGGATTTTGTGCTCTGGCTGTGCGTGGCCCCGTTGCCATGAGATGTTGCATGCCCTTCAGTACAAAGCGGCTCCGCTTGGGTGCCTGGCAGCGGAGGATCTGGGTGACCTTATTCTGTCTCAGTTTCGTGTGTATGAAATGGAAAAATTATGGTTACCTCATGGGGGTTTTTGATAGCATGTGGTGAAGTGTTGCGATAAGCGTGCTGCGGTGATGAGCGCTGTCGGAAAGCCTGCGAGGAAGCTAATCAGGCTGCCCGCAGAGGAGACTTTGGGAGGCATCCAACAAATAAAGCCCCCACACTGAATAACGAAGTTAAAACGAAGTACTGAATAGCTGTGCCTTAAGTGAGTGTTTTCCATTTGAGGCGATGAAGCAGGAGGCCTCTGTGGAAAAAAATACATGATCGTGTAATTAAAGACTATCATAATGAGATGAACCACGGGCCTAAATTAGTGGGCATAGTAAATTGGATTATTTTGTTTCCTAGGTTCTAAGTAATGGTCTTTGCAGGATAATAATGCTTTTGAATATAATCCCTGTGTATAATAAAGGAACAAAATTTTAGTTTGATCCTATAATAAAGCCTGCTTTTTGTTGTGTGATCTGGGTGTATATAGCCAGCTTGTCCTCATAGTGTCAAATGTCAAGGAGAGGAATCTTAAAGTATCCTGTTTGGCTCCTCTCCAACAGGAGGATGTGCAGCAGAGAAAGAAAAATCCCCTGTACCTGCTCCAGATAGTTCATTACCTCAGTTAGATTTTAACAGCAAGGCAAGGGGCAATAGCAAGCCACCCTGAGAGTTAATATAGCCAAAATAATGTTTGTATCTCCTCAGAATGTCTCTCTCGCACATCCTCTGTCATGATGGAAGATGATCTTATTTTTTTAAAAGTTTGCTAATTGAATAAAAGTGTTAGATAAAGAAAAGCTTTGCTGTACAAAGAAGAGGAGCTTGCAATTTGAATGACTTTATCCGAGATCCAATACCTGTGCTCAATGGGAAGAGATGAACTGTGGAGATAGCAATTTTAGGAAGTTGGAGGAAAAAAAGATTTACTGGAGTTTCCTCTGTAGCATTGTAAGACTGTACAGTTAAAACTATTGAGATTAATCATGTTAACCCAATGTCCAGTTGCTTTTACACTAATACACTGGTCCTGTGTTCATGGTCATAACTGTGTTGCAACCCAGCCTGACCTGATACAAGTTCAATGTGCAAACAGTTCCTAAAGGAGGTGCTGTGTTGGAAAGACGGAACGTTATGACAGTTTGTTTGCTTAGTTTGATCAGAAACAATCTTTAAACTTTTACAGGAACAAGAAAAAAAAAATCCAAACCAAACATCTGGGCTTCAACATGTTGTTTTATTTAATCTTACTTGACTGGATACAGTTTTGTTCTGCAACCATGTAGCCTGCAAATAGACTCTCTCAGCTCTCCTACTCTCTCTTTCCAAATGCAAACTGTAATCCCCAAAGTGACCATGGACAAATTCCTAATGAAATAAAAAGTATTTTTATGGATTGCAGGGCAGATGACAAATGCCTGTTTTTACTGCTAGATAAGAAGCTTTGCAAAAATGTGAGCAGTTGGGACACGAACACTTGCGGTTTTGAAAGTATCCAGAGTGAGTCTTTTTTATAAAAATGTAATTACTGGTTTTAACAATTTGCTAACCCAGTTACACATTTAAGGTATGCTAGTGATTTCAGTTAATGCTGTAGTCAGAAAATACCCTTCAGAGCAAGATTCTTGTGCTAGAAGCCTTCCCGTCGCAACGTATTAATAGGAATGTCCCTTTTTCATTTTAGAGACAAAGTTCCATTTCCCTTTCTCTTTGAAAGAGCAAAACCCTTCAGTGATCTTCGGATGTGCCATGTGGAGCTTTGTTGCTGTTCTCAGTGAGGCACGAGCATCCACAACCTTCCTTCCCTGCGTGTTTTACTCTTCAGAAAGAAAAAACAAAGCCGGGACAATTCCCAGGTGAGTACAAGCTTCTGAAAAAGCAGAGAAAGAAAAAACAAAGCCGGGACAATTCCCAGGTGAGTACAAGCTTCTGAAAAAGCAGAGCAGACCAAGCTTGAATTTCAGCTATTTTGGTTGTTTCAGAGGTATTTATGCTGCTTTAAGGGAAGATAAAACTGTCTTGCCACTGGCAGTATCAATGGAATAAGGATCAAATCTGATCGTTCTTCTCACTTGAGCTAAGATGTCATGTGCTTACTGAAACATGTCTGCACTGGGTGTTTTCACATCTGTGAGTCTGAACTTGGCTTTAAAATGCACGTTAAAGAAAGTTACTTCCCAACAGGCTAACAAACAGATTTGTTTCTATGGTTTATTGATGAGTTATGATTGCATAGAGTGTAATTTTCACAGCTAAAACAGCTTTCTAAATCTGGAAGATGCTTAAATAATTAAGACTCAATCTGGCAGTTTAAAAATAGAAGATCAGAGTGTCTGTGAGCTTAGCTGCAGAAAGAGGCGCAAAGGGGGGTGCAGAATGAGGATGGAAGGTCAGTAGTTGCTGGGGACTGGTTTTACCCCGTGTGAGAGATGGACGGGCCGTGGCTGCTCCCCTCGTAGCCGAGACATGACCTGCATCTGCCTGTGAAGGGCGCAGTCCCAAGGGTGACATGCCACGAGCCGCGAGGAGCTTCAGTTCGCCCGCACCCAGAACTTCTTCCATGGATTTGAATTTCAGCCTCTTTTAGAGAGGCTCTATGTGCTTACAGAGAGCTGGTATTTTCTTTCAGTCAAGTAGCTTGCTCTTGAGGAAGGGAGGGACGGTTTTCACTGCGGGGAAAGGTGAAGTTGAGCCCTTTGGCTCGGTCAGCCTGGTTCTTGCATGACAGCACAGTCCGTACGAGCCATTTCCCTCCTCACCTGACATCCCTAAGTCACTCATGCTCTTATCAGTCAGAAAATGGGAGCAAGGCCACAGCACGTGAAATAACACTTGGGAGTTACCTCATCAGGAGAACTAAACAAGCAAATAGATTGTTTGTTCGTAAATATTTAAAGGGTTCAATAACTCGCTGAATAGCTTTGGCATGAAGCTTCTGGCATTTAACAACGGGGACAGGCAGGCCGATGTGGTTCTGGGCGGTGGATGTGCTGCGACGTGGTGTTTCAGCTCCTGCCTTTGAGCGTGTGCGAGCTGGTCAGGAGAGGAGACGTTCTTAGCCTCCCCACAGAGCACTGATGAAATTGCTGCAGGAGTGTTTGCTCAGGACAGGCTTCAGAGGTCTCCTTATCAGAGCGGGATCGATGAGGCTGGAGTTCAGCAAAGGTCCAATTAAATATTATTAGGGATTTAGACAGAGAAATTGCTAAGGCAATTTTAAAATATGTTATACTTCATATTTAGGTAACATTTTGCATCCAGAGATCTCAGGCATGTGAGTCGTGGTTATTTCCAAGAGAAAGAGGAGGCAGAGGCTGAGCAGGATGCAGAGCAGAGACCTGACCGAGGTATCGGCGGCAAGGATGACAGGACACCTCAGCCCATCTGCTCGTCCTTGCTAAATCAACTTGCCCCTCAAGCACATACTGTGTGATAAGTAAAGGCAACAGGCTTGAGAGCTGTTAATGTTTGAGACTAGAGATAGCAAGGGAACCAATGGAATGACTGGGAGTAGATTTAAGAATCAGTGGAGGCTCTAGCACTGGGCAGATTAGAAAAGTTGAAGGTTCGTGCTATTTGAAATAAGCCTAAGTAATGGAAGTGTTCCAGAAAAACAACCCCGAAATTTCTTCCTTATGGAGAGATGAGCTACCTCATTTTTTTTTCTGTATTTTAAATCAATTTTTATTTAAATCGATCTTTAAATCGATTTTTATTTAAATCGATCTTTATTTTAAATCTTAGATTTGCCCATTTAGTACCAGTTCATAATGAACACTCTGAAAATGTCTTTGTTTTGGTTAGAAACAAGTTAATCAAATTTATCTAGAATTGAATACATTGATTGGCCTAAATTGCCATCACTTGCCACTCACTGTACCATGATCCAGATCTTCCGTTGTACCTTCGTTTGCCTTGGCTTCACTCCTGCCAGACTGTGGCAGGTCCCCATGGTTTTTATCAGCAAGATAAATGGGATGTGATTACTGTTCCCTTCGAATGAAACATTGGACTAACGTATGAGGCGTGAGATTTCAGTATTTTTCTCTTCTGAATGTGGCATTTTCTGTTCTTGTGAGAACCATAAATGCTATGCAGTGTTTGTACAGCTTGCTTTGACCCCTTTTTACTCAGACTTTATGGAAGAAGCTTCTGACCAAGGTTTCTTGGCAATTTCTTACTTGGCAGGTATCATAAACAAGTTGCTGAGTGAAGTGGCTATTTTCAGATTACAACAGAAAACTGCCATGAACAGACTCATTCTGTTTTGAGAGATAAGCGTGTTACAAACTAAAGTTGTTAACTTTTGAGAATGCTTTTGCTATCTGCTATTGGGATGTAAAATTCTCACCAGCTAGAGTGAAGGCAGGTTTTTGTTCTGGACTACATTTCCACCCAAATTTCATGCATTTCACATTAGCAACACAGTTATTTCCTGCATTTCCTTTTCCTGCTCTCATATTTCCCTGCAACATGCAGTGCTGTAGGCAAATTGATTACTTTGTAAGGCTTAGGACCTGCATCAACACACCAAACTTGCGTGTATTCGAAGAGCGAGGTTTAACCCAGAGGCAGAACAGATGCTGTCCTGTGATAGCAAAATATTTTATTTCCAGCCAAATTTACAGGTCAAATAATTAGGAAGTTATTGCTGCCATTGTTGCTAGTATGTTTTGTTCTCGTGTGCTGCTTTTTGCCATCTCAGAGAGAAAAATTGATTAAAATCCACCCTTGTTAATGCTGCTAATCCTAGTTACATGGGATGTGTGCATTTTCATTTGCTACTGTCAGCTACTGCTTAGCTTTGATTGCCCTGAGCTGAGAAAATACAAGAAGAGGGTGTGAGATCTGGGGCGGTGCAGCCTGGGGGAAAAGGTGGCTCCATCCAAGGGGATCTGATCAGCATGTGCCAATACCTGAAAGGGAGGTGTCAAGAGGACAGGGCCAAGCTCTTCTCACTGCCCTGTGGTGGCAGTGAGAGCAGTGGTCCATGACAGAACGAGAGGCAGTGAGCACAAACTGAAATATAGGAAATCCCACTTGAACACCAGAAGACCCTTCTTCACTGGCAGGGTGACTGAGTCCTGGAGCAGCTTGACCAGAGGTATTTGCAGTCCCTATTCTCGCAGTTTGGAACCTTATTGGACACGATGCTGGCCACCTGCTCTAGGTGACCCTGCTTGAGCAGGAGGTTGGACCAGGTGATCTCCGCAGCTCCCTTCCAAGCCCAGCTCTCCTGTGCTTCTGTGTTTGGTCTCTGCTCTTCATCACAATCTGAAGTGTCCAATGTACAAGCCGGTGGTCAAACTGTACTTCTCTCTCTGGGGCAAATTTAGCTTCTTGTAGGGCACGATGCACCCCCGCCTCTAATGAGGTTCTTACTGGACTGTTGCACTGTGCAAGGGAGGGAGCAGGATTCAGAGGGCCCAGGCTGGATCTCTCGCTGAGACTCTTCTCTTTCGCTGCCTGTGCCATGACTGCAGAGGGTTCTGGGAGCCTGGGCCTGATGTGGCCTTTCCTGCTGTGTGTACTCCCTTTGTGACTGGTGCACATCCAAAAGTAAGATCTGGGGCTCTTCAAGGGAGAATGTGTCTTGTCACTTGAACTAAGAAGCAGCTTTTGCTGCAGTAGAGTGATAAGAGCTAATGATAATCACAATAGGGTGTTTTAGAATTTAGATCGAAGTATAAACTGCATTATTGTGCATTAGTAATTGTCTGCTCATTGATAGCACTTCTCGTGATGCCTTTTGGGGCCTTAAGGTATGGATTACAACATCTAATCCTTCAAAATAACATTCATTCTTCCAAATGATATCTTAGACTTGTCATTGTGCCATTGTGCACAGCAGCCTGTCACCAATTTTTTTTTTTTTATCGCCATGTCAACTCAAAACTAGAGAGAGTGGGATTCATATCAGTTTTGTTATGCAGTATAACGGAGTTGGGAGGAGTACAAGCTGTCTTTATGTTAGGAGTATTAGATGATCTGGTTTGGAGGAGCAGTTCAAAACAGCATTCATTTTGGAAAAAAAAATGTAAATTATTTTTGTTAGGTTTCCTTATAGATGGCTGTAGGCTATTGTAGCCTTTTATAAGAAGTAAAGGAATGCAAGAGTGAAGGATAGATATATAAAATGGACAAGGAGATTCAAGGTGTCCCTGTTATTGAAGCAAAATTTGGTACAGGTGTCAGTACACTTAATGTATGACTCACTGATTTGACCGCAAGCCCTGGGGAATGTTGTTTTCCCTGAGTTAGATAAGACAATATACTAAAGCTTTGCAAATATTCAGTATTTAGCTCCTTGATATTTAATGAAGATATTTGGCAGTTTGGGTGTTTATTTTACAGCGACTATTGGCAGTCAGTTTTGGTGCCAGTTCTCAGGGCCCTGTGCTCCCATTTAACCTCATCTGAAAAGAACTAGTGGCCGTAGCTCTGAGAAAGGGAGAGATTCCTCTTCATAAGCCATGTTCCCTGCCCATATCTCTTTAATCACAGCCTGCATAAACTGAGATAATCCTATTGTCTCACTGCTTAGAGCAAACAGTAAATCACACCATCTTAATGCAGAAGAGCCAAAGTAGTTTTGTGACTCTGATTTATTTAAAAACATGTACATAAAGCCGAATGTTTGCCCTTCCTTGTTGGCATTTTTAAAGTATTAAATCCATGCACATTACTTGGTTGCTAAATGTTGTGGTACCAGCTCTTATCTGAATAGTCAATTTAGTTTTCAAGTCATTACTGCAGTTATATTTTTGAGTGGGCTATTTGCCTGCAGAGCACCCAGGTACAGCTTATGGCTCAGTTCTTTCCTCAGTCTTACGTGTTTACAGAAGAGCTTCTCTGCCTGTGAGAATACCACTATAACTGAACATTTTTCCTGGATTAAAACTATTAAATGCAATTTTTATACTGTTTTATTCTAGGATCACTGTGCAGACCATCTTGAAGATCTGCCTTCCTGGCTGCAGTAGAGTAAAGCCTCAGTTGACAAAACTGAGCCCTTACCTACATCTCTTCCTCAGGAGATCAGTTCACTCCAAATCCAAGGTGCTGTCTCCCTTGCTTGCTCAGCCTACTTACTTGGGTGACAGTAACCTTTTCACCAGCGTAAGTTGTTCAGATATCCATTCCCCCTTCTAAGTATCATTTCAGCTCTTCACATGAGAAGACAGAACCTACCTCTACCCTGCGGTCTCTGCATGCCTTCTCAGGTCCTCCACTCACAGTGTCTGGGAATATATTTTACAAGTTATTACAAAAAGTGTCAATTTTAAGCTTCTACATTCCAAACCACCAGCAGTTTAGGGTTCTTCACTGGCTTACTGATTATCTTGGGCTTTGGAGGACTCTTTGAAGACGTGCAACTGGAGGTTGAACCACCCATGTATTGGCTGATGATGGCTTTTCCAACCTCACTGCAGGCATCAATAGGACTGTGATGAGACCCTAGGCAGTAAATCCCTACAATGGAAGAAGGCTCTGAGGAGGTGGACCAGGACCACGTGCGAAGCTCGGAGATTCGGGGTGGCTGAGGACAACTGTTGCACAGCAAGCTGACTTCATCTCAACACCAAGGGGACCCAGTGGTGGGCTTTGAGACAAACAGCTTGGTCAGTTGAGTCCATCAGCTGATGGCATCACAGTTGAGTGAATCAACTAGTGATGTAGTTGTTTCTGCCTGAGTTTTCATTACGCCTTACACGTTTATTTTGATGACAAGTAACATTTGTCCCATGCCACTGGTACAGAATTTAATCTCTATTCTTAATTTCAACTTCACATGTATTTTGTACATTCAACTTGGTCAAGTATTTTTCTACATTTGTAAAGTTTCCAAGCACTAGCCTGTTAGAACCTGTCCATTTTTCCCGTATATCCCCCTTAAAAGAGGGCCCTACAATCTTGGTTTCTATTCCTTTGACACAAATATAAATTTTACTACTTAAACAGTCTCACTATCAACAAGGTTTCTTGTGTTTACCTTTTTATTTAAGCTTGTGGGAGTCGGGTGAGAGGCCTTTCCAGAGAGGAAGGTTAGTGGAGCTACACATTCAAGTAACCACTTTTATGAGAATAATAGAATTATAAAATCAGTCCATGTTTTCTGTCTGTCCTTATTTCTCTTGTATAATTCCATTTTAAGTGACACAAATTCCCCTTTTCATGTCCTGTTACAGTTTTGTCTCTTCCACTTAAGGTTAATCTTTTCAGTCATTTTTGTGATGGCAGGTTCTCATTTTAACATTCACACTGAACTTAGTCTCTTTTTCTGATTTGCCTATATCAATGCTTAATAGCTGCATTGAATTTTTCTTGAAATTGAAAGCCACAGGAGCACATATCCCACCTCAGATTACTCTTCTGTCTGAAACAGAAACCAAGAGTGATTTGCCATCCTTTGGAAAGTTGATTGATTTTAAAATTGACTGGTTTTAAAATTTTGCATTAATACAAGGCAAATGGCTTGTATTTAGTGAAATTGACTCCTGTATGTGACAAAAATGAAGACTCACAACCATTATATCTCTAACGTTTAAAGATTTTTACTAAAAGAAGGAAGATATTAACTATCGTTAGGTTTGCTTCATTCTTGGTCAGTGATCCCAGACTTTTTGAACAACTGACGCTCGTTGGCCTTGTAAGGCACCCTCGTCACCACACATTTCATCAAAACACGGTGAGGGGAAAAGTTTCTGAGCAGCCACTGCGGCTTCTTCGCTGCGGCCTCCAGTCTCAGCGTGGGAAGCGCCGCTCTCGGATGTCCCCTGGATCTTTTCATCTCCAGGAGGGCTTCTCCGTGGCCGGAGGAGACAGCTGGGAGTCGGAAATGCCAAGTTATTGCAGTTTAATGAGTTACCAGGGATCATTTCAGCCACGGAAATAAATTGTTTATGCTCTTGCTTCCTGCTGGAAATGAGAAATGAGCATGTTAGTCTCCTTTGGTGAGCTGGAGGCCACTTCGCTTCTGCTGTGGACAAAGAGCTTGCAGTTACTGCTCATGCTCTTGAGCCTGCTTGGCTGCAGTGATTCACGTAGGTGTCTGAGCCCTTGCATACATTTTGATGAGAACTGAATCAGCTCTGCCCATATGGGTGGCACCCCTATCTGCTAACAGCTCTCCCTGGCACCAGAAACTCTTTTTGGTATGTATATGAGAGTGCCTATGTACTCATAATTATAGTATCACTACTACCAGGCTATAATTAGACATGGTGAAAATTGTCTGAGCTCCTACTTATTGCTGAAACACTCTAAATCCCAGATACAGTCGTTGCTCAGAAAAAAAAAAAAAAAAACGTGAAGCTGAAGCTTTGGCTGCAGCACAGGCAGTATCCTCACACCCTCCTCCTCTTTCACTTGAACAGAGCTTTTTGTATAGACTTAACATGCATGGATGGTCTTTGTAAACAGCATTTGTTGACTTTTTATTATATACCAGGAGAAGCATTAGCGCTTCACTGGAGTCTATGTTTTAAATAATTTAATTCCTTTAATTTAATTATTTCTTAAGACCTGTCAGCTTTAAGTGATAGGATTTTGCCCATTTAGTTTGAATACTAAATGAAATTCTCTACTTCACGTGCTTCCTATAGCCAGCTCCTGTTGCCATTCCCCACACATGGCTACTGAATATGTTTATTTTCTGTGTCACAGGCTGTGCAGAGCATTCTCTGAAGCTAGGAAGGAATAACGGGCTCATCCCTTTGCTCTGTGTGAGAAGCCTGAGCTCCTGATCCTTTACCTATTACACATAGCAGGAGCGAGTTCAGGACAGCATGAACAAGAGGTTCTAGCTTTGAACTGCTGCCAAATTCAATAAACTGTCAGCTTCAATGTATCTTGGTTTCTTCAGCCTACTTTTATATGAAAAAAGCATCACTGAGACCCATTTGCTTTTTGCTGTAACTGCTCCCTCCTCCTCCTACTCTCTTTTGCCTTGTTACATTGCTCGTATGGATCATTGATCGTGTCTTTTTTTATGAAAATCACATTTTTGCTGTAACTCTGTAGCAAGAAGACTGACCTTAAAGAAAAGCTCAGAGTTTAGATTTCAGGCCCAGTTCTTGTGCGTGTAGTAGCTGTGAATTCATCATCAAAGGCTCTCATCAGAAATTCCCACTCTTCAAATAGTATCTTGCTTGTTTTCTAACTCTTGGCAAGTTTTCTGTTTCCACCCACATAATAAAGACTTGTCTAATAATGGCAACAGCATGAAGCCCATTAGGGAGATCAGAATTACAGACTAACTGAGCATAACCCGCGTGTTTCATGATGGAGGCTTGTCTTCCTTAAAGGAAATCAGGAAGGGGGGCTTTAGTGACTCCTGGTGTGGCAAGTTGCTGACACATAAGCGTGGTCAGTGCTGTGTGTTGGCAGTCAGTGTGTTCCAGAGAGGTCCTGCTCCGTCCCCAGGGAGCTCCTGTGGGCCGTGAGCTGTGAGCAGGATCGTTAGCCGCCCCTGCTGCTTTGGGCAGGCAGCTTTGCTGGACATAGATGGTGCGTTTATCTGAAGACAGAGTGTATGCCTTTCCTCTGCCCTTTCCTCAACCCTCATCTCCCAGCCTGAGCCAAAAGCTGCAGCCATTTGATTTCATGTACGCTGATCTCTTTGACAAGGAGGCTTAATGTTCCCAGAACGGGAGCTTTAAGGGATATCTGTCCTCAGAGATGACAGGATGGGCCACACAGATGCTGAAAGCCTTTGAACTCTGCTGTGTGTATATTAGCACTGCAGGCTTGCTCCTGTGTTTAATGTGTACATAAACCAGTGCTTCTTACTACACCATAATGCTTTGCAAAATGTAGTGTGGATTTTGTCATGAACTAGTAGGTAAAGTAATGCTTCCCAAATGAATTACATGCATAATGTAACTGTAAAATGTGCTTCCTTGGCTAAATGTTATAGTACAACATATCTACTAATGCACATACAACAGCCTCCAGGTAGCCCACAGTAAAGACATCTATGTGCTGTCCTGGTCACATTTGGGCTCAAACAGTGGGTAAAGGCTTCTAGGTAAGTGAAGTTTAGCTATTTAAAGTCATTTTTTGCTTGTTGTACTGCATGTGTGTAATTTTCATCCCTTTGAAATCCCAGAACACACCATGCAGGCCATGGATAAATAAGACCCCTCCCCTTGAAATTGTCATCAACTCGAATAGACATCCTGATAACTAAGGACTATGGAAGGGCTGCAGTAGGTGACGGTAGATTTATAGCTGTGGTGTGACCTCCTGCAAAGCCTTGGCCTTCGTCCCCATGTGGAGGGTCTCTTTGAAGGGCTTTGGGGCTGCTTGTAGATAACACTCATCCGTTTTCAAGCTATGGTGCCACAGTGAGCTTTGTCCGGCCCACGTCCACAGCACTTCCTGGCACACTGCCTGTCATTTTCTGACGCCAAGTGTTCTATTGCCATTCATAGGGTAAGTGTTGGCTGGAATCTAACCCATCTGAAAAAAAGAGAGATTTGCAGAAAGATCACATCTAGATTACGGAATTGAACTCACCCCAAGCTGTTCTCTGACCACCCAGACCAGTGCGTCCGCACGTGTGCTCTCTGTTGAAAGTGGTGCCTCGTTGCACTAACCTCCAAATCCTGCCCAGAAGTGATTCTGGGAGATGACCAAAATCCTGCCCAGAAACTGTTCTGAGAGATGGCCAAAAATGACACAGGCACTATCCAAATTATTTAAGCACAGATGCCCAAGTTCCAGGGCACAGCACCATTTCCTGGCACTGCTGCACAGGCATGGTCCATACAGCTGTGTGAACATCTGAATGGGTGCAAAGAAGAGGAGAGGAGTGAGAGCTGGCAGTGGGGGGAAGGCACAGCTGCCCTTTGCTCATCAAGGAAATACTTGGATTAAGGGATCATGAAACTACGATGTCAGTCAAAGGTGTGGGTGCTAGGGACACTTGCTGCAATTTGTTCCTGCTGGTTTCCTTTGCTAGAAATTACCATGACTAGACCTATCTCATCTCTCATTTCAAGCAGGCTTTCACAAATACCGACTTCTTTTCCCACATCAATTGCTTGCAGTCTCTCAAAAATAGGCACTTTTTCAAATTTTGTCATTTTGTATTTTTTCCCCCAGAGGTTTATTTTTCTTCTTTATCTCCTTCTGCTTTGGCAAGCAGTAAGAAAGCCATGCTGCCAGATCTGGTACGAATAAGCTGAAGGAAGCAGCCCTGCAGCAGCAGGGGCCCAGAAACGCTCTGGAAGTTGGTTGGGATGTCCTGGGCAGGAGCCCTCAAAGTCACACAGCTACAAAAAGCACTCACCACCTATGCTAAAGCTCTACAGTCCTACATGCTTTGGAAAATTCACATACAGTTGCCACAGCTCCAGCTATATGGATAATATGAGATAAAGGAAACATTTGAGTCAAAAAGATTCAAATATTCTTGAAATTATCTTAAGAAACATACATTTAGAACAGAGTGAAACCTAACAGTGAAATTTTGCTGGTTTTCTTAAACAAGAGCAGGACTGAGAGGGAATTATCCGGATTACATTTTCACAGAACCAAGCCCCCACTTTTTTTTTTTTTTTTTTTTTTTCCGGAAATTGCCAATGATTCAACAGCAGTGGGAATGAGCCTCACATTGATTTAGGAAACAACAGAAAAATGGATTTCATGTAGCAAATGGATCATCACAAATTGCATCATTTTGGGTAAAAGCTCTTAAACCCCATGTATATTTAGCACATCCCCCTTTTAAATGCTCTTGTATCTTTACTAATCTCTTGTGAAGTAAAAAAATATCTGTATATGTGAACTTTTTAAACTATGGAACAATACTTCTGCATTCTGTAAAAACGCAAGTAACAAAGTGAAATTACAGATCCCACAAATGATGACTAGCAAGTAGAGTCACCTGAGCTTTATAAGTTAGTGCTTACTAGACAAATTGCAAAATGTGCCCACGTGCCCAGTAAAACATCTGTTTTTGAAACTCCTCCTGGACCAGACCATGAACGTGGCCTCAGGCAGTTCTTTAAATTCAGATGACAAACAGCCGCTTGCCAAGCCGCACTCATGCAACTCTTCGCGATCCCTCCTGTGAAAGACCAGCCGCCAGCCCAGAAGCCCTCCTCTGATTTTGTTCAGACCATCCTAAATTCAGAGGAATTCCACTGAAGCCGGTGGAAGCATTTCAGTGGCAAAAAGCACATAGTCTCACCTGTGTTCAAATCTACATTGTCCTGAGTGTTTGCTTCGCTTTCCATTTCTGCCTCTGTTGTCTAAATCAAAAGATTATTGAACTTGGTCACCTTGCACCAGGCTCGGGGATTTTCCAGCTCCAAAAGCTGAAAGCTGATAGCTGAAAAAGATGCACTTTTCCTGCCACCCTTGTCTCCTTCCTTATATCTAAGACATCAGTATCACTACTCAGTGCAGGTTCTTGAGGCTATGTTCAGTAACACTGTATTTTGAGATGAATTGAAAGAGGACTATAAATTTCATCATGTAAAACAACAGTGATTCATTTACCTGCATTTAGACGTTTTCCTTCTAAACTGACAGTTGCAGCCACAGAATACTGCAATAATACTGCAACTAATACTGCCACTAATACTGCAATAAACACTTGTAAAGCTCCTACCCCCTGACAACACTAAAGTTGGGTGGCTCTTCCTTTGTAAAAGCTGCAGTGTGTAAATTTGAGTGTGTAAATTTGGAGCTTTTTGGTTTGCTGGCACATGCTCTCCCCTGCAAAGTGAAGGAGGCTGTTAAATTGCCTTTAGGTGAGAGGAATTTATGATCTGGCTACACAGCAGCCACCTAACTCTCTGAGGTAGAAGCTTATTGAAACCATGAGATTAGGTTGGTAGGGTTTGACGGGAAATCTCAGGAGCTCATTTCCCATTCCCGGTCCCTGCCATACGGTCCCCATGCTGTCGGATGGCAGCGCTCCCCTACCCACTCCAGGAAATGCTCCTTCCTTTGGTTTACTCTTCAAGCAGAGGATCCAGCCCAAGCGTCTATCGCTTGCACATGGCTGCAACCAGAAGGGCTTGAGGTGACACCCACTTAAGCATGAAGGAAACGCGGGAGGGACCAGGGAGGTGTCCAGGACCTGTGGGCGGTTCCAGAGCGCTTCCCGCCTGATTTCCGCTTGGAGGCGCCTCAGGTGTGCAGCGCGCAGCCCAGCCCGTTGCCAGGAAGGCCGCGCTTCGTTCCCCATGGTGTTAGTCAGTGTCGTCTCCTGGCTTGTTTCCTCAGGATACGTGGGCAGGGGCCGCACCCTGCGGCAGACCTCACCGGTTAGGCCACAAGTTCTTGGTGAAAACCACAGACAGGCGGTTCAGCAGGCAGCAGTGGCTTGGCCCCATGCTTCAGCCCCCCACCATGTCCCGAGGGCACAATTTTGCCACCCTCCCACACAGCAATGGGTTCAGGAGCATCTGAAGTGAGTGATAATATCAGAGGTGCAAGCCTAGAGGTTACGACAGAGGTAGATACAGACTAATTATTTGCACAGTGCTTTCTCCACACTGTGTTGTCTTGGCAGAGATGCGGATGTACCCGGCTCTGCCTCTGGGCGGGTGATACCGTAGCACAACAGAACATTTTTTTGAGATAAAACACAGAGACAGGACACAGGAAGGAAGAGCCTATCTCTGAGAATGAAGTAAAGAACAGAGAAGAAATGGGAGGGGCAAAATCCTGAACATGTTTCAGCAAAGGAAAATGGGGACTAGAAAGAGGATATCTTATGGCACTGCTGAAGCAAATCATGGACTTTAGGAATAAAGAAATTAATTGGTACTCCTCAGAGCCCACCTCTCAGCTAGATGCAGTATTTATACAGTGAAGCATCGCTGGTAGACACTTGGGTCAGTGGGAAAACTACAATTCTTTGCTTGTGTTTAAAAGTCTGGATCTTTTTTCCCCCAGATCCTTCTGTTCTGCTCTAGAAGCCGGGGCTAGACTTGGCCACATTCAGGGTCTACCCTTGTGAGACCCTGCAGCTTGGCTAACCATGGAGACTTGCTCCTACCTGTTGGGAAAGACAGTGCCTGGAGGCTGAATGGATGAGAACTAGCCTGAAGTTTGAGAATATGAATTGCCTGTGGGACCTGATCTGCTGGTCTCTTCCATGCGCAAGGTGGTCTTAGCAAGCATCGGCACTGGATTTTCTAAGTCCACCTATTGCCCCACTAACTGAGGTCTTATTCATGTTGTCAGTTTATGCTCTTCTAACCAGGGTTATTGACTGTAACTCTGTAGTCTAGCACTGGGGCACTTGGGACTAGGTCACCAGAGGAGCACAGAAATCTCCTTCTTCACAGTGAATTTGCATCATCATGTTGTCTTAAATTAAGAAGAGACTGATTTTTGTGGTCGGGATCTCCTTCAGGCCAGGTTTCACCCTTCAGGTAAACCAAATCTAAAAGCATTCATCCATTTGATCCACAGAATTCTTCCAATGCCTTTACCAGCATTGCTAGTACCTGCTGATCTCTCTGCAGGTACCTGCTGCTCTCTCTGCAGGTACTTCAAAAACATCCTCTTTTTCTTCTAAAAACACCTACTTCCCTCCTGTGCCTCCCTTCTTTTTACATCATATATAAAATCACAAATATTTATGTTTGTTGGCAGTTCATTTTAGTTAGCTGAGAAAAAGGATCAAAAAGAAACATAGAAAGTAAAATTGAAAACTGGTGGAGCTGACGCAGAAGCCCGCATAGGGGAAACAGTGAAGAGAGCAGAGGAAAGACATCTGAAGGACAGTAGCTGAGGAGCATAAGGAAATTCATTAAGGTTTAAAGAGATGGTAGCAAGGATATGCAGCGTGGAAAAAGAAGTTTTCAACAAACTAACGAAACTGTAAAACTCTAAAGAGTACAGGCATTCATATCATGTTTATTTTAGCACCTTCTCTTTGAAATGCCAGTAATAAAAACAGAACCATAAATATGTTATTTTAAAACAGTAATAGAAGCTGTAAGCTTAGGGCTTTTTTTTTTTTTTTTTTTTCTGGAGACATTTGCTAGTGGCAACAACACAACCATCTGAGAGAAAACAACGTCTTAAACCTCAGCAAATGCCTGAATGCTCCCCAAAGAAGGGAAAAAGGAGAAGAAACAAAAAGATATGGGTGGCCATGACGACTTCCAGCGAGCTGCAGGCCAGGCTGCGATGCAAAGGGCAGTCCTTCATGCTCCACCCACACTTGCCTCCTCTGAGAAAAAGGTGGTGTGTTAAACGTGCCCCTAGCCCTGCGTGTGTGGGGGGGATTGTGCAAGGATAGAGCTGCTGAGCACGATGGAAAATGCAGCACTCTACACGCGGAGAGCAATGCAGCTAATCAAGTAGCCCTGGTCACTCGCGAGCCCCCGGGACTTCTTGCAGGGTGCTAATCAGAGCCTTGGCTCTGCTCCAGTCTGCGTGATTGCATTTGGCCTGCTGCAATTGCCTCCAACAGCTTAAACTGAGTTGGGTCCCTTCCCTCATTTCCCTGCCCAGGCAGTGCCGTGTGCCTGTGTGCCACCTCGCACCTGGGGCTGGAGGGATGGGTGCACGCAGGGAAGAAACTGCCCCCATCCTGCTGCCTCGCTCACTTTCTCCTGTGTTAGTAGAGGAAATTGATTAATATTCACACAGTGCCTTCAGCCTACACGATTGGAAATTGCTCTTAGTGTGCAAAAAGGGGTCTCAGCTTTATTAGCACTCAAGTGCTTCCAGTCCTGTTGCCTTCTTGGAACTGCCTGATTACAAAGTGCATTTAAGGAAGGATATGTGCGGGCAGTCAGACCATGACAGGTTCCCAGGTGGCAGTTGTCCTCCATTACCGTCCATTTGCTGTCAGCCTCTGGGGTTATTGTGCACAACTTATTAGCGACAGAGATTTAAATTATAAGTTTTATGTCTCAGCGGCAACAGACTGGGGACACAAGGTGGAACATGTTCCTAGCACAAGCGAAGCGCAGCAGCTCCCTGCTTGCCGATAGGGTTTCTGTGCAACATCTGCGCACTCAGCGCGTGGGCCCAGGTCCCGCTTTGCTCTTCCTCCATCCCCCAGGCCCACGAGCAGAGTCCTCACTGCCCTTGCTGCAGGCCTGGGTTCTGCTTGTACAGCTGAGCAACCTCCAGCGATCGTCCCATGGCCAGTTACGGCGGTTCGGATGACAAACAGTAACCCATTAATCATGGTAATTTGCCCTCAGAATACTAGTGCAAGAAAACAGATCAAATTCTTCTCCTGTCTCTGTTTGGGCAGTTACTCGGCTTTCAGGAGCCAAAACAAGAGGAGGATCTGGCCCCTAATCTCATGGCAGAGCCTCAGTTGCTGCTATGAACTCCTCCTCTCCCGCAGTTTCAGTTTTCCTGTTGTACATTGCCTTGCAAGTGAAAAAAAAAAAAAAAAAAGGAAAAGATTTGTAAGATCTGTTTGGGCAAGCTAGGATGAATGTTTCATTGTTCCTTTCTTTCTTTCTGAACACATGCAAGCTGATTTACTTTTGCTGCTTTAAAGAAAACTCGAGGAAAACAATTGGGATTTGAACGCGGATGGCCATGAGCCCCAAGAGAGAAATACCACATCTAACAGAGAAAAGGAAAATGATATATTCCTCCCATATATAAAGGAAGCTGTATATTTTTAAACACACAAGAACAAATAGCTTTTCTTTTCAATGTATATTTGAAAACAGTGACATCCATGGCAGGGAAAAACAGCTTTAGTGCCTTGCTCAGGGAAAAAGGAAGGGGAACTTCCGGCCTTTGTCCACGGAGCATTCCTCAATCTTGGCAGACCGACCGACCTTTGTTGCACTGTCTGAATACTCCTGTACTTCTCACTAAAACTGCCTACCCCTTTTCCCCTTCCAGTTGTCAAGTTTGGTGTTTATCATGAGGGTGCTGAACAAGCCTGTTAGGTAAGCACAAGGTATTACCAACTTTGCAATATTCCTCAGCTGATTCTGTAACTTTTTACAGTGCTATAAAAGATACGCTAACTCAGTCTTTTTTGCAACTGCAGAAGCGAAACGTGTAGCTACAAATCTGTTTTCATGGTCCGTGGAGGACTTTTTAGAAAGCAAAAGAATGAGCTGTACTGTGTGCACAGCCCCTTGCTTGGTTTCTGACTCCCGCTTGCAGCCTGCACTGTTTGCAGCATGAGATGATTTTGGGCTTGCTGTGAAAAGAGCATAAATGAGCAGTTCTCACCTCAAAATCTTGCATTGTTTGCTAACTTACTCACCGAAGAGAATAATTTAAGAGAAACCACTTAAAGCACTTCATCCTAATTACACTTTTTGTCCTCTGGCTATAGGAGAAGGCTTTAAAATGTGGATACACTAGAGGCTATTTGACCTTGCCAGGAAGATGTATGCTAGTACAATAACCTCTGTCTTCTGTTGCTCTAATTTGAAATTATGGGGCATTTTCTCTCACCTCCCATGAATAGGACAATTAAGGATAAGATCTAGATGCAGCAAAATTATATACCCTAGTGTCTGAATTTAGTAAAGGATGGAGTTTTTATCAGAATACAGCTGTTCGTCACTTTACCTTTTCCTGTAAAATGTGCACTTGCTATATACAGTTCTGCACACTTTTGAATAATCAGAAGGAGAAAATGCTCCTCACAAACACTTCTGTCTCACATATAGATATGTCCTATCCATACAATGCTAATATCCACTGTAGCTGAAGGGACATGGCAGCAGGTAAATAAGTACACTGCAGTACTGGCCTGCCTTCCCATTGCAAATGTGCTATGCAAAAAATGTCCACAAATTAAATTCGGTTCTTATGTTTAAAAAAGCCTTGACTACAGGTGTATGTTATATAACATTTCCAGTGAATGGATAAGCGGAGAAGAATAACAGAAGGTAATCTGTTTACCCATTCTAATTACAAAACCCTCCTTTTGAAAGCCACGTGAATTTCTGCTGTCACTTATTGTTGCTACAACACCGAGGTAACCTCAGTGCTGTTACTGCACATTTATAGCTGTCCAGGTTAGAGAAGCAGAATTTGGCTGTCTGCCTCATTTTGATATAAAACACTGTGAGCATCAATTGTTATCAGGTAATTAATCAAAGATTTGCAATGCTCTGCGGAGCCTCAACAGGCAACAACCCCTGCTTCGAGGTGCTCTCTGTGTTGGTTAACTGCTATATGACCAGTAGAAGCTCAGGAGTGAACCATGAAGTCAGTAGTATTGGAAACACACCTGGCATTGGAAGATGAGAACTGGAAAGAAGAGGGGACATTTGGTTGTGCTCGAGAGACCAGGAAGGTTCCTCCAGGCACAGCAAATGGTCTAGGGAAAAGGCATCTGCCAGGAAGCTGGGAGCAAGTACCAGTGGCAGCGCTTATGGGGCAGATGTGATAGCATCCCTCATCACAGACTGAGCGTAAAAGGCACGTGATCTGTTCTGAAATTGCTAGAGCAAAATTGTTGATGTGACTACCCAATTACTACCTGACACAATTGAAGTCAATGTAAAACATCCATTGATATAACCAGTCTCTATCTGAGGAAGTTTCAGACCCCTATTAAAATGTCCCTTTAGATTCTTTCCTCTCTCTTCCCTTCTTTGCTCTTGTACAAGTCTTTCCACTTTATGTCTGCAGAGGAAGGAAAATCTGCTGGTGCATCCAAGAGACCTGAGGTGCTCCAGCCCTGTGGCCTTTTGGAGATGCCGTGGAGGAGGAACACTTGTGGTATAGAGCTTGTGAGCACCAAGACACACTCCTCTCATTGTATCCGAACCTCCCAGGACTGTATTTAGGCCCTGCAACACTTCAGCTTGAAGACGATCCCATTCTCTTTCTTTACCTTAATACATTTTAGCCCAAAATACTCAGAGAGGACCCATAGTATTCTTCCAGTGCTGTGTGATCTGATGACAACTTCTCAACACTAGTGATAGAGAAGAGCCAGTACAAAATCCCTTCCCTAACACATTTTTCATGTTCCAGCAGTCCGCGCTTTGGGGACTTACTTGACCAGAGATGGCACCCAGATGATGCCAACCAGAATGTTTAGCATAAAAATGGATAATAATGATAATAATAGTGGTGACGATGCCACTATCTAGCTACTATTGTTATACCTTTTCCATTATTTCATCTAATACCCTGCTGAACCCTTTCATATTTGGCCTCCATGACATCTTCCAGTAATCAATTTCACAATTTACTTAGCTGATACAATTTTATGTACCCCTACCCTATTCCTCTCCCAGATGCCTATTTTCCAAGAGTAAGAGTCCTAGAAAGTCTCCCTTGTTATGAGAGATCTACTTTTGTGATCATCCTCTTTGGCCTTGGGTGTCTCTAGCTCTATTTTATGCTTTTTGAGATTAAGTAACCAGAACATTGCACAGTAATGAAGATGTCAGTACTTTACAGATTTATACTGGGATATAAATATATGTTCTCCTAAGTGCTCTATGGTAGCCAAGCACAGCAGGAATCCAACCTTTTCCAGAGCCCCTTTAGAAAACGTGTTAATGAACTGATCTAGGCACTTCCTGAGAAAACGATGCGTATGGGAACCCTTTTAGGCAGCACAGCATCTAGTATCTGGTCTTCCACTTTCTGGAAAGTGCCTTAACCACAATGGTCTCATACTGAGGGTTTTTTTTTTTTTGATGGGTCCATCTTAAAAAATATAAGCGTCACTTACTGCAACTCATGGAGGCCCCAAAGTTGCCCCTGCCTGTTGCTTACTGGCCAAATTGAGTCCCTCTGGGACACAGACATTCCTGACTGGGTACTGACTGGAGCTGCCCAGGGCTCTAGCTGTTCATCACTGGTCATGGTGGTCTCAGCACTTCTCCAGCCTTGGTTTCCTTTCTCTCAACAGCAAATTTTTTGATCATAATTTTCAGTTTACTGAGTTTAAAAATGACCAAAAGCTTCGTTTCCTTCTTTCCCTTTCATTTCACATATATCACACAGAAAGACATATGGAGGAGGGAAGCCTCAGCTTTCTTTTAGTGAGGAGGAACTGTTAGAATTTTTTGGAAAAGTATTAATGTTTATGTATCAAAAACCTGTTTCATTTTAACCACATATGTGGAAGCTACATGCCTGACTCTGTGCATACCAAAGCAAACAAGGTAAGACTGTGAAAGCATTTCTTGGCACTCATTTTGGGACTTCTAAGTTGCAAAGAGTGACTCAAAATTAAAGGTGTTTTTAAATTTTCTTTTTAAGATAAAATTTGCATGCAAAAAGGCCTTCAATACCAAGTAATGCCTTGTCCCTCTTGGACTCTCAGGCTTCACAATCACTGACCCTGATGTCTAATCTTCCCTGGCTTTCTCTTGTCCTGTACGCTCTTGGTTTCCCTCCTTACTATCTGATCGCTTTATTAGGCAGCCTCTGGTGGGTCCTCCTTAGTGTTGCGCCCTTTGTATGGCTTGTGGGTCTCCTGCTCTCTGGCCTTCCTGCATAAAAATAGGAATTGGAATGCCTGTCCTCTTGCAGGCAATTCACAGATCTTTCTCTATGCCAGACTTGTCTCTTTGATGGGTCAGCCAGATAAGTGAAGTCTGGCCAAAACGGAGCTCTACAGTATCTCCTTTTATTTTTTTTTTTTCCTCTCCTTTCCTCCCCATCGCCAACATGGACAAAAAAAATATCCAAAACAGGTGACTCTGACCTCCCAGGTCCTCATATCCAGACGATGTACAACTTGCAAAGTCTTCCCTCATGATGACAAATAATACAAGGCATTTTAAGAGGACTACGGGCTAGTCACTGCTGTGTCTGACACAGCAACTTCTTCTGGCTTTTCCATCATTCAGGTAGCAGGGAAGCAGTCAGTGCCTCCTGTTTTTCTTCCTTGGGGGTGCAGCGTTGCTGGCGTGCAGCTAGAAAAGAGCAGGCAGCTCCCTTCTGCTGAGGAAGGAAAGGTCAGATCAGAAGGCAGAGCTTACACGGAGGCTGAAGAAGCAGTTGGATGGGAAGCAAGCCGTGGAAATGACCAGTTTCACAGGAAGAGAGATAAAGAGAGGGTGTCCTGAAAGAGAAGGTAGGGTTTGCAAAGAAGTCCCAGAGGGAAGGACCACCGGAGACAGGCCCAGCAGCTGAAGCATAGTGAGGTGCGTTGAGAGGAGGGCTGGGAGTCTGGGGAGGAGCAGGGTTGCCACCTGCAGGCACTTTGCTGCGGGGCTGGGGATCACAGGTAGGTTCACAAACCCTGGAAGACACCCTGGAAAAGGAGAGTGAGCCGACCAGTATTTGGATATGGTTTGTCCACACTGATTTCAGTTGGCGAATCCCCCTTGGCTGTGGGACAGAGGCCAATACTGATGCAAACTTTCTGTCCCCAGATCCCCTTTACAGGTCCTCTGCGTGAAGTTCAGCTTCACTTCTTGGACTATGGTGACCAAGTCCCCTTACATCTCTCTGCCTGCAGGGAGCCCATGGGAGCACTGCTGCAGAGTAGCTGAGATTTCCTGGGTACACCTGAACTCTATTTTTTTTTTTTTCCCTTTCCTATCCAGACAAATCATCAAGTTGCTCACAAAGCTGAAAAAATCGTTGTGTAAGTGTTTCTTATCCTCCTCAGAAAAGCTTTTGGAAGTAGCTGCTATAGTAGGACCTGTCATACCAGCTTCTCTGTGTGACTGGAGATAGGCCACAAAGATGCAGCATTTGTATCTCCTGCTTTCAGTATTTTCAGCACTTTGCTGGCAGTCACACACTGCCTGTCCTGTCCCAGGGCACAGTCCACAGAACTCACACAAACCAGCCACAAAGCTGGCTGATCACAGTCACTACTGCAAGTACGATACAAGATGTTGAAAAAGAAACTGCTAGTACAGACCAAAGTTATACATGCTGTGTATTTGTTTGTGCTTAAAGGTAAGAAATGGGTATCCAGGACCGGGATGGAGGCAGAACTGAGGAGAGTCCAGATCTGCAGATTCCCGTCCAGCCTGGCACGTTATCCACTGCTTGGGACTGCTGGAGGAAACACTCCTCTCCCCCAAGAGCAGCCTGCCCTTGTCTACGTTGACAACTACTACAAAGCTTTGTAAAAACCCATAAACACACGAGGCATGTGGTCAAAAACTGCAGTCAGCCAGGGCCTTTCCTCAGGTACTGGGCTGCCCAGCTTCACCCTCCCCACTTTCTTTCTGCCTCTTGGATCCTGCTTTTCTAGGGTAGGCTGAGAAATAGCTTTTTGTTCTAGCTTTTCCCATAGCAAAGGCAGAGGCTGATGGTGTCTCCGGAGGGAGCTGGGGGCAGGATGTGCACAGGGTCAGCACGGCGGGGTGATAGCAGCACCTGCCTTTACGAGGCAGCAGCCTGGCTGTGTGCTCGAGGCGTCCCAGACACGGCCCTGGAAATGGCGGCGGGACTTGTGCCAGTCGGGCTAACCATAAACAAAGGGGGCAAAAAAGACAAAACTCTGAAATATGTTATTTTGTACCACTTTTTGAGTAGAATCAGAGTTTAAAAAAAAAAAAAAAAGTTGAGTGATGTTTATTGGCTAGAACTATTTATTTTTAGGAATAAGAACTAATTGGAGTTCACAGTGGAGCTTTCCTATTCATCTTGCAATTGTTTGGGAAACGCCGTGTCCTGAAGTCCTGAGGCGTTACAGGCGGCCTAGCCTGTTTTCCAACCTCAGCTACCATGTACTCCCTTCCCCTTGAAGCCCACGTCAGGTCTGCTCGGCCTGCAGGGCCCTTGGGCAGTGCTGGCACCGCCTGAGGCACCTCAGGTGGCCTCATTTGCCCCTCAGTAGTTCCCAGAGAGGCCCTGTGTTTTCCCTGTCCAGCTCCATGTGTTGCCTCCTGCCTTAGGGGGCCACCTAGGCCTGGCGCTGGGTTTAGCAAGCTGCTTCTCACCTCTCATCCTTTCCATGTCATCACAGTTTGGACCATGGCAGATTTGGCACTTTCCGGGTGCCTTTCACTGTGTTGGCAACGTTAGCTCAGGGTTTGACGTGCTCCTTCACAGCTCATTCCGCTGGGACACAAAACTTTGGACAGTGGTGATGCATGTCCCAGGCACGCAGGGTATTGTGCCCCAAACACAAAACACCCCCTGCAAACCCACCGCCCAAACAGCGGCGCCTCTGGCACTGCCCAGAGCAGGGACTGTGCTCTTAGAGAAGGCGCCAGGCTTGGCCTCCACAGGTCATGGCTGTCCATGTCTGGCAGCTGCTGGGACGGGATGGGCTTTGGCTGGTGCCAGCAGGATGAGCACCGTGGATCCCCAAGGGTGGGGTGAAGGACACGGAGCCCCAGCCATGCCGAGTGCCGCTTCCCCTTGGCGCGGAGGTTTCTCAGGAATGCTTTCCTGTTTCTCATTAGGCGGCTGCATGACAGTCTCTGGGCAGGGAGTCCCAAGCCCTTACATGGCCAAGAAAAATACTGCAAGTTCTTGGCTTCTGAATGCCCGTGCTGTGAGTAAGCTCACGGGGATTAAATGTCCAGCCCTGTGTGTGTGTGCATGTATGGGAAAGGACTAGGAGGCACAGGGGCCAACCTAGTAAATGATTCAAGGGAAAGGATAAACTCAAGTGAAAGACGTTAGCGAGTGTGAGGTCATCTTGGGTGCAGCTGCTTCCCAGCCAGCTCCAGCACAGACCAAAGAGTGGGGAAAAGCAGGGAAATTTGCAGGGACTTGATGCTCAGAGCCTTCACTTCTTTACACTTTGCTCCCCACTTTTCCTAGACTCTTCTCCCAAACATGAGCTCTTCTCCTTAAATAAAATCCCAGCCCAGAGCTATTTCTAGCAACTTTATGCCAACACAGATTTCCCATGCAGAGAAGGGATAATTTAGCAGTAAATCTCCCACTGCTTTAAATTCAGTTTGCACTCTTAGTGGCAGAAAGTGAGCATGGCAGAACTGAGATCTGGCAGCATCTTTATTTAATCATTTCATTATAGGGCTGGAGAAATAGAGAGAGCTCAAAAGTGTCTGATCATTGTAGGACATCTACAAATAACAAACCTCTAATTTATTAACAAATCCCATACGTAAGCTTTCCTTTCTGTTCAGGAGACAATGAAAATTAAATTTCCATCACCCAGAGGCAAGAGCAGCACACACTAAACAGCCCCTCACCATGCACATGGACGCCTATGGTCAGATAGCAAGGTGTTATTTGCCCTCATCAAAACCTATACTCTCATCTCCATAAGAATCTGCTTTCTTGGAATCTAATTGCATTTAATAGGAGACTTGAATATCTCCAGAGTAAGAACAGCTGTTGTTTTAATATTTTATAAACTAGCGTTTTTCCAAACGGAACACAAACTCCTAGAAGTTAATGACAAGAAGCCATCATGCACCAGCCAACATTTTCCTTTGTAATTCTGAGAATTTTGTTATTTGTTTTTTCTCTGTTATACCCTTATTTTGCTGTGCTGTGCTGTGTTCCTTTTCACCTTCTCAGTGTCAGACAACACCTCCCCGTTTAGGTTAGCACAGCAGGAATAGTTTTCAGAATATCTTTAGGATATTCTTAATGATGCCCATCTTCTGAAAACACACAGAGGCTCACAGGTTCCTTCCTGAATTTGTTTTCCCAGGAGAATTTTAAAAAGCTCCAGTAAATAGTTATTATATATATATATATATATATATATATATATATATATATATATGTATGCATGTATACATATCTATCTTATATGGCATAAGCAATTTAGATCCGAGCTTCAGCTGTTCAAGTGCCTTCTCAGAAGACGGGCTGCGCTTGCACAAAGTGACAGCGACCCCTCACAGGGCAGCGTGGTTCGAGGCCTGGAGGGCCGCATCTCTGCGCTGCTTACTGGCCCTGGCAGCATCACAGCAGAAATGAAGCAGTGGCACCTGCCGCCCCTCTCCTCGCTGGACCCACTTCGCAGCTGGTGCCGTTGGATTTTTCAGCATTTATCTAATACGGGTGTCGCAATCCCCAATAAGCCACAGCACACCCGGAAGGAGAGCGGGTGGGCTGGGCTCTGCACGGGCTCGCACCGAGCTCTGAGCGACTGTGAGGGGCTGCTGCCACCTCCAGGCCACCCTGAGCCTCGCTGCAGGGGATGGACCCACCAGAGAAGAAAGGAAGGGAGGGAGCGAGGGAGGGAGGCTCCTTGGAAGGCTGGAAAACCTTGCTAGGAGCCCATGGGGTCAATAGAAGTAACACCATGGCAATCACAAGCATTTGACATTTGTTATACTACCCAGTACAAACTGACTTTGAACTAAAATACTAACATTTAAAATTATTTCAGCATAAAGCGATGAGGTGGGTCCCTAAACTGGCAATAGTCTTACATGAGTTTTAAAAGAAATTAAAGGGATTCTTGTCATTTGCCACAATATTCTGCAGCCACACAGAGATGTGGAATGCCTCTTCCCAGGGAAGGCTGAGCCTTGCAATGCGGTAGCTATAAAGTAAGGAGGACTTGGAATTGCTGTTGCACTTCCAGCTACATACCTGGACTACCGCCTGGAAGGGGGAGAAAAGGTTGCATTAAGAATCAGAGAGCCCCCTAAGAGGTCACATTATCATATCGGAGTTGCTGCCCCAAATAAGCCCCCTGGCGCCGTGTGAGCCATAGCCCTGTCCAGCCCTGAGGTAGTCGGGGCCGCAGCTCAGCCTTCCCCGAGCCGGTCCACCCCCATGGCGGCTCCACAGCAGCCCCTGCCTGGGTCCTTCCCTGCCCACGCCAACCTCCCGCTCTGGGCAGCGTCCTGTTCTCAGGAGAGTGTGCAGGGATTCTGCCTGACTTGGGGACTTGACGTCTTTGACTTTTAATGAGTGGCATCTACTACTCTTTGCTTCACAGCCCTTGCTCCTTCCTTGTATTTTTCATACAATTCAGGACTCACTTTGCTATTCCTGGGCATAGGGATGTTTCCATTCCTTTGTGTTAATGCATTATTTTGATTAGATGATGTCTTACATAAAAAAAGGCTAAGCACCACGTCCCCTCAGCTGAGGGGCAGCTACAGAGAAGAAGAAATCAAACATAGTTTATTAATCCCTTTGCATCTTTTTTTTTTTTTTTTTTGGCCAGCGTTTGAAGTGGGCCCCTTAAATCCTTTCAGTCTCAGTAGTTCAGAGTTATAAGCAGGAGAGATTGTGGATCAGCCCTTGTGTCACTTCAACTCAGTCCCATTCCTATAAAACACCCTACACAGCATGCACTTTGGTGGCCTCTGATTCAGGGGGACACCAAAGACATTGCAGCAAAATTGGCAATGCGGGGGAGGTGCTTCTGTTTTAGTCCTCACAATGAGTATCACAAAGCTGTGCCTGTTTTTGCCACATGCACTATGGCAGCAGCTGCACTACTCCCACCCTCCATCAGTGGGGACAAATAAGCTCATTGCAACGTTAACCACTTCCAAATGTAGGGTTTTCTTACATTTTTTTCATACATCTTTCTGCTACAAGAAAATTGCAGGAAATCCTTTCAAAGCAGAGATCTCTGGTTTCTGCTACAATAGTTTAATTCAGCATTTTTCTTTCTGTTCTCTTGTATGCAACAGCACTGCTCCTCCCTGCAGTCGCTTGCACTCTTCCAGTACACTCTATAGCAAGGGCAACTACCATCTGTGGTGCACCACTCCTGCAACAGCAAAGCGCTGGTAGAGATGCACGCACATACAAAAGGAACCACATTTTAAGGCTTAATACACAACAAAAGCATAGCAAAAACAATTTAGAAGAAAAAAGGCACTTACATTGAGGTATTTTGCCTATTAAGGAAAAACGGGGAATGTTACTGTCTAGACCGTTGAGGGCTCACGAAACAAGAACCATAGGTTCTCTTAGCCTGAAAATGGAGCACGAGGAGAGGATCAATCACTGCCATCAGGGCAAGGACAGGAGGATGGCTGGGGAAGTGATTAATGCATTATGGGGCGCGCTGGGCAAGGAATCAATCACTTTTGAGCTCAGGTGCTGGGTGGTTCTTTCCTTCCCTTTGCTCACATGGCTTTGTGAAAAGTCGTTATTTCCATGAAAGCACCTGATGGCTGCAAGAACAAGAATCCTGAACTCAGCCCAAGGGAGTTTTCCATGCTTCCGGCTAAGGTTCCCTGCCTGGGCAGCACATCTGGGGTGCGCAGATACTGTGTTGTTTCATGGGTGCACAGATTACCCTGTTTAGTCACCTCAAAGGTACGTTCAAGCTCATAACCACTCCACTGGGGTGGCAAGAACTTGCCCTTCGCCTAAAGCAACTCTGCTTTGGCCTGTGTATGATTCTATCACACCATCTAAACCAGGCTGGGGCACATACTTCAGCTCTGCCCCAGCAACGAACACGCTAATTAGTCATCAAGGAGCTGGTTTGCACTTGATCCTTCCCATCCTTTCTTGAAATGCCTATACAAGAACATGTAAAGGAAACTTACACCACATATTAAGCTTTAAAATAAAAACTGCTCTCCCACAGGATAGGACAGAGGCCACCTACCAGCCTGGAATTGTGATTTAATATCAGTTTAAGGAGAAAAAAAGAATCTAAAGTGATTCAGCACCAGCAGAAATCTGGTCTCTAAGGCATCTTCTAACCCTTACCTGGTGGCAGAGAGCTGCTCACACTGCAGGAACGAGGACTTTTCCGCTGCAGCCTGGTAGAGCATTTACTATTAGTCCTTCCCAGGAGTTTTACTAAGAACTACCACTACAAATTGAAATACAGAAGTTTCATCTCCATGTGAGGAAGAACTTCTTTACTAGGAGGATGACAGAGCCCTGGAACAGGCTGCCCAGAGAGGTTATGGAGTCTCCTTCTCTGAAGATCTTCAAAACCCACCTGGATGCCACCTTGTGCCACGTGCTCTAGGGGTCCCTGCTGGAGCAGGGGGGTTGGACTAGATGATCTTCAGAGGTCCCTTCCAACCTCGAACCTTCTGTGAAACAACATGTGAGCGTGGGTAACGTGAGCTGGACTGGCCACAGATGCAACCCTCCCCTCTTACTGCTGAGAATGGGCACTGGACTCACACACACTGCACACATACTGACAAACACATACTGCAAATTTTATTTTTAATTTCCTTATTCCAGGAACTAAATCAGCATATGAGTGCCATTTACACCTTGATTAAAACACAGCACAGCAGAAGAAAGCATTCTTTTATTCTCTAACGCACACCTGGGAACACAGCACAAAGCCTAATGTCAGTACGGAAAAGCTTCCTCTGAATGCACCTCCACTGCAGTTTCTCCATTAGTTCTTTTTAAAAATTATTACATCTTAGATACTTATGAATATGATACTTGGCTTGCACAAAGCTTTGCATAATCTACCCATAACACAATTCATTTTTGAAGTCATTTAAGAAGCTAAATTAAAAAGGCCCCATAAATTTGCTTTATTTACAGTTGCAATGGCTACCTTTTAAATACTTTACAATCACTCCCAGCACTGACTCCCAGTCTAAAGGATTAGTGCACTCCATGATCAATTTTTCAGAGGGGCTTAAGTTGCCCCTACCTACACCTCTCTACATCAAGCACCTTAGAGGAAACAACCCTGCTGACAAAAATACTTAAAATAACAAAGGACGAAGGAGAAATTCAACCTCCAAAAAGCATCCATGGGTCCTTGGTTTTGTGCTGCTCTCATTTTTTACTCATCAGCAACAACGGGGACAAAACAGCAGTTCCAGAGCACCACAGAGCAGAGCGGATCACTCCTGTTCCCTTGGAGAGATCCTTGTCTCAGCTCACATTCCCTCCTCCTTCCCCCCTTGTCTGATTCTTTTTAAAAAGATCAGACATGACTTGTGCATTTTTTCAAACTCCGACTGCATTTTTACTTGACAGGGGGTAAAGAGCAAGCATCCGTCTAGAAGACCATACTTTTATGTTAAGTCTTATTATTTTTTTATGCAGGAACTGCAGGTTACATAAAGAATAAAGCAACTCTTTCCTAAGACTACATTTATCAGGAGGCAGATGCCCTCACGCTACCTGAACACGGACAGAGCAGCTTCTCGCAGCTGCTGAAAGGGTGCAGGGCCTGCGGCAGCTGGACACTGCTGCAAACATCAACACAGAGACTGCACATGCGTTTATAGAGTCTTAGATACTTTCAAAGCCAGAATGGAAGGGAGAAGCCTCTATGAATGGGGCAGGTCCACAAGGCAGTTTAGTTTGCCTTTTTTTTTTTTTTTAAATACACAATAAGGTAGATTACTTAGCACATTCCATGTTAGAAAAATTACAGTAAACATTCAGTAACTGGAATGCATATAATATACAAGTACCATTACATTTACAAAGCTGTTCAGGACGATTTCTTTTCTTTCTAGAATAAGCATATAAAAGTTACAAGCTAATTCACAATAACTTTAGATACAGTGTTATTAAAATACATTGATGTTAATCATAAAAATATTTTACTATTTACATGTACATTGTATAAACCTTAACAATAAAGAATATGCCCACATTAGGATGCCTTAAATGAAAATTCAGGCAGATTGGCCCATTTTATAGTGCAGTATCACCTGTTTTGGTCTTCCCACCATGAAGCTGTACCAGATTCACAGTACCATTGCTAGCGCTTCGCTAAAACGCTTAAAACTTTCTCCTGCATTAAGACACGCTCATTACAAAGAGCCAGTCTTGTTTCCACTCGGCTTCTTGTTAAACCCCACTCCCAGGAGCTCAGGACACTCCGCCTGGCCCTGTGCAATTTGGTTGCATTTCCAGATAAGGCTGTAATTCATCTCATCAGTTATGACGCTGTCTTGCTTGTAGTCTGGATGCTGCGCGATAAACTCCCTCATCCATCGGGCGACCGTCATCAACTCGCCTGTGGGCAGTTGCAAGGCAGGCTTTAGACAGACTGTACATCTAATTTACAGCACAACATTCTGCATATTGCATACACATTTAATAAATACTCTTTGTTTTCACGAGATAGATGCACGTTTTTTTAACTGTGGGCAAGCTTAACGCATAATTTAACAGACATATCACAGATTGCCCCATACCTACTTGCCTGGAACAATCTTCAGGTGTTACAAGACAGTGCACACAGAAGTATGACACCTAATTACTAGCAAGAGTAATTACTACTTACACATTATAGCACAAGGTCTTAAGCATCTAACAGAGATGCTGTCTGGGACAAGCCAAGCAGCACTTAGGACACCTCTACAATAATTACATACATCTTAAATGATTTTGTGGCTGATCCACACAGCTCAGCTCCTGGGTCTGTCTACCCTGGTTATTCTGCTACTTTCCTCTGCTGGCAGCTTCCCTGCAGAGGCCAGGCAGGTTCCTGAACACGCTCCCTCCTTGCACACACAGGGCACCTACTCACCCAGGCAGGATGTAGCCTGACCTAAGGGGAGTCACCGAGACACCTGTGCGGGGCTGGCAAGGGACACACACGACCTGCATCCTTGTGAAGCAGCAACTGGAGACCAGCTGGACACCAGTGTTTAAGGCAACTGAACCTTTTTTTCCTAAATGTTGCACAGTAAACAAACTTCGACCAGTACAAACAAGGCTAACGCTGGTAATAAGGCATCAGCACAGACTGCCGGGATGCCTTAAGAGCCTGCAGGAAAGGGAAGCTGAGGGTCTACAAGGGATAGGTAAAGACACGGCATGCAGCTTGCAGAGGAAAACCAGGAAAAGACTATAAATTGGTAATACGTATTAGACAACTTCGCAGTAAGGAAAGTGCGAATGAAGTCTCAAGACTGGGAGACAACGGAGCAAAGCAGTTTACAAAATCACGAAAGCAGAGAAGTATCATTTTATAGTACAAGAACTCGAAGGCGTATCATTAAATGAATGTTTAAACAAGCAAAAAGGCACGTTTTCTTCCACAGAGCACATAATAAAATCGTGGCCCATTCTGAGGATAATTGCTTCAAGAAGGCTTGGACGAACCCCATGAAAGCCACGAGCAGCTCCAGGCGCCGTGGGTTCCACGCGCACCCGTGCCCTCTGCCCCCCCTCTGAGGAGGGGGATCTCAACCAAGACCCTCCCGTGCAGGCACCACCTGCCCTGTGCTGGCTGGGCTGCCTTTCAGGCACGTTGCATTTGCACTGACAGCACGACAGAGAAATCCAGAGGGCGCAACTGAGAAATACCACGGCACAGCGACGCTGTGGCCAGGGCTGCCTCTTCCGTGAGTTCCCATATTAAGTCATTTCAGTTCAGCACAGCCAAAGAGATGCAAGCCCTAGATTCCACCCACCTCACCCGTATGCTTAGGTCTCTGCAAATACAAGAGCTGATTTCTGCTATTTCTGTTGCAGCCAACTCACTGCAACTTGAACATTCCTGTTTGCACTGTGAAGCAAAGAAGTTCTTCGGAATCAGACCGGTGCCCATGTTGTGCTGAGCCCCAGGTAACTGGCTCTTGAAGGTGCAAGAAAAAACCCCACCAAACTGAAGCTATGCACTCCTTTCGAGCAGCATTCTTCAGAAGGTCCAAACCCACACTGCAGTGTTAGCAGCGGCTAAGGTGCTTTGGGAAGTTTTCTTCCTGCCTGTTTCTCATCGCTCATTCAGCTAAGCAGAACATCCAATCTCCAGTCTGTGTTGCCCGAGAGGCTGAAACCTGAAGCCTCCTACGAGCTCAGGAAGGTGCAAGCAGCCTCTTCAGTGACAGCAGCCACCAGGGCACCTGCTACCATGCTGAAGCACTGCTGAAACAGGAAAACCAGCAGCAGTGGGAAAGGCCTGGTTTTCACCTCAGCTTTAAATGCCTTTACAGCTAGAAGCTTCTACACTTAATTTTCAAGAATTAAAAAGGAATGCAACTCTTCTAACTTAAAACCTATGAATATATTTCATTTAAAAAAGCATTTGTCTTGATTTTTGAAAGTAAATTTACAGCAAGGCAGACACACGGGAGATTTGCACATAGGAGGATATAAAACTCTCACTAACTTTTGTGCCCAATTCTGAAAGTGTTTTGCCTGCCTCCTTTCTTCCTTATATTGCTGCATTTTAAGAAACAGCATCGAAAACTATTACATTGTCTGTCTTCAAAAACACTGCAACATGGGAGAGGCAGGGAAAAATCTGGTTTGCCTTGGCTTTAAGGAGTTTTGCTCCATACAGAAAGGCTTCCTTATCAGGGAGCTAAGGACACGGCCTCATGCTCTAGTGCAGCAGTTTAATCTTACAAATGGAGGCTTTGCAGTCGCACCAGTAATAAGTGGCTATCAGAGCCACCCTCACATACCCTTAGAGCACTCAGGTTAGAGGAAGAAGGGACTAGTTTATTTATAACACACTGGCAAAAGCCAAATTAAGTGGTGCTTGGATTGGAGAGTCATCCACTAACTGTATTAATTATTCCTAACAAGTTCCCAAATGGATCACTTGAACATTTCAGATGAGAAAGAGGACCAGATTTCAAGCCAGGAAACAAGTTCTAGTCATTTGCTCCCAATGTTTCAATACTTAACCAGAGAGCTGCAATTCCCATCAGTTTTACCCAATTTATAACTAGTAAAGTATCCTAATAAATCCCAAAGCAGAAAAACGACAGGAAGATCACTATCCAAAGTTGTCAGACATACCAGATGCTCTCTTTTTTATTAACTTCAGGTAGTTTAGGATGGTGCATCTTGTGTCCACATCCACTTCCATGTTTTCAAGGTAAGAATTCAAAACTGGAATCAAACCAGGAAAGAATCCTTCCTGTGTAAGAAAACACAGTCAGCACAAGAGAGGCTTGACCTCATTTTGGGGAGGCCAAGACAGAGGGAAAAGTGGCGCGCGCGGACAGGAGAGGCCAGCACCTTCCCGTTGATGATGGTGTCGATGCTCATCAGGCCGTACTCCTCGGCGTCCGTGCCGTTCTGCGCCGAGCCGCATCCGTCCACCACGGCGTTCCCACCTTGGCGGGTGAGAAAGAAGCTGTTAGAAGAGGCAAGAGATGCCCAAGCCAGTGAGAGCAGTGCTGTGAGGCTGCCCAGTGCGATACCTTTACAAATATCCTTCCTGAAGTAAAACATCCCCTGCCGGACGGCATCTCTTTTCTGGGCCACCTTCATGTTTTCATCCACCTAATAAAAGAAGGGTTTCACACATTAGGGCTGACCAGACACTTCTTCAACATCTCACATTTTAGTCTCATTAGTTGGGATATCTACTGTGCTTCCCACTCTTCCACCACACAGGACCAAGCTATGGAGACATTTGGGTTGCTTTCTCTTTTTTCTATTTTTTCCCCCCTCAGGGCTCTTGTGCAGAACCACAGTGATGACTTTCCATAAAATTAGGTCACCAGCAGAGAAGGTAACCCTGTTACTAATAGGCTGCTATGTCAGAACAGGCAACGCTAATCTTTTAATTTTGAACGGGAGCAGCAGCCCTGAAGGACAGGTTGCATCCCATCTGGCAAACTGCTCTAGGGCTGTCTAGATCCAATTTCAGTGAGCACACAACAAGAGCACTAGCATTCCCCTAATCATAGCATGTTGCTTTCATTGACAAAATCATAGAAGTCTTTAGAAGAGTGACCACCACATTAAAAAACTTCAGAAATGATATTGCAGTAAACACAGTATTGGACTCTATCTATTCCAAATCCAAATACCTATCAGGTAGCTAGATATTATATGAAACTGCTAGTAAAAAAAAAAAGCTCTGAATTATAATATCTTCAAAAAAATACACAGCAGTGTTACCAAGTGTCTGAATGGAAGATTTAGCACAGTGTTTAGGTTTCAGGTGCCAAGCTTCGCCACGTCTTTGTCTTAAGACATATTTACCTTGTCTTAAGCAGAGAGGCTAAGATTTGCTGAAACCTTTGGTGTGCCATTTACGTGCAAAGCAAAGAATTCCTTATTATTCTTAGCTTTCCAAGCTTTGTTTTCAAAAGCCCCTTCTCATTCAGAATGAAACGTTCAATGCAACAAGTTGTTTTGAAAGATTAAACGCATTCTAGCTGGAGTACAACCATAGTTGATTAGACAGTAGAGATTATGGGGAGATTAGCCCTATAAACCCTTATCCTTTTAAGCAGCAGAGGCAGGTTTACTGATGATGGTTGTGCAACTCTGTGCTACATAGCATGCCAAATGGCTCTGCAGGCTCCAGCAACTTGATTTTTTTCCTCTATTCAGGTTCTATCTCTTTTTCAGTCCTAACCAGTATTCTTTAGTTTTAAGAAGTTGCACTTTATTTGTGAGACATCCCATGTGCACTGTGTAAGTAGAATACTCATTAATACTAAGTTGCTACATGTTATGCTCGTTTTATGAGGTCTGAACTCTCTGGCATTAAGAACAGAATTCCTCCCTTTAGGCTCGGTATTATTTCAAACGGAAGAACATATACAAATATAATACATAATACTTCAGTGGTTTTTTTTCCCCATTTCAATCAAAAACAGTAAGAATAGTATCAGGATACTATCAGTACACTCAGGGATTGTCAATTTAACTAAAATTCCCCGCCAGGTGCCTCAGGAAGACATTCAAAGACATCTCATCCAGCAATGCGCTGACAAGATTAACGAGAAATCATTTGCCCTGCTGGTCTGTTTAAATGCCAAACAGCCACAGTTGTGACCAGGGTCAACAACTGTGCTTCCACTCAAATCCAGTCTGAACACCAACCACATCGAACCTCTCTTTTCCCTCTTCTCCAAATAAAGACAAAACGGAAAATAAGAACATGAAACACAAGCCACAGCCATGTTAAATAAATGCCTATGTAAGGTTTTGTCTTTACTGCTATAGATTATTCTCCCCATTCGTTTCCCCATGCTGTAAATATGCCAGTCTCAAGAGTTTTATGACAATGAGATTCATCATAATTTCTGAAGCAGTCAGACATCATTAAGCACAAAGAAATCCCCCCAAAAATCAGCAATCAAGGCTTCAGAGGATTTCAGTCAGTTTTCACACTGAACAAGGAAAAATGAAGTATTGAATGGCTGCTGCACACAAAAACAAAGCAAAAGAACTTTTAAGACTTGAAATGAATTGCAGCAATGATGATGGCTTAATGCGTATGTAAAAAAGGAGAATGAATAAAATCTCCACAGAATTGCTTCACTTAGTAACTATAGTACCATTTCTCCACAGCTTTTAAGTGTTTTTATTTCCTTCCCCTTATACCGAGCTGCACAAGAACAGCTGCCTGGAGCTTAACTTTTATTCTTGCACTGCATTTAAGTTTATCTTGCTGTCTTACAAGGAGAGTTAAACCACCTGGTTACTGGTGCTAAACCATGTAAATTACTGTTTTTATTATTATTATTTTATTTACCACAGTCAAAATACAACACTGATTATTGTTGTAGGACAGATCTTTCCTACTGGATGTCACAAATACACATTATACGTGTTGTAACAAAACCCTTGCTTTGGGAGAGTGAATTCAATACAATGCCAAATCTATTTAAGTATATTAATAGGAGTAGGTGGAAAAAGGAAGAGGAGGCATAACTTTGTATCAGATGTGGCTCTTGGAGGGAAATCTAGTGTGCATGGAAGGCTGAAGTTTGGCCTCCTGGAAAAAACTTGATTTTGTAATTTACACTGAGTAACTTTCGATACACACGGACAAAATGGAGCATCTAATAGGAAGGCAGATTTACATTGCGATCACTGGAAGCCCAATTCCACTGCTTGCAGGAGGAACAGTCAAACTGAGGCATTTTTGCCTTCATGAGATTTTTATCAAGTTCTATAAAGATCATTCCTGAATACGGGTCTATTGGCTATTTTCAATGGAGCTCTGAAAGACAAATAAAAATAGCTAACCATTTATAATTACCGACAATTTACCATTCAGCTAAACTTAATTCTATTGAATAGTAGTAAAACATTTGTTTAATATCATTGATTTGGAATTGGTGGTAAAGTAATGGTGATGAAATAGTGAGATGAAAACTGACTAAGAGACAGAAATGAGTATTCTGTTAAGAGCACAGATATTAATTCCTAGCATGTGGAGGGTAAAAATGAAACTTGATTCTCAACTGCTTTGCTTTTAGCTCCCAAAATGAGATCTTTCACACCTACCTTGGACAAAGGAATGAGGAAATCCAGTTTATATGACAGAATCACTCTGGTGAGCAGTACCACAAACACAACATAAGCAGAGTTTTCAAAGTCTGTTAACTGGACCTAGACATGGAAAGATTTGGGATTAAATTACTTCAGCTGGAACATGCTAACAAAAATAATTATCTGGAAGAGTTTAAAAACAGTCTGACTCAAAGGTTCATGTAGATACTTGCAATTGTGTGTTCACAAGTGCTCTACTAGCAGAGATGGTAATGTGCGTGCTGGAATCATTAACATCGACTTCAAATGCACATTTCAGCACACACACAACCCTTTAATCCAAAGCCAAAACACACTTGAGTTTAAAAGGTTACCTAATAACCTGCACCTCCAGGTTCTCTGTGTAATTACAATGCATAATAGCTCTTCAATTTCCATTTTAAAGAGACTGAGTTTAGAGAGCTCAGAAACAGACAGCTATAAAATACAAACACTCCTGCAAAAACAAAGCAGTGCCAGCAGAATTGTTCAGCACCAAGAAAAGCAGTGAAGGAGGAAGGTTCCCAGGAACTAAACGTGCTTTGTTTACAACACTTTTGGCACGAGCCTCTTTCCTGCCCCACCACCTCGGGTGCATTCTCAAGCTTTACCATGCTACACTAGATCTCCCTGCCAGCTACATTCCCACAGTCCATGTTTGATTAAACCCTGCTCTCCACTCCACTTGCATCAAGCAATTTGGAGGGGAGAAAACACAGCATCAGTAATAATGGTTCGATACTGCATGGGAGAATGCCTGGTGTTTTTCCACTTACATGTAACTGTGCTCTTGTGCAAACTGACTCCTTTCTTACCTCCATAGGCCTGAATTCCACTCGCCAACCAATGTCTGAATTTGGAGGAGGTGGTTTAAATCTCATTGTCTGCCAGTTTGTGGACTGAATATTCTGCAAAGCACATGAAATAATCTGTCACAGTCAAGATAACGCATCATTCTAAAACACAAACTAGGAAAATCAAACAGAGCACTAGACTCTTATAGTTTCCCCAAGAGCAGTCCACCAAATTAGAGAAATAATTCCAAATAAAGTGTCAGGACTTCCTAAAAGCCACAGCCTAGCTACTCACGTAGGGTATGACAAATATATCATCTTTTCTCATAAGGCTTGAGAATTACATACAAGATTACTAGGAGGCAGAGATTAACTGACCTTTTTATAACGGGTTGATGCATCCAAATCTATAAATACTTATCATAGTTATTCTTTCACAAATCTGTATCATAAGATATGTACTATTTTATAAATACATTAAGCAAAACGACTTTTAGCAAGCCATAAAAGATGGCAGCTCTCCATAACAATTGTCCACAAAACTTCGGGCTCTATTTTACTAGATTTAAAGCATAAGCCACCATCTTCTCCTAAATAAACGACAAAACAGTACAGAAATATACAAAAATAAGGCTGCTTATAACTGCGAAGTCATATTCAAAGGAACTGACTAGAGTAAGTGAAAAAAATACAGGAAAAGAACAATATTAGATAATATAGACATCCTCTAACTGAGCAGCACTATGAAGAATAAGCACTTTTAAGTATGTATTTATTAAATTGCTCTAAAGCAAACATAACCTCAAAATGGTCAGATTCATTCGCATCATCTAGGTGTATTTTCTCCTCAAACAAAGTCAATGGGTCTCGAATGAACAGGTGTGCAATATGCTGTGCCAAGAGGTGATCAATACCTACAAAAGGAGAATTCACAGAGACAGGTCAGAGATGGCCAAGACAGCTTCAGCGAGCAATATGTTTTATAAGAGCCAAGACTGAAAACATCCAGTTGTGCAAGGCTACCTCAACCCACCACATCCTGTCAATGTTTAAACGATGAGTTGGGGAGGGAAGGAAATGATTAAGGAGGAAAGGGAAAGCCTTCTTGTTTGGAAATGGCAGATGGACACTGGTGTAGCTGCCATCCTTCCTGCTTGCTGATGCAGCTGCGTATCTTGGTTCCTAAGACAGCTCTGCTCTCTCCTCAAAGATAAGACATTAGTGCATCAAACACTGAGCTTCTCGAGTTGGAAGTAGGGGCACAATTTCCATTATAAATCACGATCTTTGCTCTCAGGATCAAGCTATATAGATGCTTCCTAAGCAGGAGTCAACTCTCAAGGATACACAAGGACTGAAATGAACACAAACTAGAACTTAAACCAAAATATCCCCACACACTGCAAGCAGTATTCTAGACCTGCTCAGAACGAGACACTTACCTTCCTTTATCAGGTGCTCGTAGATATCTTTGTCTATTGTCAAATCAATGTCATTGTATTTCTCACCACATTCAGATAGATAACTGTCTATGGAATCATATCTGGATTTACTGATTCTATAATGGTTGTTCTTCAGTGGCTATATAATTTAAGAATACAATATTTTAACAGCTTGTTAACAACGTCACCCAACTTTTGCTCACTAATCACACTTATCTGAGAATTGTTACCCTGTTTAAAAAAAAGAAGACTACAGCTTCAAAGTTTTTCAAGATACTGAGTCTTCAAAATTAAGGGAAAATCCAGATATACAGACATGTGCATGTGCAAGACAGCCTAATAGAATAAGTCTTAAATTAGCTTGAGAGAAAGTCATCCTATCATCCTATTTTGCTCATAGATTTATATCTGAATGACAAAACTGTCCACACTTCAAAACACATTGGTTACACTTCTCTAAAAATGGAAATGTTTTCCTGACTTAACACAACATTTCAAAATAAGCCTAAGTATCTGGAAAATGTTATTATACCTACAGCAACACATATCAATACATTTTCATCACACAGACCTCATTAGATGCTCTTAAACTGGGCATTTCAAGAATGACTTCAAGTAGCTTTATTAAATAAAATTATTTTTAAAAATGCAGATGTCTTGGATGTCAATTCCTGCTTAAAGAATTTTTTTTTTTTTTTTTTTTTTTTTTTAAGTCCAAGCTCTGATGACTGGCTCCTTTCATGCAGTTACTAGACCTTTACTCAGCATCACCTGCCACTTTATACAAAGCAACTTTTGGTTGGAAAATTTTTATTTTCAAAAATGGAAAGTTTCATCACAGATACACTTTTTCAGCAAGCTGTGAAGAGTCCAAGTGGACCTAACTAAAATAGGATTTGCTACCATAAGCTGTACAGCCAAGGGAATGTTTACACCTTGTCTCCTATGTGGTATTTACCACGAAGGATGCACATTCCCTCACCAGGGATTCTGATGCCTAGATGCAGAATATAACACTGAAGAAAGTTAACCTTACTTACCTCTAGACCCCTCTCTTCTCGCGTTCGATCATCCACAGATGCAGAGATGACTCCCCAACGACAATCAATATCGGACACGTAGCCTCTGTAGAAGGGAGACGCGGCGCTCAGGGCCATCTGAAATGAAACAGAGCCTGACATCAAGCCAAGGACAAACCAAGGAGCCACAAGTAGCCTCCTGCTCTCGCAGGAAAGGGACATATACTTCAGTTTAGCCTAGAGCCAAAGCCTGCAGTCTTTCAAAAAGCCATTGCTGCAAACGAGTTACCTAGAAGGATAGCGTTGCTTAAGTGGCATTTGTCGCTCTCCAAGTTTATTGTGCCGATGGGTCAGCCGTTCAGGAATGGAGAGTTGAAGCACAGAGAAGTAATTTCGTGTTGAAGCAACAAGTATTCTACTTGCACATCTCCAAACTCCAAAAAGTTAATAATTTCACCATCGTTTAATTTGGTTTAGTCTACTGGCCATGCCCCTTATCAGTAAGGCTGGAACACATCTCACTCAAAGCTCGAGCCCATGGGGTGCACACTATTCTGTAATACCTGTTCCTAGATGCTTATCAAAGGGATAGATGTAAGCTATTTAAGCTGAAATTTTCCAGAACGTCAGATTGGTGTTGAAAATATAAAAATCCTTAGGAGGAACCCTTTATTTATTTATTTATTTTTAATTAAAGGCCCCTTCTTTGTGTGGGAAGCAGGAAACAGAGGACAAGAAACCAGCACCTTTACAGTTGTGATATCGTATACTTTTTTGAAGACTGCATGCACATAAATGATCACCTGGTGACTGTTCAGACGAATGAAACTTCTCTGGGATAGAAAGACTCAGTGACAGGTGACAACGCTCTAAGACACACTCACACTTTTTCTGAAATACTAAATTTGTCTTTAGCGCTTAGGTCTTCACTCATACAGATCCTATCCTTTTACCTCTAATGTTTTTGCACATTAATAGTCCATGGAACAAAAGTGCATCACTCACCACAATTGGACAGATTGTGGCTAGCTGATCATAGAGGTATCTTGCTTCAGAAATGCTGCAAGCCTGGAATGTTACCTATTAGAAGAAGTACAATTGCAATTAAAATCTTCATAATCTCAGCATAAGCTTAACCTTCCTGGAATTTCAGCTTCTACTAGGATTAACGATATTGTAAAAAGATCTTAATACCAAGAATTCTGAATATCTTTTTGTGATTCTTGAGCAAACTTTTGCCCCATCTATCAGCAGCATTTACATCATAAGCTTCTCTCCCTATCATTTCTATGTTTATTAAAACATTTGAGATGACAGTGCTGTGAGGCTAAATATACAAACATTTACCAGAACTAAAGAAAGTTAATATCTACATCACATTCATGGGTTAGTAACGCAAGCTCAGGAAGCTTGCCAGGAACTAAATCCCTTAAAACAACCGTCAGAAAGTATTGCATATGTAATGTTTGTTTTACATGGCAGTTAATCCTGCTTTGTAAAACTGCCATAATTTCAAGATGTCTTTTCCTGATCCTGCAATCTTGAGAAAAAATAAATAGCTTTGTCTCTACCCTAACTTCATAAAATAAACGAAAATCCAATTTTGCCTGTGTTAGGCAAAGGTGGAGATGAAGCACTTGCAGATTCACCACTGCTGGTGTGAAAATCCTAAGTGAAACTTGCTCAGAGCAGTATCTAACCAGAAATACACCTGTGGTATCAGACTTCCCAAATTACCATTTCACTCATTTTAAAAATACAGGGAACTCAAACACTTCAAAGTTGTTAAAAGCAACTAAACAGATTAAGACACCTCAACTTTGGTTTCTCAGTTAACATATTCATAGATCGTAGGATAATTCAAGTTGGAAGGGACCTCTAGGCCACTATCATGCAACAGGCCTAAGCTCTAAAAGCTCTGTGCTTTTTGATTTGTGAAAAATCCAGCTGAACACACACACACCTAACACTAAGAAAACTAGCCAATAATCCTCAAGAGAAAACAACAAAAACTGCAAAAAGTGTGTGAGGCAAGGGAAATATTTCTTGTCTGTCTGCCCTTTACCTGGCTATCAGAAAACATCCACTTTGAAACTACAGCATCACAGAACTGCTGGGGTTGGCAGGGGCCTCTAGAGATCATCTAGCCCAACCCCCCTGCTCCAACAGGGACACCTAGAGCACGTGGCACAGGGTGGCATCCAGGCCGGTTTGGAAGATCTCCAGAGAAGGAGACTCCACAACCTCTATGGGCAGCCTGTTCCAGTGCTCTGTCACCCTCACAGGAAAGAAGTTGTTCTTCACAGAATGGGAGATGGAATTTCCTGTGTTTTAACTTGTACCCATTACCCCTTGTCCTGTCACTGGCCACCACTGAGAAGAGTTTGGCCCCATCCTCCCTACATTCACCCCTTAGGTTTATACATATTGATCAGATTCCCTTTCAGTCTTCTCTTCTCCAGGCTAAACAGGCCCAGCTCGCTTAGTCTTTCCTCATAAAGGAACTATAATTTGCTTGCAGAGAAGCTTCGTTTGGGCTTTCCAGAACGACGGAGACAGTCTCAGGCTGGGGCTGCACATCCTCCCAACAAGGCTAAGTGCTCCTCCCCTTCCCCTTTATGTTTATTCCAAATCATATTAACCCCAGGATTTGAATCAGTCACCTTCTAAGCCAAACAGCCCATTAGTTAAAACATTTAGCAGTCCTCCCCAAAAGAGGGCTGTGAGCCCCTCGAGGGTGCGGGAAGCAGCCCACAGAGAAAGCATGAGGCTCAGCATGGAAAGGGCAGCAGCATGATGGCTTGCCCAGACATTTGCCAAGAGCGGGCTCTCACAGCACCTACCAGCTCTATTTTCCTTCTCCCTTTGGCAATAAGATGACTGCTGAATTTGACCACTGATTATGAGGATGTGAATACTTACTGTTTCATAAACAGGAACTTAACCATAATTTTAGATACATTCATATGAAGACTTAAAGATAAGGCTGAAATTCTTTAAAATAAGAAATAGGGCATATCAAAATGAATACCATCTAAAAACATGCAGTATTTTATAACTTCATCAGATTCTCCCTAGTTTACACTTAGTGAGAAGAAATTGCCCTTTGCTGCTCTCAAGAACATTTTGTTCATTCAGCTTTTTTAGCTTCTTAATGTCAAGTGTTTTCAATGGGGATTATTTTTATCAATGTTGTGAAACAAGAAGAGCTTGGAGAAGTGCCTTTAATCCCCTAGGGAGTTAACACACTATCCTCCTTCCTAGTTGTGCTTCCAAGCCAGCAGTGGCAACAAGCAGATGTTATCAACACTCAAAATACAGTGCCGATTCTTAAGCCATCAGCCCCCAGAGTAAGTTTGCTCTAACAGGTTGCTATAACATTTAAAACAAACTGATTTTGAAAGGATTAAAGCACTCCCAAATCACAAAGCTTTAAGTTAAAATTAGGGCACTGCAAGATATTAGTAACTCAGGCAAAGAAATGAGAACTGTATGAGGAGGACGTGTACATTAAAAGGTACAAAACAAGCAAAAAATGCCTCCCAGCACATGCTGACAGGAGACAGCTTCAGGGGGCAAGCAACAGGAAGCAAGCTGCATAGCAGAGAGCTAGCAATATCAAAATATAAGGAATTTTATACAGGAGATAACCGTTGTTCATAAGGAATATAACATTACACTGAAGGAGAAAGCTACTTATTTTTAAAGGCAACATACAATTTATGAAGTTCCAATTTAAGATGATTTGTTATCGCTTGCTTTTGCAAGGGAAAGTTAAAAACAAACAACAACAAAACCAGATCCATCTCCCCACACAAAAGCAGCACAAGACAGTTCGGCTTCCACTTCAACAGTGGCCCTAGCTACAGACTGAAGCAAGACAAAAGTGATCCTCTCTCCTGAGCTTCCACTCCTGGAAAGAGCTGGAGAGCCAGGGGAAGGTGCCTGAGCAAATAATTTCACCAGTTCGGTGACCAAGGAAACTCTTTGGGCAAGACATGAAGTACTTAAAAGTTACCATAAAATAAAATAATGCCAACAAACAAGCTTGTATTTTAAGAATATATTATCATATGGAAGATAAAAGTTTGTGGTTTTATGCATCTTTTCTCTACTCTGAAAATTCATGAACTAAATTAAGCTAAAGAGCTTATAGAAAAGGCAAGTCTAATAAAAGGGCAGTTTAAGTCAGATAACACTCCATTACACATTAAAAGCAGATGCATTTTACCTGAAGACAGCAGTTTCCCATTCCAAAACCCATAGCATCCATATATATATGGTCGGGTTTAGCTGCTTTCGCTGCTTCTCCATCATCATTTGGAAATGTTTCTATAAATGGTGATGGTGTGTTCTTATCTTTAAAGACTGTGTGGAAAAAACAAGAACTCGGTAAGCCAGGGTATCAGATTGAACATTGCAAAAAATAAAAGAAATTCACTCACTTGGTACATTTATCACAACCTTCTCTCCTCTTCGGTGCCGAATATTTCTGGTCAGTGTACTAAAACAAAGAGAGTTTGCTGAAACATTTTCACATTTAGTTTCTCAGTAATTTTCAGGATGTCAACTTGTCTGATTAATCTTCAGCATTTTCCCTCAGGGCTTTTCTTTCCTTAGCTTACAATAGACTATAACAACATGGAATTTTTCTTCAGCAAAGTCAGTCCTACTTTGAGGGTCTTCACTGTGCTAAGCTGATACAACAGGCCGAATTAAAAGGTCATAGTCCTGAAGAAGAAAGGTGCAATAGAAAAGGCATGCCTGGTTTTCAAAATTGGAAGATTTTGTCTCTCCTAAGTCTTATTTTAAAATCAAAAACCTTCCAGAATTACATGTGTAGTTTGATACTATGTCACATTTCAGGGTAAGTAGAATAAGCTTAATATCACTGTGATATTTCCAGAATAAAATGTGTCCTGACATCTCCAAGAAAGGTGGTCTGGCTGTAGTAAAAATGGGATTTCACATAGGAAGCAATTTAGCAGTAGCAAAACTAATAGCACTAGCCCCATAACAGCACGATCTTCTCTGTAGAGTTACTTAAAGAGTTTACTTTAAGTCACTTTGACAGACAATGCATCTCATCACAGACCTCCTCATGTCCTTGGGATATGAACAGCTAACTAGCCACGCAAATATTTCAATAATGTAAAAAAGTGGTAGGTATATATGTTAAGTTTATACAAACAGAAGTATCCAGTTTCTCCTTCCCGCTCCCCAAATACTCTTACCTAAATCTAGGATGTTTATTGATGGCTTCATCTGGAAAAAACAGGGATTTTGAAGCTCCTTCTTCTACTGGTGTTGGCTCATACTCCGGCAGGGTAAATCCAGGACACCCTAACCTGTATCATACAATAATGTGAGTCCAAGTCACAAAGCCACAGACTGTGATTTTAAAGCTAGATGATCTCCAATCAGGATTCTAGTAGGTAAAGGAATAAAAAGTTTTTTTTTAATTAAAAGTACAAACATTTCTTTTTTTTTTGTACTTATTAATTATCTCTGAGGTGCTTTTCAACACTCTTACCATCTAGAATTACCAGCAAGCAGTCTTCAGACAGCTGCCATTAAACCATCATTACTTGCTAATGGTCGTTAGAACAGATACATATGTATAGATAGATAGATATAACATATATATATATTTAAAACATCCGTCCACCATTAGATGCTAAATTTGGATCTTTTAAGTGCCTGAAGCAGGGAACTTCAACATTGCGCACAGGATGCACACACATATTAGTGTGTTAGCACCCATCAGTAATACTGACGTGCAGCATCATTTTGTGCCCTCATCTGTTTCTCTAGACAGTACTGCTTACCACCGATTCATGAAGCAATTCCCCAGTTCCACTCCCAGCAATCTACTTCTGTTAAAAAGACCTATCCTATCTGCTTCACAAAGTCACTTCAAGTGTTAAACACATTGCAAGTGTCACCACACTTGGCGATTTGAAAAAACTCTCCCTTGCCTGTCAGGTTTGCCCTGCTTATAGAAGTTACAACTATTAGGCCCCAAATACAGAGAGATTTGGGAGTAACCCAGTTCCCTTTGAAACCTCTGCTAAAAGCTCAAGAGCCGCCGGAAACGAGAGCAAGTAGACTTGCAGTCCACTTGAAACACAAGAACATCAGAGAAAAGGGAAGCAAAGCTGCAGAAGACAAACTTCTCTATGCTACATAGTATATAGGACTAGTATATGCTATATTCATAGTATATAGCACTAGAGAGGCCACAGTATTTGGATTAACAACAACAACAACAACACCCAAAACAGGTTAGGTGATAATAGACACAAACAAGTCTGAGATGGCAGGAAACATGCTTGCATTTCTGAAAATACTACTTATGGTAAACATAAGTTTCACTTTCAATCTCTTCTTCCTGGTTTAAATAAAGTTGTCCTTTTAGTTATTAGTTAGTTATCCTAACTAGTTTTATTGCTTATAGAATAAGCCATAAAGAAGCTGTTTTAACTATTTAAAGTTCTGTAGTGCAGTTTTTAGGAAAACACCGGTTGCATGTTCTGCAGTAAGGGTTCACAAACTTGAGAACTGGATGCACTCATTCAACTTGTGAGTCGGACAGGGACTTGCTCTGACATCTCTGGAAAATCCCAACCATTCAGCACTTCTGCTACTGAAAAAACAGGCACGTCAGTGCTCAACCACCACTGTATTTTTAATATTCAGGGATCTGGGGGGGTTTATTTATTTTAAACTCTATTTAGTTATGTTAATTTGAATAAGGCCACTCTATCTTTCCTCTTTGTCAGCATTCTATCAAGTTTTAATTTGTCCTTTTAAATGGACAAGCTTATAATATATAGGTAACTATAGAGACAATTTAACAATAAAAAAGCAAATCAGAAAAGTAATTTAGTGAGGTTTCAGTCAAACAAACAGGAACTTTTAAGTGAGGATCAATGGCAAAATGCTACTTAATTTCTTATACCTGCCTAGGGAGGAGGAAGCCATACTTGGGATGATTCTTAAGTCATAAAAACAGCTTGTACATTTTATTACTTACCAACTTTCACTAAATCAAGTCCCATGCATTTCTAATATGATAAATAATTTCATTAAGTACATGCCTGCATATCTGAAATCATTATATACAAAACTTATTAGCCTGTGTAACAGTTTTCTAAGCTTGCAGGGCAAAAACAAAACAAAACCAGCCCACAGTTCTGTTATTTATTTACAGCTTCTTATTACATTGCTTTATACAAGTTCATATTAGGACAGCAACTCGCATTAAGAAGGAATATATTTTGTCTGTGTTCTTAAAGGAGCATTCATAGCGCAAAACTAAGGCATTTTGGTTCAAGAGCATGAACTTTGCTGCTAAGTCACATTTTGTACCATGTATGCTCTGAGCAAGCATTTAGAGTCACTGCATTCTGTTCTGTACCAGAAACCAGACAGTGAAACCAGCTGAACTGAAACAGCTTCTGTCTCCACCACGGAACAATTTCTTACTATTTTAAGCGTAACTATCCTCATTCATTTCACTGGTCAAGTTATAAACAATCAACATACTAAATTCCTACTTAGAATTACGTTTGGAAGAAAGGTCACAGGGTATGGTTTCACCCAGGCGATGAAGTACATGCTCATCTCATCATTTCTCAAAAGGCCCTTTTACAACAACGACAAGGGGAAACGATCTTTTGTCAGGATGCTATGACCTTGGAAAAGGTGCTCCTTTCTAGACCAAATAAACACAGGATTATAGAAGTGGTAGGTTTTCATTTTGTAAAGATAAACAAACTCCTTCAGCTGCATGCTCGGAGCTACCAGCTATATGCCTGTACTTTAGTGATTAACTAGTGCTAAAAATTAGATCAGGTCAATTACATTTCACAAAGTTGCTATTTATAAAGATGAAAATCTAGAAAATAGATAAAGGAAGGCTTTTTGTATATGACTTGCCATGTCAATTCAATATTATGCTAGTTCTATGTGTGGCTAGCTTACAATAATTTATTTTCAAGACTTCTAATACAAAACCATATACACTAAAGGTAACCTACGAAAGTGAAAGATGCTGATTAGTTTCTGTCTCATGAAGACAATTTTTTTTTTTTTAAAGGAAAAGAGAGCTTCAAGTTAACTTTAATTGAATCACGCTCTGCTCAGTGTCATTTTACAGTGCAACTATACTGTAATAAGGAGAGCAGTGTAAATGTTCACCACTACAGAGCCTCACATTTCTCAAGCAAGCAGCAACCTAACCTTGGAAAGGACGTCACAGTGCACAGGGCCTCGTTTTCCTTAAGCACAGAAGCGGCCTCTTGCCTTCTTTTCCTCATGTTGTCTTGCACAGTATTAAATTCAGACATGGTGCCCCCGTACGGCTGCCCAGGCGTCCCTTCAATCATATAGCTTCCATACTCTGGTCGCCAGAGGGTTGGGTGACTTAAATAAAAGAACAGCATAGTTTAAATACTTACACAGCTTCAAAAAGAGATGAATTATTAGCATGAATTTCAGCAAAAGAATGCAACTTATAAAAAATAGCATCTGTTAACAAAGCTGATTATTTTGCAGCACTAGACCTGCTGGTAGTAATTTCAAGCACAAAGTTTAGAAGCAAAGAAATGCTTTCTTTCATGCTTTCAATATTCTCCCTTCCTGACATGCAGCGAGAAAGGTAAGAAAGCCTTACAGGACAGCAAAGGGCTAGGCTATGTGGAGAGGAGATGACAGGCCCAGGCACAAAGCCCATCATTGCTATGGAAATGCTTCTCTGACTTCTTGTAATCTGTAACCTGCTTTTGGCTCTTCTCAGCACCAAAACATTCCACTATCTCTGGTCTCATTTCTCTGCCCTGGAAAAACAGATCTGCTGCCACCAATTAAAAGGCAATTCACTGTTCTCTGGGTATTTTAACTAGTGATATGATCTAATTATTTCCTCAAACTATTTTTCCTGAGATGCCCAGTATCAGGCATAAAGAATATGTGCAGAGGGACTTCCTTCTGCACTGAGTTGTCCCTGCTGACAACTAAGGCAGCCTGTTTGCCCTTCTCGTCTGTTCTCCACAAGACAGTAGCAGGAACAGAAAGTGCAGCAGAAACTACCTCTCTAATTTTGGTTTTCATTTTAAACCCTCATTTTCTCCAAGGGAAGAAAGAATTCACCATTATATCCTTATTTTTTTTTCCAAGGTGCAACAGTATGTGGCCCATCTGCTGTGTTTGTAATCTTTCGCTTCCCTGTGCCCTAGTTTTATCTGAAAATGTTGTTACTAGTGCCTTACAACTTGACTGAGAGCAGTACTGAAAGAGCTGAAAGCAAAGTCGGTTCTACAAAAATATGTATTGTCATAACAGAAGAAAAAAAAAAAACAAAACAGGAAACAGCTACTTACTTGGGGTTTACCTTTTCCCCCTTGTCTTGCAGTGTTTGAAGAACTTCTTCGCCGCATAGCGCCAAGCGAACCTTCTTATTCTCGTGGTCAAATTTCACTAACATATATTCCACCTTTTGTAAATAATAAAAGCAAAATAAGCAATTAACAGATAGTATTTTGTTCATACACACACACACACAGTCTCAAATATTAAGTACAAAGGGATGCTAGAGGTCAGGCTGAACTTCCATCTTTACTTAAAAGCAGTTTACCTAACAGTAAACACAGGAGAGGATAACAGGGTAGCATACTGCCAATGCTTATTTCTCCTTGAATAAACAATTCACCGAAAATTCACTGAAATTCACTGAAAAGAGCCTTCACAATGTTTCCTCCCATTTTCTGACTGAGGATTTTTCACAGAAAAACTCCTGAATTTCTTGGCTTCTATGTTACTTTCTTTTTCAGACACACACACACAGAACATGCAGACTATTAATTACAAGCCTCTGATATATCTGGAGTTAAAGTAGCTGCAAAAAATTCTACAAACAAGACATCATATCAAGACAGCCATCCAGACATTATATCAGTCACTTGTAGAAGCTATTTAAGACTTATACGACAGATCATCATTTATGCCCAGGAAGCCAATGGCTCTAAGGAACAGCGCTGGTCCTGCTGTCTAAGCTCTCTGGCTTTAGATCCAGCACAGAGGTTTCCTCCCATTCCTGATTCAGCTTTACTGCCATGGCTTTTCTCCCTTCACTTTCCCTAGCCCGATCTCACCTCATCCCCAAAGCCTCTGCTTTGTCACATGTCCTTCCTCACCCTCCCTTTGGGCCACACAGCAGAGACTGCAGTGCAGCAGTTCATGCAAGCGATGCCAATAGCACGTTACAGCACTGGAGAAAATTGTCCCCCTAACAGATACTACCTGAAAACAGCCACCACGAAAAACCCTCATTTCCAACTTTCTAGTGTTAGTGGGTATGCTTGCTATCAGAAGCCTGAAAGACTTCTAGAGCAAATTGAAAATACCAACTTAATAGCTGGCTGGGCCTTATAAAACCTCAATACATGCTAACAAACTTATAACCCTGAAACCTACTTAGCAGGTCCTGCTGTTTTTGCTGTCCTCTGAATGACAAATCATCTTCAAAGTACACCGCTTTGCACATCAACTAAAAGCAGAAATTGTGCATGGAAATGCCACACAGGGTTTTGCAAACTCCAAGTTGAACCAACTGTGACACACAAATCCTTTGGCCAGAGGCTCTCCAAGCGTTGCCTCCTGCCTCTGGGGCTTCCACAACTCACCCAACACAAGCAGCAAGTTGTAGTTATAAAATCCAAAACAAGACTTTGCCAGGAGTTACAGTGCAGTAACTCACAGCAACTCTTCTCGTACACAGGTCAGATGTGCACAGTTTTCCAAAACACAGGAAACTCACAGAGTGCAGTCTGCTAATGCTGTGATCAATCTAGTGGTGGAGGACGGGTTCCTGCTAGCTATGGTGACAATGGATACAGTCATCCAGCGGGATTTGCAATTCACTTTGAAACAGAATTACCCAGGAATGTTTGTAACACTACGGAATTTGATTAGATAGAAATACTTGAGGGACTCACTGAACAATTACACGTTTTGAAGGTTTTCTCTTTTTAATCAAGTCTTAATCCCCTAATGAAAAGTAATGATGTTATTCCAGTTTCTGTGAAAGACTGCATTTGTGTTGTTTATTTCATGGTTTGTGCATATTATGCCACAAGAACCAATGTGAAGTAACTAGACAGAAAAGCCCGTGCACATTCAAGTGCCAATTCAGTTATTCTCTAGTACCAGTCACTCTGAAGTAACACTTGACTTGTGATCCCTAGCAATGCAGAGGTATCTCTTCCACACGCTCCAGCTACCCCATACGACTCCTCCTCTTCTAGCAAAGCTTTAGCCAGCTCATCCTCACTTGACCCCAGTCTAAGCTCCCCAAGGTACATTAAGCACACAGCTCTTCAAGTTGTGGGGGCAGATACTACGTGACTAGATGTGAAACCTGCTGTCCTCCAAGCCCCCAGCACCCTGCCCTCCCTCACAGCGCTACCTTCGTTGGCAGGCAGCAGAAGGAAAGGCCAAGGAGCTACGATTCTCACTGACTCTACCCGTGGACATTTGTCCAGGGTGGCACAGACGTGACACGTTACTGAGATTTGCTCACCACCTTAAAAGAAATCCCTCTCCAAACGTAACTACAACAAATCAGTAGTATGAACACTGTGCTTCTCTATAAACTACATTACACAGTTTAAAAGTTACATTAAACAAAATATGCCAAAAGCATAAAGAAACACTTAGGCAGGGAGGTAAAAACAAGGAAGTCAAAATATTTCATCATTTGAATGCACCAGTGAACAGCTTCCACTTACACATCCAGCTCTAGAAACAACTACAGCTCTTGCCCCTGGAAACAGTGAGTAATCCTTCAAAGCTGTCTTAACACACAGAAGATCTGTCATTAATTTTAATGAAAAAGGAGAAAGAAAACTTCACATAGCTGCCAACAATTCCAAACAACCCACAGAGTATCTTGCCAACAGAGAGGCTGTCTGAATGGGCATCCTTAAAGAATTTAATTTAAGCTCTTCAAAAGATTTAGCCTACAGCTAGAAAGATAGCAGCACATTCAGAGTTCACACATTTTTACATTTAACTTCAGGTCTTCATTCACAGACTTCCCGCATGCTTTCTAGCCACAATAAAGACCGAGAACTGCAGCCAAGCTGTAAGCATCAATACACCAGTAAGAATTTCAAGAGTCTGAGAACCAAATATATGGGGTTTCACCCAACATTTTTAATTCTTCGTTTTGCTGAACTCCTTCATAGTTCACTTTTCTTCCCAACTTTAACTAGCCTGCCTAGCAAAGCAGGAAAATACAGTTCAAGTCACATCACAGATGAGGAGGGCTGACAAGAAGCCTTGCTAAGAGTCTGCCAGAGAAAGCCCACCCTGCCATTTTAAGGCAATCACTTTGTACCTGGTGTATCCAGTGGGCATTTTCACCCCAAAACAAAGCATTTTCTCTCATTTTCACTCACCTCCCCCTCCGCCTGGTGCGCACAGAGACGCTGGTGAGGGTAAGGGGCTGCCTCGGCGGCCTTGCGACACTTCTCTCCACAGAGGGGAGCGAGCGAGCGCCATCTTTGCTCAGCAGATCCTGCTGGTCAGCACGTGCTTGCCCAGAGCTTGCAAAAATGCTGCGGATGCCTCACCAGGAGAAGGAACGGCTTTGCCAGAAAGATTGCAAAATGAAAGCTGTAAATCTACACACACACACACACACACACACACACACACACACACACACACAGAATAAGCCTAGAATGCATTTAACTTTGAAGCATTTTAAAGAGTCTATACAAAAAGAACTTAAGCATTCTATGATTCTAACTTTGAGTACAGCAGACTGCCCAGGCTGGAGAGTTGGAAAGTGAGGAACCTCATGAGGTTCAAAGGCAAGTGCAGGGTTCTGAACCTAGGGAGGAGAGAGAAAAAAAAAAAAAAAAGAAAAGAAAATAAAAGTACATTTTGGAAACGTGCAGGTTGGAAAGCAGCTCTCTAGAGAAGGAGAAGGACCATGGGGTCCTGGTGAAAAACAAGCCACCAATGTGCTCTTGTGGGCAAGAAGGCCAGTGGGCTTCTGGGGTGGATTAGGAAGAGCACTGCCAGCAGGTGATCCTGCCCCTCCACTCAGTTCTGGTGAGGCCACAACTGCAGTACTGTGTGCAGTGCTGAGCTACAAAGGTCGGGAGGGAGGTGCAGCTACTGGAGAGAGTCCAGCATATGGCTATAAAGGTAGTGAGGAGATTGGAACATCTCTCCAATGAGGAGAGGCTCAGAGAGCTGGGCCTGTTTGGCCTGGAGAAGAGAAGACTGAGGGGGGAGAATCTTAGTATCTTAATGGAGGCTGTCACAAGGATGGGGCCAGACTTTTCAGTGGTGGCCAATGATAGGACAAGAGGCAATGGGCACAAACTGAAACATGGGCAGCTTCTTCGCTGTGAGGGTGACAGAGCACTGGAACAGGCTGCCCAGAGAGGTTGTGGAGTCTCCTTCTCTGGAGATCTTCCAAACCCGCCTGGATGCCACCCTGTGTCACATGCTCCAGGTGTCCCTGCTGGAGCAGGGGGCTTGGACTAGATGATCTCTAGAGGTCCCTCCCAACCTCAACCACTCTGTGATTTACCCATAAGCCAACACAAAGAATAACTATTCTTTGCAAGAATACTAGTTAAGAAATTGTTTGAATATTCTATTTCAGGTCTTCCTTCCTTTGAACCACTGACCTGCGATGTACTGCAACTACATAACACTTCCAGATTATTTTCACTCAACTGCCATATCTTCTAGGAAAGCAGAGTTACAAAATAGCTTGTTGGCAGGACACTGCCTAGAATGGCAGTATTTCATTTGGCAGGATTATTTTTCGGTTGCCTGGAGATGAAATTCAAGTCTTCTAAAAATTCTTTAATGTCAAAATCTAAGTCCAAGTGCATGCCAGACCTTGAATTACCCTTGGCTGGAGAGGAGCCAAGCTACTTTTTACATATTAAGCCTAATACTTGTACTGAACTTGCCCGGCAGCAGGGAGAAAGACAATTGTCTTCTGGAAAATGGTAAGCATGTTTAAAGCTGCATCTGAATTCAAGAGTTCATGCTGTTTTATTCGACCATAATTACATGTATTCTTTCTGCATAAGACACACAAAGCTGAGGAAATCTCAGTCAAGAACTCCTCAGTAAGCAAGAATGTAAATGAAGGTAACACACATATACGTCTGTCCAAATACTTGCTGTTATTAGTGGTCTACCTTCCAGTAGGAAAATCCCACCTCACACACAATTTAAACCATTATTTTGTTCCTGGTGTATTTAGCACATGTCTAGCATTTGAGTGAAAAACCTCTGCTCCAGCATGTTAATGCAAATACTTTTAACATACTCATAGTAGTTGCCCTGAGGTATTTCTGCTTTAGTGGCATGTTATGTACATAAAAATCCAAGCAAAGGTACTGTCTTACATTTTGAAGAGCACAGAATTATGGTGCTGAAAGGGCTAATATTGTGTAACGGAGAAAAATAAGAATTATTATCTGAGAAGAGTGTGCACACATATATGTATACTATACCTATCCCTCTGAGAAAACTACTGCAGAGACTGTTCTTTTACCACACTCTTGGACTTCCATCCAAGATGAAAAAACCTGACCAACAATGAATCACGGACCACTGCTGTTTCCAGAAGAAAATCTTACTAATATTTCCTTTGTATAACTGCGGCTACCAGTGTTTTCACTGCATAAATACCGCTGGAAGTAAATGGAACGATAGTTGGAATCACCTAATGTCGATTATCGGAGGTCTCTTTCTATGTACTTTCCCTTTGACCTGCAGGTTTATGAAAGCCTGAAGATTTTCCTTGAGCACCAAACAAGATAATGTGGCTTCTGTTTATTATTAGCAAAAGTCAACACAATACTTGATACAAATCTTTTCATGTAGCATACCTCATATATTTACATAACCAGAATATAAAGTCTAGTAAACTTTAGAGCCTCCAAAAAACATCATTTTATTATGCTCTGACACAAAAACAAAAAAGTCTTTTTCCGTTTATTGGTCACCTATTATATCATTAAAATGCCACAAATCATTAAGCTGATGTTTTATACAATAATAAAGTCTTAATAATCTGATTGCTCATTAAAGAGTCTCTGCTACAAGTCTTCAGCGGTAACACAGGAAAGCAGATTTTTTTTGCATGTACATGTACTTGGGATACATGTAAAGCGTAATGTCACAGCTTTTTAATGCAGTTATCTCTGCATTACTGTGGTAGAACAGTCACAGTCCATAACATAGCTTCAATGACAGGTTTAACAGCCCCAAAAGGGGGGTCTGGCCCTTGGGGGAGGCAAGGGTAGAAGGAAAACAACTGTGGAGACACAGCACAAGGCAGCCTCCCAAGCATTTTCAGCAAGCCCCAAACAAAGCAGAGCATGTCTATGCTAGCGATATTACAACAGGTATTTTCTGTCCTAGAAAGAACTTTTTAAAATCTCCTACAAATAGCAAAACCAAGAATTAAATGCATTTCTCAAGTTCCTTAATTTTGATCAAACATATTCAAAGCTGCCGATTCAATAAAGAATTTATGTTCTCCAGCTCTCTCTAAACAGTCCTACAAAAATACATTCTAAAACCAAAAGAACACAACTAATGCTTTCTATTACATTGACAGTAACTATAAAAACCAAAACGTTTATGTCCTATTAAAGAGCATGGTACACAAGGACAAAAATTAAGGGACTGCTGTGGCTCTCTGCTAACAAAATCAGCCCGAGTTAAGCGGTCCTGCCCGTTCCCCCTCCTTTTTGCCTACATCAGGACTGCAGATTTTGTTCTTTTGCATGTGATACGGCCTGACTAAAGGATGTCCTGTGCAGCACATACCACAAACCAGGAAGCGGGGTTATTGAAAGCTAAATCTAGCTATTATAATCATTTGCATGTTTGTAAAGAACAAAGTATAGCACGTTAAAGAACAGCAGATCTCTTCTTTGAGCATTGTACTGTGTAACATGAAAGATAATACTATTTAAAAAAGGGCTAGGATAATGTTAAATCCATGCTTTTCTATGGAAGTCGAAGAGACTCGCTTAAAATTGTTACTTTTTTTATTATTATTATTCAACTGTGAAACAAAATGCTGTTTCTAATTAGCCTCTTGCATCAGAAAGTGAGAGAAAGCACTCCTATACTCATCCTTCCTACTCAACCTTTCAAGCACTGTTAACTGAAATAATGTATCTATACAGCAAGGAGAAGAGGAAATTCTGTGGCAAAAGAGGAATCGTGTTGGAGTAATAAATAAATAAAAATAAATAAGACAAAAAAACCAACCAGAACATTACAGTAATTAGATACGCCTTGAAGGTAAGAAGTTCACTGTGAGCAGAATATTTCCCTACCAAATATTCAAATAGTAGATAATGAAAGCTCCTCTGCTCTCATTAAGGTCTGATATTGGAGAAGAGGAAATCAATGGATACCATGGGGTAGGTTGCTATTTGTTACAAATTTTAGCTTGTTGGACCTTCTTTCCCCCCCCCTAAAAAAAAAGAACACATTTCTGAGCAGTCTGAGGGTAGGTTTCCATTACATTTTCAACAGGATTATAAAGACCACAGTGTGCTCAGCACTGTCATGTTACAGCTGCAGCCAGCAGCAATGTTCACTTACCCAAAGGCGGGTCGGTATTTCTGCACTACAGTCTATGAATATCTTATGATCTGTCCACAGGAGAACTGAGGAAGGCAGTTAAAGCAAAATAATCACGTCACTAGGGATGGAGGTTAAGACATCAGAAGTGTTTTGAGAGGTAGAAGCTTAAATGTAATTTAGCTTAGGCTTTTCCTTAGAACTCTAATAAGAGGCTTAAGAAGCCAGGTAGAAAAAGCAGTTTCACAATTGCCAGCCAAAGGATCCAGAGAAGGCACAGCTGGAAATAGGAGAAAATGCACCAAAGGCACCTGCCTTGTTCAAACCAAGATCTAAGGAGTTTTATTTGCAGGCATCAATGAATTCATTTAGAGGGCCCCAGATTTCAAGTGGTGTCAGCTGATGCCTTAACATCACACCTTCAAAACCCAACTCATGGATGCCCGCAGGTGCAGCTCCACACACACGAAGGGAGCACCACATCTACCCGCGAGCAAGTAACGTCACTATCCCTTCTGCATTCAAACGGAGCTCAGGGGCACGCAGACACGTGACAAATAACCAGACCTCTCAGGAGTGCTGCTCTCAAACACATCGATTAAGACAGCTACCATTCAAATGCAGTCACTCATGCTGCATTTGGCAGGGAGCCCTTATGAGGAATTTCTGCATGACAGAAACTCAGAAATGCACTCAGTTTGGGGAAATTGGGGGAAGGGCGCACACTAAGGGTGACTGCCTTAAAGTGATGAGAGCACAAATGCAAAAAAAAAAAAAAAAAAAAAAAAAAAACTTCTGTAAGACTCGAAGCTACATTAGTGTTTTTCTAACCTTGGCCTTCCAGTGAAAAGCTAAAATAAAAACAATAAAATGCAACTTGTGCACAGCAATCTGTCACTGCAGCCAGGGAGATGAGCCCCAGGCAAGTTGGGATTAACCCCAACCTGTAAAGCAGGCAAGTGTTAATACTAATTATCCAACCCACTCAAAATAATTTCTAATGATCAGAGCATAATATTGATGAGTAGCTGGTCACTTGGCTGAAATTTTTTGAAGCCAGCTTATTAGTGACAGCTAGGAAAATAAAACAGAAAACAAATAAGTAGTTATTTTATAAAATACACAATTAAAAGCTAGTTAGAAAGTTCCAGCTGAAGCTAAAGAAACTCCAGACAAGCCACTCTGAAGTTGTCTGCCTACGTGCCCTGGATAGAGGCTGCAGCATGCAAAGTTTTAAAAGCACTTTGATTAAAAACAAAACAGAAACACACACATAAGCTGTCTATTCTTGCCATCCATGTGTCTGTCTTGGCTTTAGAGACATCAAAGGTTAATCTATGCCATGGTACATCTGGACTTTGTAAAGAAAGAAAATGATTTGCTATTTTCCCTTTCCACTAGCTTACCCAAAATTCTTGGGTAATTCACTACAGAAAGAAGATGAACAACTTTCCTTTACACCACGATGCCCTCTGAACTTAGTGCTTCTTTTATCATAAAAGATGAGGCTTTTCTCGTCGCTACATAAATTTTCCCTTGCATTCATTTTTTGTCTCCCAGTCCCTTTCTTATCTTTTCGAGAAGGGGCAGCCAAAATTTCACCCAGGTATTTACAGACAGGAGCTACAAAGCAGGTCAGCTGGACTCACCACTGTCACAAGCTACCCTAGACTTTGTTTCTGGTTTTACAGGAGCAGCAGACACTAAAGATAAGCCTCAAACCACACACTTGAACCCAGATCAATTTCCTTAAGTTGCAACAATTATTTTACCAGTCTGAATTTCTGCAGACACTAATGTGGGTTTCACTGTTGATACCAGTTTCCTATCCTTGCTGCCCTGAAGAAGACATAGAGGCTGTGAACACCAGTAAGACAGGAGCACGGTAGCTCGGTCCCTGTAAAGAACCAAGCAAAAGGAGAGTGATTTTCAGAGAGCAGCCTTTCATTAGGTAACAGGCGAAAAGGCTTTAGGGTGAATCATGCATCACCAGAGGCCACACAAGAAACCCACGGCCGCTCTTCTTGCGGCATCCGAGAAGGGCAGCTTTGCTTCTTGCATCAAGAGTTGCTGAGCAGCAAATACTCATTTTAACTCATCATAAACCCAACTCTTTCATTCCTTTGACTCATACCCAGCATGGCACACATTTCACACCGCCTCATACAATTAGCTGTCAAACCTATTTTCCAGGCGTCCAAACTTCACTTCAAGCCCCCATGAAGGAAAAAGCCCCTTTAAAAGCTGCACACACTATGCTGTGTATGCTACGCCACAACACTGACTGTGGCAAGACCAGCAGGCAACAAAAGGATCACTATGTCCAACTTCCCTAAACAAGGTCGAGTAAATCACATTGTTGTTTCATTCACATATACTTTCAAATAAAAATTCCATGTTCTGTCTATTCTTGCTTTCCACATTTTTTTTATTCCACATAGCTCTCCATTATTCCTTCCCTATCATTTTCATGGCTAGAAGCAGTTTCTTGTTCTTTATTATATCCCCTTCATTTTTTTTTCTATTTCCAGTTTGTCAGCCAGAAGATGCAACCGTCAGGCAAGAAGCCCGGGCAGGCAGATTGGCAATACACTCGCACACGAGAGCGCTTTCCAGGAGAAAAAGTAGGAAGCAGCAGAATAGCCTTTGCCTTACTGTCACAAACTGCTAAAATCTGCTTCTGCCAACATCGGAGCACCTGCCCGCCTGGCACAAGCTACCTGCCTGCTCTCTTTGCTATGATCCTCCATCACAGTACTGACAACCGGTACACTTTTGTGCATCTGCTGCACACACACAACCTCCAGGACTCCTACCCTGAAATAAAACACAAACATGAACGTACGGCACTGGTTGGGAGAAGATGCAAGGAAAATGCGAGACAGTGGTATGGATGACAGAGATGTCTCCCTGGAATATCTAACAGCTGGACAAATTTGGGGGTAATTAGGAGGATAACAAGGAGGGTTTTGCTGAGGGACGATGAGGCCCTGCTGTGAGCGACTCCTCCACAGTGAGGAGGAGACTGGTACAGAGGGGCCAACTGCCAGCTTGAAAATAAGCAAGGCAGAAGGATGATTAAGAAGCACGACCTTTACCTGCAAATGCAGGAATTAAGTGTCCTTTAGGACATCTCCTAGACAAGTCTTACTCTGTTACACTGGCATCTGAGGGCCTTCTTTTTACTGCAAGGCCTTGACAGTTGCCTGTGAGAGAGTTATGGAAATTAAAGAGCACTAAAGAACTGCCCTGGGAAAAAGAAAAAAAAAAAAAAAGGCAATTTATCTCCTCAACTTCTCCCAATCCTGAAAACAGGAAGATAGCTTATTTCCCTCAGGAGGCAGCAGAATCCATGTTTTGACTTCTGCAGTTCTTTAGCAGCTGCTGCTTCACAGCAAGGGCCACCACGCTGCTCTCGACACCAGCGCCCACGGGGCCACCTGAAGCTTAGAAGGGGACCCCGCATGGGATTGAGGGGAGAAGGGGAGTGGAACCTGTATCAGGTCACAGGCTAGTCTGCCCAGAATGACAAGCTCAGTACATGCTCAGTACATTTTTCTTCAGATGCATCCCTTGAAAGATTATATTTCTGTACTTTTTTTTAAAAAAAAAAAAAAAAGTCAAACCTGGTCTCTCAGAAACATCTTCTGAGCAAAACAATAACTTCATTTCTGTTGATTTCATCACCAACATTAGTGTAATGGCTCATCTCCCTTCTTGATTTCTATCTTCAAGAGTTTTTCAGGCTATAACACATCCCTCAGGCTATGACTTCCTCTGTGAAGGTCAGAGTGCACACAAGGCCTTTCTTGAAAACTGTGCAGCTATTTGATTTATCTTAAATCACATAGAAGTGTGATGCGCCTTGCTAACAACTAGCTACTTGAAAGGAGAAAACAAACACTGCTTTTACCCACTGGTTTATCTACACCACAGTTGAAGTAAGTTCTGGAGACAGGCATGTCTTCTGTTCACACAACATGAGCAGACTGGCAACAAGTATCTGGTACATTAACATACTCCTAAGTTCTGTGTTATTTAAGAAATTGCATAATAAAGACAAGTTGCCACACCTGAGGTTATTACCATTTGCTAAAACCAGGGGCAGATACTCTAAGTTACTTTGCTTCCTCTAAACATTTACAGGCATTTCAAACATAGCTCTTGGTGTCTGGCAAGGAGCTGTGCTGCTCTTAAAATTCTGTTCCTGGTCAATAAAACATGACAAAACCACCTCGAGCTTCTTCCTAAACATAACGTGCCACCATTTACTGAGTGTAAAATGCTGCTTTTGGGAAGCTCCCCAGGCCAAGGGGAGCGCAAGGCTCTTGCGGTGCAGTGTTACTGTACAGCTAAGGTTACTCAATGCTGCGGAGCGCACGGTTTGCAACTGCAAAGGCCAGTTCTGCTGTCCCCGTCCTCCACGCGTCCCGGTCACCTTCCCCACGCTACCACCACAGTCCGCTGGACCCCATGGTGAAACTGTGGGAGCTCTGCTGAGAAAAACGGCCATCCTAAAAGGCAAAACGTGAGAAAGTTTCCTGCTGGTTTAGCCTCTTGGTCCTGTGTGGCCAGAGCCCAGGGCAAGGCAGGCAGAAAGGCCACGAGCCTCAGCCAAGGAGAGGGAAGCCTGACCACTAACTGTCGAGCAGCCTTAGCCGCATCGTGAAATCCCACGCAAGGAAACAGGGATTGAGCAGGAAAGCTCAAACTGAAAAATAAGTCCTCTGTGTCAAAGATTCTTGAGAAAACTCTCAAGTCTCAGAGTAACAGGGGCAATCCCTATCCCTATCTTCCTGCCCTAGTTCTGCCCACAAGTGACTTCACGGGGCCAACGGGGCCCCGTGTTGCGGAGCCGCTGTGGCCTCGTGCGCGCTGCGCACACGCAGGGGACACGCGCCAGGGCGGCTCGCTGCCCCTTCCACACAGGTAACCTCGCTGGGCCGGAGCTCCCGGGACACAGACGCGACACCCGGGCACGCACACGTACACGCGTGTGCGCGCATCCCCCGCGCGGACTCGGGCTGCTCCGCCGCGAGCACCTGCGGCCCCCGGGCCGCGCGCCAGGCGGGGAGCAGCGCCGGGACGCGCTGCGGCGGCCCGGTCCCGCCGCCCGGAGCCCCGGGTGGGCCGGTGGGCAGCATCCGCCCGGCCCCGGGGCTCCCGCTCCGCCGCTGCAGGCCGAGCGCGTGGCGCCGAGTCGCCACCACCGGAGCCTTTAGGCTCCGACACCGCTGCTCCGCGGGGGGCTGGCGACGGCACCGAAACTTATTGTAGCGTTAGAAATAAATAATTAAATAACGATAATAAACACGCAGCGCGGCACTTCCCCCCCGCGGGTCCCCGGGCCGCGCCGCGCAGGCCGCGCGCAGGTGCCGGCGCCGCGGGAGGCCGGCGGCGGCCGCGCTCACCTCGTCGCCCCACTTGAGCACGTCCTTGTGGCGGTCGCGCAGCGCGCGGTAGATGTGCAGGAACTGGAGGATGCCGTGCGTGCGCACGTGCTCCGCGTGCCGCCGCGTCTCCTCCCAGCTCAGCGGCGAGCCCTGCGACAGCAGCCCCATGGCGATGGCGGCGGCGAGCGCGGAGCGGCCGCCTGCGCTGCGCTGAGCTGAGCTGCGCTGCGGCGGGAGCGGGGCCCGGCGCGGCCGCACGTGACGGCGGCGGCGGCGGCGTCAGCCCGTGACTCAGCACTTTCCGCCGCCAGGCCCCGCCCCGGGAACCCCCCCCGCTTCCCGCCCCTTCCCGCCGCTTCCCGCCGGGGTCGCGGCGCGGGCGGCGCTGCCCGGGCCCCGCCGAGGGCCGCGGTCCGCGGTCCGCAGCGGGGCCGCTGCGCTTGGAGTAACGTGATGCGGAGCGGGCGTCCGCGGAAAGCGAAACGAAACGAAACGAAACACAGCCAAATAGCAAGTGCAGATGTTTTGAGTGGCAGGAGTGCGGCTGCTTTGTCCCACCACGAGGCTCTGGCTGCCACGAGCGTGTGTGGATGCGAGCAGGAAAGGCTCCGGCTTGGGGTGTTAGAAATACATTAGTTACCTGAGAGGTGCCTGGGAGAGGAAAAACCTCCTGGCGTTCAGCCCAAAAAAGAAATAGAGGAAGCGGGAAAATACTGTTGTGTTTAGATTGGGTACAAAGTAGAAGAATAGCAGCACTGTTTAAGATGTTTTCTGAATGGAGAGCAATACGCACAATAAGATGGTCCAAAGAAAGGCTCCTGCTTCCCTGGAGTCCTTTGAAGACCACATGGAAGGTGAGGAACATAGGTGGATTTGCAGAGCACAACATGAAATTCGTGGTGCCAAAACTCTGGTTTTCCCAGCACCTGTGTTTGCTGGTTCCTCACAGGCCCGTGTGAGGAGCATGGCAGTACATGGTAGAAAAGCAAAGTTAGACTGGCAGAAAATTTGATTTGAGGCATTGCCTGCTTATGGACGAGTTAGATATTTTATTAACTGAACAGCTGAGCAGGCAAAAGCTGTCCAATCGTCCTCCTTCCATGATATGAGGTACCCCAAGGACAAAGAAAGCTTCCTGCATATTACAATAACAAACCTGAAATGCATTAGTTGAAAATATTAAAGTAAAACCACTTGGAAGTAAAATGTTCCATACCTTGGTTATTTTGTTTGATGGCTTAAGTTGATATGGCAAGGGCAGCCTTGACAAAAGCCTTTATAACAAGAACAAGCACTATAATTAAAATTACGAGCTGATTTCTTCTGTAATGTCCTGCTTTTAGGGACTGATGGCTTTTTTGAGATTCCTCAGCTAAAATTTTCATGGCCAACGTCTGACTGCAAGCAGTTCTGTTAGCACTGATACTGCTGGAGAAGCTCTGTTGGCCCCTTGCCATGTCCCCTTGGGACAGTCAAGTCTGGTTTGATATAAACACCAATATACCAGAGCCATCTTGCGTTGTCTCATGCCACTAGTAGAGCCTGACCGGGTTATTTAGCATTCTTGCTCGTGCTTCCTTGGACTGACAGAACACTACATTGCTGAAGGAAAGCACTACACTTGAGAAAGAAACAGGTTTTTGGAAGGATCCCACTGCTTTTATTGTGTTGCGGTTGACTATAACCATTTTGTATGTTTTCAGCCTAATATACAAAATCCCCAAACTAAGATGAGCTTTATTACAATGCAGGGTGCTGTTAAGAGATCTGTAGCATCGAGCTAGCCACTCATAGTACTCTTTATCCCGGACTTTAAAAGTGCCTTTTCAGTATCTGTCTTCCTGCACATTTATACTACACATGTTTTTATGTTATTTCAGTACCATTATCTGCTGTTTTTCTTTTCTACAGTTCACATGCACTTTGTTTGTAGCCTCACGAACTACAAAACTAGTACTCTGTTGATGATAGAAACCCAGGATATTTTCCTTCTCTATTAATAGAACCGATAAAAAATCAGGCTATGTCTTCTCACATCGTAGTCTTTAGCATAACAGAGTGACAAGTCAGTTATGTTTATGAGGTGTTTGCCATCTTCAGCTGAAGCTTTTTTTTCTTCCTTCCGTTCTAAACATATGTATTCTGACAGTACCAGAATATATATTGGGCTTTTTTTTTTCTTTCTTTATAAAGGACTGTGGCATGGAAAAGGTGTGTCAGCCATTCTAAGGCTATCAACATGAAATGTAGAAAGGTTCATTTATGTATAATATGGAATATGACTTCAGGGGATGCACAAATATTGTGTATATGTGCATAATCATATGTAATTATTTCCCGTCCATTCAGTGGGAAAGAAGGATTGCCAAGTATGCATGCAGTACATTTAATGGTTTAATTAGTTTAACTGTATACCAGCTTTCTAAACCTGAGACTTCACTATTTTCTCTGGACAGTCCAAAGGTAAATCTTTTAGTTTCATCTTTGAGAAGAATCTTTTGCTAGAAAAACAATTTGCATTGCCCTTTGCCTGAATTTAGCAACATGAAGCTTTTATAAGAGTAGATGCAATCTAAGCTTCGTTTAAGCTCTCACTTTACTCCAACAAGATCTATTTTATAATTAGGCCCTACCACTTTCTTAGTTCTTCATCTCATGAGTAGCTGCTCTTCAGGCCCAACTAGGGACTATTACTGATTCCTGAAGCAGTGTCTACTGATCACACAGCAAAATAATATTTATTTTGGAAACTAGATCAGGGAGTGTGATTTTATTAGATTTTAAAGCTGTTTTTTTTTCTTTTGTGCTCAATTTAAGCTATTAATTTAATTAAGCTCTAATTTAATTATATATCCACATAAACAAATGCAGCTTTTCATTTTTTTTTTCCTGCTCTCAGTTCTCTCTCATGACAGAAGAAGCCTTGCCTAGTATGAACACAAATGTCTGCATCAAACGGTAACATGGCAATCCTGTGTATAAAATCTTTGCCAGGTGCAATTTAGCTTCTTGTTTATGGTACTGTTGATACCTCGTGGTGACACCAACAAACATGTGTGCCAGGCAACAAAACTATTTTAAGAAGTGAAGTTGTACTGAAGTTACAAAATGACAGGACTTTGTACAGATTTTTGCTTTGAAAACCATTAAAAAAGTGTTGTCAATTGAAAACTAGATGAAGATGAGTGGGGATCTGGAACAGCTTTTCCAATATCTTCTTCCAAAAGGAGAAAAGTCTGTGTACTTTTAGGCTAGTGGCACTGAGTGTGTGGAAAAAGAATATATGCCATGGACCTGCAGTACTGAAGGTCTGACCTTAAGGATCATATATGTTCCTGCCTTTCTAGCAACTCCAGTGAGAACAACCTGCCTTATTTTTTGTGTATCTGCAAAGCAGTTAAAGTCACCTGCCACTAAATCCAAATTGAGCAGCTCTCCAAATGTGGAATATACCCACTTGAAAACATGAAATATCTGTAGAACTGCGGTGGGACTACTCCTACAGAGTGTTTTATTCTACAGGCTGTCATTACAAGTAAAAAGTAGATGTCTTATGATGAGGTGGTTGTTACAGGGAAGAAAGAAAGATTTGTCTTTCTTCATGAATAATTGAAAAAATGTGTAGAGTAGCATTGTTCAAGGTGACTATCGAGTTGACGTTTCTGAATGTTATATAATTCTGGGAATAAAATCATATGAGTTCAGTTGGAATAATCCACTTTCAAAGATTCAGATTTTCTACCTTTGGTAGAAACAAAAAGCACAAAATTTTGTATTTTCTGATGGAATTTATATTTTTCCAAGTGTAATTTATGCCCTGTACCAACGTACAGCATAAATGACTCAGTGGGGTGTGATGACTGCCACTTTTGAGACTAGGAAGCCTCCACATTTCTGATGAAGCACCGGAGAGATCTGGGCTCAGCCACTTATATATTGATGGAGAAATCGTGTTTCCTAGAAACGTTTAATAATCTGTTTGAAGGAGGTCACAACATTGAAAAGATTCCAGCAAAGAGTGTTTTGGCCTTTCTGTGCTGCAGCCTGGAAAATGACTAAAGAAAGACCGATTTTAATCAAAGCTATGGTACGGAATGCTCTATCAGCTAACTTGTCAATTAGTGTGTGAAATAGTGTTGTGGCTTCCTTATATTGCCTTAAATCTCTTCTTTTTCCGATCCAAAGCCTATTGCTTCTCTACCTGATGTGTGGAAAATGCTGCAGTAGGATTAAATGAGTCAGAAGCCTGAGTGGCACATCACGGAATTACGGAATGGTTGAGGTTGCAAGGGACCTCCACAGTCCAACCCCCCTGCTCAAGCAGGGATACCTAGAGCACGCACGTTTCTAATTTTTGTGGGGTATTTATTCCTACTATTGGCTTTGAGTTTGGAAGAGCCTATATGCTTCAATGGGAATGTTTTATACATTTCAGTGTATAAAGTTTAATGCATTTATGTGAAAATTATTACTTTTTCCCCCCCAAAAACTGTATCAGCATGTTTATTCTGCAAAGAACTTGTATTTCTAGTTTCTTAGTAGCTCATGTGTTCTTTCATGTGACTGTGTACAATATATGGTTTCTACCATACCTAATCGTGTCATGAATACGGCTAGTGTTAATAGTAGAAGCTGTAGTGTGTACTAGTTGTGTGTGGAGGTTGCTGAGCCACTATATCACAAACATTGTTTTCAGTATCTTCTAAGCTGGAAAATTTGAGTTATAGGGCACCTTCATGTTGTTTTTTCCAAAGGACTGTCCTAAATTTACTATTTCCTTAACAAATCCTAACTGTGTAATATACAATAAAATGAAAGAATGCTGGGTGCTCAAGAGCAAAGCAGAGACCTGACTCATCATTCTTTCTACATGCAAATTTATTATCTTTAACATGTCGTTTAATTGATAAGGAATATCAGAATCAATTGAGAAGGTCTCCTATCCTTCCACAGAAGGATACAGTAGAAAGCATAACCCAAACCAGGCAGTATCTGCAAAAGGAGATGTTACTGACAGGTAACACCTTTTCACAGGAGACTGATTTCAGAGGTGTGTGCAGCTTCATAAAGAAAACAAATTCTTTGATTATCTGCACTTAGGATTCCATAGGTACTGTGTACGTATGCTAAAAGAGGGTACGCCGAGAAGTTCTGACTACTCCATGATCAACTTCTCTCCTGAAAACAAGCTATAGGATCTCACTTATTAGTTGAATATTAGTTGAGACATTTCACAGTCAACTGAAAAGTAGATAAACCAAATCTTATTTTCTTCTTTAGCAACTGCCTTTTTTTTCCCCCTACCCTATGCAAACTGAATCATGTTTAGTTTGTATGAAAGAAATTTAACAGCTAGAAATGAAATGTATTTCTGTAATGAAAGAAGCAGAAGTGTTAATTAAGACGCATTAGTAGCACAGCTCTTATCTGGGCTTTTACACCAGTTTTCCATCTGAAGCACTTCCCCTTTGTAAATTTGTTCGTGCCATGGCAGCCTTTTGTGAGCTACAGTTCTGTCTCCTTGAACCACTCGATGTGGTTACCATGCTTAAGGTTACAGGTGATTGATTTGCGGTGGAAATAGTCAATATTTACAAGATGGTTCATTCCGTTGGCTTTTGCTTGTGTTACAGGGTACCAGATGGGAATAACCTTCTTGTGTTTTAAATGGCCAGGCATACAGGTGCTCATACCTTAGATAAGACAGCAACAGGAAACAAGGCAACCTTCAGGAAGAAACTGAGATAGCAGAGTATGGGTCTGATAAGAATTATTCAAACACTATAGTGAAAGCTTTCTAAGTCCCTAGGTAAGCCTAAGGTCTCAAAAACTGATCTGCTTTGAACACCTAATCTCTCTGTCAGCCAGAAAAAGGGATGGTCACGCAAAAATGTTTGCACGCTTTTTATACCACTGATCGTTTTTTCCAGAGTATTGTCTCCCAGAGAGGAGCTTAATCTCAAGAACTGCAACTGGTTAGAAAGACTGAGGCAGAACAGCAAATACCCTGTGGTACTTTCCACATCTATTCCTAATAACCAGGACATCAGTCTCCTTAAAGACCGACCCACTGTTCACATGGCAAGAATAACTTAAAAGCTTTGGTACAATAATACTATTTAGTAACGGCTTAATGGCGTCCATTATAAAGCTAATGAAAAACAATCTCAAACTTCTGCTGAGTGCCATATCTTAGCCGTGTCTGACCTAGGCCTCTTGATAGCTAGTGCTGAGTAATCTGTTTTCAGATATGATATTACACCAAAGGATTTTTTTTTCAAGAATATATCGGGAAACCTGGACACCAGGAGTGGAGAAAATCAGTCCATAGCAAACTGAACAGTCTGCAGACATCAGTTACACTTTTTGCAGTTCTCAAAATATTTCAAAATCTTTAATTACTAAATATTTTCATCTACTTCTTATTCTACGTGGTGTGTTGGCACCTATATTGAGTATAAAGTTCTACTGAAAATCTGAAAAATGTCAACTACTGAAAATGCATTCTTCTTTTCTCTGATGAATTTGAATACTAGACAGAGATCAGTATAAAATCAAAATGTTAAAAAGAAATTTTGGAAGAGAAAAACCCTGAAAGGAAAAAATGAGTATTTGTTATATGCAATTAACTGTTGTCACCACGCATAGCTCTGTGGTATTTCCTGTTAGCAGCCAAATACCTGTCAGGGTCTCCCTTGTGGAGAGAAATCAGAAATGGTTTGGAAACTGTATTTCAAAGATAAATAAACAGAAAGTGATAATTATACCTTTTCCACCAGGATTTCTCTAATCAAATAGAGTAATTGATACAATTTAGAAAGTCGTGCTTAAGGTTACAGCACTTTTTACTATTTTGTTGTTATTTATAGTATCTCTGAGGAACTGCCAAATGGGCATAATCATAAATAACTTGGATAGATAGGTATCTGCAGGTAGAGAGACTAAGGAGCAGAGACATTCAAGATGCTTGATTTGAATACCAAGAATAATAATTTAGGAGCCCTTTGGGAGGGCTCACATCCATGTTCTTTGTGCCATTCCACAGCTGATGCTACAACTGTGATCATAAAATAATTAAGACAAGGAAATAACTTTCAAAACAGTTCTACACTCCTGCATAATTCCTCATGTGCTACTAACCTTGCATATTGACTTTGCTCAATGTTTGTGTTTCAGATGTTTGTATTCACTGGTTCAGCTCAGGTTTTGTAATAAATACATATATATATGCTGTTCATGTGGCATTCACAGAGGCTCTTGCTTTAAGTACTTAAAGCTTAGCAGGTGAGGTAAGAGCTGGAATCCAAACTGTGCTTTGCATTACTAACTCCCTAAAGACTCCATTGTTCTAGTATTTAAAGTTTATAGAAAATAATTGCCTGATTTCTCTTCAATGCCTGTAAGTGATTATGTGCTTTAAATTCTAATCCTTGCGGATACTGCCAGGAACAGCAATACAATGTCTATGCAGTAACCTAGTTGTTCGTGTCCGTATCATTTTTAATCTTTGTCCAGATCCTCATTTCTGCCAAAGAATATGTCAGACGCAAAGATAAGTCTGGGGGAAATTTAACCCTTGCCCCATGTGATTTGTAATGTACTGTAATGTTTTATCACAAGAGTTGTACTTTGCTCGGTTGTGTAAAAAGGAACCTGTCTCCCTGCCAACCTGCCGTGCTGCCCTGCTCAGTAGTGCTGACACCAGAATTACCGCCTGTTTTGCTCTTGGGATTAGCCGCTATTCACTGCTCATTCCAAAACTCGGATCATCGGATCAGCCTGTAGGTCCAGGGCTGAGAGCGGTGCCGAGACTGTGTCTCTGACGCTCCTTGTGCACAGTGTAATTTCACAAGGAATGCAAAGGGACAGAGATGCTGTGAACGGATCCCATGGGGCAGAAAGACTCACATCTGGGAGACAAGGCATGGGCTGCTACAGTCATAGGACCAGAGATATAGCAGGAACACCAGATGTAATAGCTAGCCAAAATACTCACTCCTCCCAATAATTTCGTCTTACAAGTACAAGTTAATTTGTTCTTAGGCTTGGATACAGGAATTATGGCACCTTATAACTTGCTTTTAGTTGTTGACAGTACTGCAGCTTGTGGTCATATGAATTATCCCATTAGAAACCTTTGTACTCATCAAATTTCCCGTGACTTCTATTCACAAGCCTGCTGTAACTTTGTGTTTCACAAACAAGAGCTCTATAATTTTGTGGCACAAGGAAAAGGCTATAACTATAGCCTTATAAAGGCTATAAATCATGAAACAGGTACTAAAAATCCTAGAGATAATCATGTTTACAACTCCACAGAACAGAAGATTACATTTGTTAATAAGGTGAAGCATTTTCGAGGCATTTCAAGAGAAAAGACATCCACTTAGCGTGGTCAGCAAATACTAACAAAGCTAAAATGTCAACATGCCATTCCCATTCTGAGCAAGTAAGGCAACCAGATAAAAAAAACAAATGAAGTGTTTCTCTTCCACTGAGCGGTTCTGATATTCCAGTTTTACACCTGACCTCTGTTTTTCTTTAGCAGCTTGTATTCCTTAGACAGATCTTCAAGTCCTGAAAAGAGTGGATAGAATGTGAAGGCAATAGCCCTACTCCCCGTGTGAAACCGCACTGTTTTAGGAACTGCTCCTCAGGGGGCTGTTTCAGCCCTGCTCCCAAGCACTGCTGGGACTTGTTGCTCACACTGCTGTAGAAGGAAAGTCCCCTAATGAGAAAAGAGGATGTGTGGAGGTGAGGACTGGATTCTTGAAGACAATGCTGCTACAGTAAGTAAATGTACAGCTCTTAATGGATATCTGGTTGCTTTGGAAAAAAACAATCTACTAGACACCACTTTACATTTTAGGCTAATTTACTATCTGATCTCCAGAAGACTTTTTTCTCTGAGTTCCTTATACCCATATATCAGGTAATTGCTCCGAGTCAGGCTGTGTGCTTGCTGCTGGGCTGTCAGGACAAGTTCGTGGGGCACATAAAAAGTTAGACCATCTGCAGGTACATGTTAGGGCCTGGGATCACCTCACAGCTCATGCCCTCTTCCCTCTGCTCCTCTCACTTGCAGTGGCTTGTGTTTTTCAGACCCTGCACCAAAGCCAATTCAGTTTACTGGAATCCAAACAAAATTAACTTGGAAGAAAGGTGAATCATTTTCTGACGGGTTACTGAGTTGGCTCAGACGTGCTAAAGAGCAGCAGGGCTAATGCAAAGGATGGGAGAGGACTGTATGGCTGGGACAGGGTGTAAACAAAGGAAGAGGAGAAGAAAACAAGATCTTTGGGGCAGTGGCAAGCAGATAAAGCAGTTTTGTTGCAGTGTTCCCCAAATAACACAAGAGCAAGTTTCGGCCATACACAATTCACCTTAAATACCCTCCTGCAAATGTGAGTTTTATTTACCATTACGGATTTAGCTTTTGCCCAGTGATATGGACTTTCTTCTGGGGGAAATTCTGTTTGCACCTGGATGTCTCCGTGATTGAACTATGGCATGTTACTCCACCGTGATAATAACTAGGTCACTCATTCAAAATCCATAGTTTGTAATTCAGTGTTAGGCGAAACACTGGCACAACCTGTCCACGTTTCATCCTGGTGTTAATGTATTATTTCAAGGGGAGTACAAGGGGCAGCCTTCTGGAATGTGAATAGATTACTACCTTTAATGACTACCTACTAGCTTTAAGTTGCCTTATTTTCCAGGTGGCCCCTATTCTTCCTAAATGACTTTAATTCCATGTTTGAATTGAGGATCAACTTTGCCACAAGCTTTGCCACTTTCCTACCGAGTGTGAGGTCCCAAAATGGGTAATCGTGACAACTGAAGTTTTTTCTTCTGACTAGTGAGTTGGTTTATTTTAATCCTGTGCACTGTGAATTATTTCTAAAAGCTTCAAGTGGAAAATCCAAATGTAAACAGGCGTTTAATACTTGAAGGGAACACAGCTTGCACAACAGTGTAAGGCGAAAGGTAGTTCCAGCAGTTTAGCTAACAGGAAAATCAGTGTCTTTCTAATGCTTGGGGGGAGAAAGTCAGAGCCTTCAAGATAGACACCTGAGGTCTACCTCAAAATAGACAGAGTGGCAGGGAGTTTCCCAGGACTTCACCATACCAGAGCCTGCCTGGCCCTGGAGCTACCCTGGAGGCCGAGCGGCTGCTCTGGTTGCTCCTGTGAGCATGGAGAGTGTCCTGGTCTTTACTGCCTGAAACTGCTAATCCATTTCACAGAGGAGGAAAGGAGAAGTTCTCAAGTTGCTCAGTCACTAGCAATTTGAAACCTAATTAAAATAACAGCTGAAAGAGTAAAAAGCTCTAAATACCATGTAAGAGAGTCCTCTCCTCTCCAAGTTTAGGGTGAATTTCATTCAAATTTGGAAACAGACTTTGTAATGTGATCTGAAATTGGAAACTCTTGGGTAATTTTTGTGTTAATGCTAAAATCTCTGTAAAAACACCCAGGAGCATGTCCTTCTTCATAGGTTACAATGTGGGTCATGTACCATGTGCACTTCTATAATGTGAAAGGTCCTTGTAACTTCTGCCCAGTCATGCTGTCTTGGCCTTGTTTCACATGAGCAAACTTGCTAGCAATCCAATAACTTTATATTTGCACATTATACTGAGCATGAACCACTGGGAGCCATGTGGCCCTGGGATAGTCTGGCATTGCACAACTCTCGCGTGCTATCAACCCAGGAAAGCTGACACTTGCTTACTAGGGTAATAAGTAACAGTCCTGAATATATTAGAGAAGGCCTTCATTTTACTGAATTGCATCTCCTTCAAACGCAATATAAGGAGTGTTGTCATTTTCCTAGCTATTTAGACCTATCTTAAATCTTTATCTTAATACTCCAATTTTAACTGACACAAAACTTGATTTCTGCCACTCTTGGTTGATCCAGTGACTGAAATTGGATTTCTGCAGGTCATTTTCTTTGGAGGAGGCTCCTTTGGCAGAGGGATCTGTGCTGTGGGCTCATCCCCTTCCTCATTCATCCATCAACAGAAATCTTAGATGGTGGCTTCAAGAGAAGAACCTCGAGACTTCTGCAGAATAAGTACTTTTGGAGTCCCAGGCCTTTTAGTCATCATTCTCGCTCAGAGCAGCCATTACACTTGCAACCCCTATGACTTGCCCAGCCACTGAAGCAGTCAAGCTCCCTCCATTTCCCTGAGGCAGAGAGCTGTGGGCGGTGCTTTGGGGAGGGCGAGAAGCCAGTTGAGGTCGCGCCTGATGTTGTTGCGCTGTCGTTAACCCAGATCACTGCCAAAAGATGCGGAGCTCCCTCCCTGACCTGTGCGTTCCCACCCTCTCCCTTGTGCATCCTCCAGTACAAAGCCCTAGCACGAGGCGGGTTGCGTGAGACAGCCAAGCTTGTGGGAGGCTGTTCCCCAGGCACAGTAATGCCCATCTCCATCAAAACCCTCCAGCCTTCCTTGCCCGCCCATCTCCACCAAAACCTTCCTCGGTGAAGCCTGCCCGGCCCTCCTTGCTCAAGCTCACATGGTCCCCACACGAGCAGCCAGCTCGTGGGCAGGTTGTGTAAATGGCTGCAGGAAGGGGCGTGTGTGACAAACCAGGCTGAGTGTGGAAAGCGATGTGGAGGAGAAACTGGAAGGTGCCCCCAGCCCTGCTGACTAGGTTTCACGCATGGGAATTTATTGTATAGCCATGTGTTTCAGCCCTCCTTTTCATGATGAGGTTAAGGAACGTGAATTTTTTTCTTTTCTTTTTTTTCTTTTTTTTTCTTTTTTTTTTTTTTTTTTGTGTTGAAAAACAAGTTCATTAAATGCCCTGCAGTGCTGTGGTGCACTTGGGTATCTGCCCAGTAGCTTCTTCTGGCTAAATCCAGGCTCCCACGCACAAAGCTCACCAGGTTGAGCTCAAAAAGGGGCACACAGAGGAGAGTTCCAAGGTCCTTTACAAGCTAATGGCTTTTTTTTTTTCCATTTTCCAACATCCAACAACTAAATATTCTCTTCTTCTTAATACTCCCATGTGACCTCTTACATCCTCTCACTTTCATCATTCTCTTTGTTACTAGAAGAATATATGTTAATTCCTGGAAGACCTGGCAAAAGACAAAAAAGATAGGTGAACTAAGAGAGGGAATAGCAGTCCATATGTATAGAGTAAGTCAACTTTGTGGTGCTTGCAGTGGTTTAAACTGCTGGGAAGGCAGTGGTGACACCACGGCTAGGGTGCCTTGCTTTAGTGTCTGCCCTCACATAGGGGTGATGAGTAGGTGAAAAGGGTTTAAAAGAGAGGCAGAGAATGATCTGAAGTGTGGGAAAGTTGCAATATAGCCACTCTGCTCTTTTAATCTGTTAAAGAAAAAAATGCACGTTTCTGAATTTTAATTTTTCAAAGAAAAATGATATATTTGATTTGCTCTCTAACTAATTTAATGAGCATTTGTGAATTTTATGCAGGAAAAACTGGGTGCAGTTTTATGAAATTTATGATGTGAGACCTTAATTATTTAAACTTGATGAGCAGGCATAGAATCTAAAACAGATTGAGTGATTCACAACAAATAATTTATTCATTGAATTTAACATCTTCCTCTATGGATATAGCCACAAATCTATTTTTATTTTCTCACATTTCTGTGATACTTTCTAATTTTTCAGATCCTGGGGAAGAAAGGCTTAGGCAATCACACTGTCTATTCGTCTGTCCTGCTCTAACAACTTTTACACCAGCTGCCAAAGTTAAACATCGTGTAATAGTGTGACACACATAATTCTCAAAGGAATTATGGTAGGATTAATTTCACCTAAATTTAGACTTGTACAGTATCGATGTCTTCATCCCAGATAGTCACCTTGGTTCTCCTCAGAGTTAGTGGAGATCAGCTGGCACTTTTAACATAATTCAAGTGACCTAATTTAGATATCTATTTTGGGATAAGATGAACCATGGACTGAGTGCCTCCTTTTCTCTATTTCTTAGCAGAGATGATCAGCTGGGGTGATGAACAGTGGAACTGTGGAATTTTCTACAAGACTTGTGAAGGTAAGACCTGGTTAAGAAAGGAAATTGAAAATACTGTCTCCACCAAGGCAAAAGCTGAAGTAAGAGCTCAACAGGAGCTGCTGTGTTTGGCAGCGGGCCAGTCGTGCTGTAGATGTTAGGCCACCAACCAGCGTGTCCCCTGGTAGGGACTTGAGGGAGCACATGGCGCTTTCACTCTGCGAGGACCCAGAGGAGGCAAGAAGAAGAGTGTGCTGGGGAGCTGAGCAGAAAGTCATACAGAGCACTAGCGCTGGGGGAGCTGCCAGAGCTGCTGCGCCAGGTGATTCAGAAAGTGAGACACTAATTCGTAAGAAGCAAGGACTCACTGGATCCACTGCTGACAAAATTAATTGCTTATTCCTGTGAACTGATCACAACCCTGCATGCTGCGCAGCAAAGACAGCTCATAAAATAACCTCTTCAGCCTTCAGAGCTATCTCTGATCAGCTCATAAGGTGAACATCCTTTTCCAACTTGCTAATTTTCAAACAAGCATTTTTGTGTTTTTCCCCACAGGAACTCTCTTCTCTGAAAATGTCCCTATGAAAACGCTCCTTTTCCATGGAATTTCTGAGCCGTCCTTCACCTGCTGCAGTGCTGGTGACAGTTAGGCAGGTGTTTTACTGAGGCTCTGCCAGAGGAGCATGACTGAGCAGTGCATGCAGGAGGGGCGGCCCATGGCGACAGCATCTCGTGAGAGGGAACAATAACCTTGAAAGGACCATACATGTTCTCAGAGGCCTTGCTAATCCCTGCCCTGTCAGCGAGTGAATAGAGTCATCAGCACCTTAATAACCTTAATAACGATTTGTGCCTTGTCATGATGACTTTCAGCATTTAATAAACCCAGGCATTACTTGGGGTCACTGCCTTAGTCAAAAAGCAATTGCTCCCACCAGAACGTTCTCTTCTTAAGATCACTCATTAACGACTGTTTTGTGGTTTACCTTCTGGAAATAAGTCCATTCATGTTCACTTTTTTTTTTCTTCTTTTTTTGTTATCAGTAAAGCATAACTCATTAATGCTGTTTTTCAGAACACACAGCTGAGATAGTGAGTGATGTTGTTGCTTGCTCCGAGCCACCGGTGAGTCAGTGACTCACTGAAATGGCACTTCCAGTGGTGAGCTGTTCTTGTTTAGATTTCATTCCAGGAAAACCAAAATAAGTAATAGAGGCTGGGAGAAAAGCTTCAAAAGCACCAGAACAATCATTCCTAATCGACGCTATTCAGAATTTGGTTGGGTTTTCTGTTGAATGACAAACAGTGACCACTGAATCCTCTTTTCTTGTTCAAAACAAAGTGATTACCAGCAAATGCAGAAGTCTGTGAATTAAAAGGGGTAAATTTCCAAACGATCAAAGCCTAAGTAGAATAGGAGAAGGAAGTTCAGCCCCCATGTGATCTTCCCTCCCATATAATCTTTGTTCTAATGAATTTAACCACTACCCATTTAACCCACTACCATTTAACCCCTGCTCTGCTCTGTGCTGATGTGATTTGAAAGCACTGTGATGGGGGTGACAGGGGAGCCTAACAACAGGCCATGAATTGTCTCCGTAACAGGAAAACCATGACGGCTGTCAGCAAACTGAAATTGCACAGTGGAAACCACATTTTCCTCTTTTCTAGACTCATGCTTGTCACTATCAATTTTAGTTGGAGTGAGCAGGTTGTGTTACTGTATTCCTATAAAAAGTCTGTATCAGTAAGTAGTTTCTGTGCTTAGTTTCGCAAAGCTCAGGGCACTTGATATTAGAAAAAAGAGGAAGCTCTAAGAGGTCAGAACCTGTTCAGGTAGGATTTTCTTTGATGGGGTACAGCTGTAGGAAAAAGACAGTGCAAACCACATGGAAGGGGCAGGGGAGGGGAATTTATTTTAGAGAGCTCTAAGTGAGTCCACATACTCACAAGCACCAAGACATGTGTGTTCAAGGGGTCTGAAAGTGTCAGGGAGCCCTTGTGTGTGATATGGAGGACTGCTGCTCTTGGGTCCGCACCACTTCTCTTGGGTTAATCCTGACAGGCAATGCTGAACTGTTGCTTCAACAGGGATCTTACACCCAGCAGGAGTGACATTGCTGTTGTGATGTGATTTTTGTGGCTCATCGTCTTGTGTACATCACTCTCCATGAATCTCAGGAAAGGTTGTTGGCTGCGGTTGCTCTTTCAGGGTGGTACCTCAGCCTGTCTTCCTGGGGCGGCAGTGGAGAGCAGCGCGGGCGCAGGATGCGCCATAGCCCTGCTGCCACCCGCCTGCCATCGGGGTGCCGGCCGTCTGGCCAGCAGGGAGCACGCAGCTCATGCCTCCGCGGCTCCCTTCGCTGTCAGTCATATCCTTCGTTACCGGCATCAATGGCTCTTTTGCCCTTGCTTCATCTGAGGCTTTCACATATTTTCATTCCAGCTTCACCCATAGCTATGAACATTTTTTCGTCTTTGAACAGTGAAGGAGGGCACTCAGTTGCCTTCCAGTGCCATCCTTACAAAACTTGGGATTATGTCAGTGGCTCCAGTATTCAGCTCTCTGCTGCGAGCTGGAGTTAAGAAGGCTTGAAAGGGGTTTTGAAGCAGTGGGCCACCTGCGCGCATGTTCTGCACCAGCCTTGTGGCTTAATAACCCTTCCAGCTGTTACTCTTCCTTGTCAAACTTTGTGGCTTGTTAAGCCTTGTAGCTTAATATCTTCATAATTGTAGCTTATAGCTTAATAATTTAAACGGTTATTTCAGATTGCCTTGCAAAAGGTAAAAAAAGAACTTGTGGGATTCAGCAAGCAATAGACACAATAACCTCAAAGCAAAACTTCAAGACAAAAGATCTTCAAGCGTAGAGACAGATACAATTTCTAGAGGGGAAACGAGTACAAAATGAAGGCCCTTATAGTACTTTGGTTACCTGTAGGTATATACGAATATGCTTGGTGTCTTTTTGGAGCAGCTAGATGGCAGGTAGGACACCCCTGCTGCTAAAACAGGGCTGGTCATTTTAGTGTGAATCATGTGAGCACAGTCAGTAAAGCATACAGATCAGCTCAGCTCATCCTACAGCAGAATCTCCGAGGTGACTAAATAAATCACTTATAGGCTTCTTAGACTGCACTGGCTGTAACTGGAGCTTAAATATCTAGTGCATATGTAGATGCTAATTTTAAAAGTCCTGACCTTGAGTTGCCCTCAGTGTGAGAAAAGGCAATGCTGATCACATTCAGCATGTTTGTTTCATAAGAACAGTGGCAGATATGAAAACATTTAAGTTACCTAACAGATAGTGCCAGCAACTACTCAATTTCGTGACTTGCGTGACTAATCCGGCCTTTCATAAGTGGTCTGTCCTTCCAAAGAGATATGATCACATGGGAATTCTTCGAGCACTCGTTTCTCATATGAACGGATCCAACTTCTGGTGGTGTGACCCAAACTTGGATATCTTGCAGCTTGGATATTTATGCTGCTTCTGCTGTGTGAAACAATCTGTTTTCTATGGCTCTCAGCAAGAACTTCAGTTCAGGAGATATGCATATCTTTTGTTTCAAAGGGTGGTTTGATAAAGAAGTATTTAAGATGTTGCTAACAAGCTTGAAGTGCTATTTATTACTAACACAGCACTGCCCTGCATTGAGTTTTAATAAATACATAGGTCTCTGCTTTGAGTTACTTTCCATATTTGCAGGGCTTCTTTGGGAACTGGAATGCTTTGCTATTCCTCTCTCCCGAAGCTTCGGTCTCTCTGTCAGAAAAACTGATCAGTTGGTTCTGACACCACGACCCAGGTGTCCTGTTGCCAGAAATTGTTTGGCGCCAGCAATGAAGCAGAGAGACCCTGAAATGTCCCTGAGGGCGGTGCGGGCTGCTCCGGGGCGCTGGGTGTTGTTGCAGCGCGCGTGAGCTAATGGAAACCAGAACGTTATTACAGCGAGGCGTAATTCATGGGCTGACCCCTCCGGTGCGGGCAGTGACCAGTGCAACAGCTTCAGAGCAGCAGCTTGGCCAGAAATCCGTTGGCTGCACCACTCTCCCAGCAACATGGGAAAGAACCATTTTTCCCATGTGCTGAACTTGTGTAATTTAAAAGATATATCCATGTTGCACTGTGCTGAATGGGGAAAGCAAAAAAAAAATCATGCAAGTGTTGTCCCAGAACAGCCAAGTGATTAATACTTAGGACATTGCTTTGGGAGGTAGCGAATGAGCCTCTCCAGGAGTGGTAAATGTGAAATTATTTGCACAGACTGGGACAGACCTGACAGAGGATACTGAGAAAAAGGCACTTTGAAATACTTTGGGGTCAGAGCACGTATGTGAAATGTCCCTATAACAGTCCTGGTCTGAACTGAAAAGGCAAAAGACCTAAGTCCAATCCAGGAAGGGCTGAGTGTGTTTTTATTGAATTCTGTGGGGATGGAAATTCATCCTGAAGCCAAAAAGCCTTTTCCTGGTGGAAAAATGTTGCCAAACTGATGCACTACTATGAACTTTGTTTTCAATCAGTCTGGATTTTCCAGCCTACCCATGTTAAATGATACTCTCCGTTTTTCATATTATTAATCTATTAGGAGCCTCCTGAGCTGTAGCCTTCTCCCCTCCAAACCCAAACAGACCGTAGGTAGGTATGAGGTGACAGAAAGTGGTCAGGCCACTGTTAAAAAACGTATTTTAACTATTAACTATTTTAACTTCCTCTCTTGCTGCCCAGCCACCAGTCTTCCTGGCCTAAGAAGTGCTTTATCACCTCACTGTTGAATCCCCCCTCCTGTCCTCAGGTTTCTTCCAGCACCTGGCTATCCCTGAGGCCACCATGGCCACGTGGAGACCGGCTCCAACTGCTGCTCCTGCTGGTCTCGTCAGAGGCAGGATATGGTTCCCCGACAAGGGGGCAGCCTCCCCGCTGCCTCTCACCCCCTCAGGATAACGGGACATTAATTCAATAGCAGCAGGATGGCCCGACCGCTTCCCAGGAGGTGGAGAAGGCAAAGCGGGCCCGGAGAGCTCCCATCTCCGTTCTCCTGGTGCCCTCCAGCGTCGCGTGTCAGTAACAGCTCCGTGGAGCAGGTCTCTTAAGAAAAGATCCTGCACACATTGTGTAAGCAATATTTTATTGGAAATCTTTGAGGGTCAGACACTGAGTAAAGTATCACAGCCAAAAAAAAAAAAGGGGGGGGGGAGGTTGAATTCACATAAAGTGGCGCTTAGATTAAAATAACTTTATCTTGGATCAACTGTTTTTTACTTGTGCAAGCAGAATTTAATCACTCAACTTCCTTTAACTTAGACTGAGAAAGACAGACATTCATTTTTAGTTCAGGAAATTCACTGTGTTCATGGTAGCTGAGTAGCTATCCTGCAGCCTTATCAAAAAGCATACCTTATAAAGAGCATACCTGTTTGCTCTTTAAGATATGACATTTCCATACACAGAATAAATAGCAATGATTTGTTCTTTAGTTTAGGTGAATGAATAAGAGTTACAGACTATCAGCCTTTTTTTTTTTTCCCCTATATTTTTTGTTCAGGTACGAAACTTCTAATGAAATTGCACTCAGGCTCACAAGTAAGGCAATAAGATACATTATTTCCACCTCAGATACTTGGTTGTTTTTAAGATTATATCTAGAACTAGAGATGGACCTGCCAGTTCAGAAACAAGTTTTAAACTGTTGTGACATGAGTGTTTGTTTCTATCTTTTCTTTACAGATAAGCCCTGGGTGATCATCTTGCCATCTGCTCTCAATACAGGGCATCATTCACAGCAAAGGGAAGTGCAAGACAATCCAAGATTCAAGTCCTCTGAGATGGCTGGGCAATGTTTTACTGATGTAACCTCCACGCTTTGTGCAGAAGTTCTGCATCTACTAGTTTTTGCTTTCTGGTTCCCACCCCTAGCGGTTAGAAAAGCAAACTGTGGAAAACCTTTTCCCTTAAGAATTGTTTTCTCCATCTTATTTATATCTGATAAATTCTCAGGCAGTCTTCAGGAGGTGACAACATTTGCTGCTGCTATCTAGAACTAGTTCAGACATTGCTGCTTGAATAGATTTTTCCTCCAGTTGAAATAATACTTGTACTTAGCACTTGAGTACCTTTCTACAAGAACTTGCAATGAGTTCTTGGAATAATACAAGAACAGTAAAGTTAATTTTGGTAAAACAATTGTTTACATAAGGTATTTACAGTAAGTTGTATCAATTATATCCTGTTTCATGTTTCTTACATTTAGCCGGCCTTCTTGGATAATGGCTTGAGTGCTATCAATAGGATTTTACTTACTTGTAGAAATGATGCTAACAATGCAGGGGGGTTCTTCTCTTTTTCTCACCCAACTCTACATGTCAATTAACAAGAATATATCAATCAGAATGTATTCATCAATAGATGATACTATAGAAAAACATCTAATTTGATTATTTTTTCATGCTGCATATTTTTGGATACAGACTTATTATCATTACAGTGTTTAAGCTAGCTGATAAATGGGCAATTCTTTGTCTGGTTAGGACACTGGGATCAGAAAAAAAGTAAAAAAGAAATATTGCCCTTGCACAAAAGGGTGTCTAATTTATTGAAACTCTCCAAAAGAAAAGGATTTGTTTATACAGTTAGATTTTGTATGCAATGAATATGTATGCAAAGGGATAGTGTTTAGGAACTGAAGTCATTACTATTCACAGTTTAACCTTTTCCGTAATTTCCTTTAAAAGAATAGCAAACAAGTCTGTGGAATATAAAATTTAGTAAACATTGCTTCCATATTTGCCTAGTATGACATCCTTACAGAACAGCAGTTTATGACCAGAAAGTTTTGCTGCGAAAGAAAATACTTCTTGAAATGACCAACTGATGCAGCTTTCTTTCTCGTGCTTGTTGTATGTATTTTCTGAGATTGTAGCTCATGCAGAGTAGGTTTCATCTCCCCTACCTTTAGCCACGTGTATTAGATGTCTGGTCTAGTCTGCTTGTCTAGGTTTCCTCCACGCTCCATGGTGAGATGCAGCAGCTCCTGAAGCTGATGTGAGTTTAGGTGAAGTGAATTGTCTCCATGCATGTTACCTGTACCTCAGGGCCCGCAGCTGCATATGCCTACAACCACATTTGTGTACAACATTACCCTCAAGAGTTTGTGTTTTTACATAAATATACAGTAGATCTACTTTTTATTTCCCCTAAGAAAACTAATGCTTAGTTGCATTCAGAGGCAACTGGTTTGCCACTAAGTCTATATTATCTTCTTTCTGTTTGTAAAGCCCAGGTACAAATGAGCCCATTGTATTCCATTTCTAATGAATTACATTTAATTACACATCTCTTGCATCCTCAGTCTTTACAATAGAAAATGACTCACTCAGTCAATCCTTCTGCCAGTTCTTGATGCTGCAGTAACAACTCCAGCTCTGCACTTATTGCACAAAAATATGGCATTGATATTATAGGAGGAAATAGGTCATTTGCTTTCCATTTCACAGTCCTAAGTGATATAATGCCTTCACCTGGTCCGCTGGGCTGGCCACCAGAAATTGCTAATGGCTCTTCAGCTAGTGGAGAGACCTAGTCATGATCTCACTGAAATTAATGGCAAAACTAATTCTATGTGTTTTTTTTTTTCCTGGCATTTAGATGTTTTTAATTCCAATAATATTTTTCATAAAATCAAAATGTAAATAAAATTGCTTGTCAGAAATCTAATCTATCATGCTTTCTACTAGGCATGATTATTAAAAATAAGAGTGGCATTGCTTGTTAAAAAGAAAGTAATTGTCTTTGTGAAAAACATGAGAATGACAGGATAAAAGTGACTCCAGTGTCGTATTATGTATCTTCCTATGAAGGTATGACAGGTGTGACAGGTAAAGTGTAACAGACATTCCCAATTAGTTGATATGAAAGCAAAATTCAGCATGAGTCTCAGAAAAAAAAGGATATTTGAACTGCAATCAGGATTTAGCCATATGGAAATGCACCTTCAAACAGACTTTAGAATAATTTGTTTGCGCTGTATGTTAACAGTTTTATTTAAATCATACAACAAAAGAAATGCTAATATGCTATTATATCCTCTTAAAAACTGCTACACTACAAATCGTAATATTTTAAGATTACATTCTTGCATTATATTTGTAGATTTTGTTTTGGTTGAAATATGTTCCCTTGTGTTACTGCATTCCATCCTAAGAGTGTGTAATTAGAAAACCTATTTATACAAGCAAAATGTCTAACACTTGCAAACTGGGAAAATGCTCTACATAAATAAGTTAAATTTTTAACTTTTCATGGTGACAACAGCAGTCAAGGCATCAACTAGTGTAACATCCAGTGTTATGTTTGTTTGTGTTCCCATTCTTAACTAAGAACTCAACTAAGAACTCAACTAAGAACTCCTCATATATTTACTAATTGCTCACTTACAAAAGAACTATATTTTTATTGATTTTTTTTTTTACATTTTCATCGAGACAACAATGAACTCATATTAGTCTTTTGCATGGGAAAACTCATCCTCTGGTATTATCTGTCTCTCTCATACGAGCTGTATAGAATTCCATGTACTCTCCTTTGTTTTTTAAGGAACTTATGGGAACAGGGTTCTGAGCAGCGCCACAATTTCTAAGGAGCACTAATGACTAATTTTTCACTCTTTTCTCCCAACAGGCATTCCAGACTTTATCCTTCTCTTTACTGTGGCCAACAACTTTGAAATAAGTTGCAGATGAGCTTTATGTACGGTGTCAATCTGTGCACCAGTATCTTTATTGGTGCCCGTGGGATAGTTGCTCAATACGTGAGAAGGAAAAAGTTTTGAAAAAGGGACAACTTATCATTTATGTAATTGTCCAGTATGACGACAGCAGGGTGGAGTCGGAGTGCAAATGGCTGCTTTAGACTTTTTGATTATTTATACAGGGTTTTTGACAAAAAAAAAGGGAAGATTTATTGCCAAAAAGTCAGGAACTGTAGTAGGGCTGATGATTGGTTTCAAGGTCATTCTCCAAATATGTACATTCAGAATTCAAAACAAATGTCTCTGCGTGGGTAAACCCAGGTTACAATGGACTGAGAATTCAGTGCAGCTCATAATTCCAGGTACAGTCAATTGCAAATTGAGTCTTGCTTTTCATCAGAGAGGCTCAGTTAGCACAAAGCAAAAGCTGCTTATTGAAGGCTGTATGTAGAAGCTGATACTGCCCTCCAGTGCACATTTCCCCCAAATCCTTGAGAAATGGCAGCTAAGTCTTTTGTCTGTTGACTGTGCTGCGTGGCTGTTTTCCCCTTTCTCACATGTATTGCACAAGAAGCCTGGGCACCCACAGAGGAGTTCACTGGGCAGCTGTCGCCTAAGAGGTAATCCCGACAGGGAAATCTAGTCTCCAATATTTTCATGGGCCTTTGTGGTAAGTGGGCAGCTGAATACTGAGGATCTGTTGGCCACGTTGGACTTCACTGGACTTTGACACTTATCATCCCATGTATTTACTTCTTGGATTTTGATTCTCCAAAAAGAAGCACATCAGAATGACTATATATAAAAGAAGTCCCACTGAATTTTAGAAGGTATTCATGCTCATAAAATTATTTGTGTGATGATAGGGTCTGCACCTCAAATCCCCAAACCCAGCTCTTACTAGGACAAAGCTCCCTCTAAAACAGGAGCAGGTTTTGAAGGATTTAGAACTGCAGAATCAACTAAGTGAAGCTTGAAGATTATATAAAGGATGGATTATATAAAGGATTCAGTCATTCCATTCATCATGTACTTTTCTTGGCATAAACTGCCTTTAAAAATCAGAACCTGGAACACTTCTTAACATTTCATAGCTTTGGTTGATGCTAAAGTAGTCTACTTCCCTCTTTGAGTAGTTACAACTTGGCACTTATCATACTCTGATTAAATCACAGATGATCTTATGAGTTCACTCCAGGAAGCTCCTCTAGAGCTCATCTAGATAAGAACTAAATCCTTATGCCATACCTTTCCAACATTAAGTTTCTCTCTCATGATTTTATAACACACACACCTGTACAAGCATGATGAAACAAGAAAACAAAGTATTATCTAACTGTTTCACTCCTAGACTGAATGAAGATTATTTTCAGATTTGAATCCCATTGAAGCACAGATGTTATGGACTACAATATGCAGGGACATAAGGAACTTCCAAGATAACTGCATATACTTTTATACTTTTTTTTTCTGTTAGTATAGCATTAAAGAAGATCCCTATGCTGTTTTAACAATTTGTCTCTTGCGTAGTCGGAAACTCTCTGCTGTACTTGATAATATTTTCATAGACAGTACTTTCCAAACTGCATTTAAAAATTTATTTGGGGGATACACAGTGCTTCCAGTTCGATTGAGCTGTTCCTAGTAAATAATTGGGGAGTGAAAATACTGTGCTGGACAAAGCTAGAAACTGTTCCATTATACGTAACATACAAACCATTTTTCACAGTTCTAATGAAACAACATTGTACATAAAAATGTCACGACTAGGGCAGCACATTGGTATGATCAAGATAATATTAAGTTCAGCAGATATTTACATATATTAAGGGTCAGATCCTTGCTCAATGCATAGTTGAACCCTAAAGTGATATTTAAAGAAAATAATGAAAACAATATGAAGGCACACTGCAAATGCTATATGAATAGCAATACTATTTGTTCATTTACCTAAGATTTTTGGCCTGAAGTACATACTCCTAACTTGTACAATGGCAGGAATATGTGGCCAGGTTGGCTTGACTCCTGCTCTAGGACTCTATTTTTTACCAATTTCTCGTGGCAAAGGGCGGTGGAAGCAGAGCGGGGTCTTGTTCTGTGTATGGGCAGCTTTGGCAGCCTTCTGTATGCATTGCTCTGCCAGAATGTGACCAAGAAAGTGAAATCCCATCCATCGTATGCAACCATCCCAGTGAAGTCAATGGGACTTTTTTGGTAAGATGAACTTGGACTTGGCCCCCAAAGTTTTTAACCCTTTAAGTAGTAGACGGTATTTCATTGCACTTAGCCCGTCCTTCACAAACAGCTATTGGGAAGCAGAAGACCATTGGTAACATACAGGAAATGCTGGCTCACAAAAGAGGAAAGCTTGCAACAACACCTGGCTGCTCACATCATTTTAGCACTGAATTCCTAACAGGAAAGAGAGGCACATGTGTGTGACACAATCTCATTGCATATTTATCTGAGGCCAAAATGTTTTTTTATTCACTCCCTAGATACTCATTTAATGGATGCCTTAGAAACGCTAACATGTGCATATGCAGATATAATTGGAGATGTGTATGTGTGGTTTTATTGGCCTGGATGGGTAAGCAACTACATATAATGGTATTTTAATTTTACACATATAATGGTATTTTAATTTTACAAAAATTATTGGAATAGATGTATTTTTCAAAGACCTTCTTAAATACTTCCATATGCAATATTTAGTCATGATTTGGAAAAGAGAAATTGTGCCCTCATCAAAGAAAATGTTTTCCCTCACTGAAGAATGCAAGAACAGCATTTTCATATTTTAAACAAAACAATCTTACTCTGCTATTGAATTTTGTATTTTGTTAGGTGACTGTGAATCTGAATTATTATTCATCTGAATTAAAGAGAAGAAAGGGTAAGAATATACACTTTACATTAGTCAAACCTATATGACAGCACGACTTGGACTGGGCATCATTGTAGTGCAGTATATTCTAATAACATGCAGTAACTCAAAAACAGAACTCAGGATTTAAAATTGTGTAATCAGGAGCCAGACCTGAACTGGAACTAAATTAGAATTGAAAAGCAGGATGTAATACCACACTGTTTAATCCCAGATGACACTGTGAACTACTTTGGCTCTAATAGTGTGTCATGCTCACTGCTGATTCTCAATATGAAACTGTGACAAAGAGCAATTAGATTATGACAGTCCTGTAAATGTTTGCCTCAGCAATGTCTGAGCTTAGGGACAATTTATAGAGTTCCCCTCTTGCAAACGAGTTAAAAAAAAATGGCTGTCTTGTTAACACTGCTATGCCTATGCTTTCTAGTTCGCACTTAGCTTGGAGGTGTCAACTATAATGTGAGAAAACGTCATTGAAGGTTCTATGAATTGCTTAAGAATTCTACCATTTGAGTTATATTAAGTAATTTTAGTTCCTTTCGTTGTTTTGTTCCTTCCCAAACAGAAGAGTGTAGATGATCTTTGCTAATGGCAATCATTTGGTATCAAACTCTCAGGGTGAATGGGATTCACTTCCCTTTGACTAATGGAATAGGATTAGTTTTCATGATTAATTTCCCCACTACGTGCTGAAACCAAGAAAAAAAAATCTTAGAAGATAATGAGTTGAGCTAAGGCTCCAGACAATGGGAAAAATTCACAGCCCTCAACAGGGCCAGCGTTAGTCTAGTGAATAAGTACTCTGACTTATGAGAAGACTGCAATGTGCCTTCAAAAGGAGGCATACAGTGGTTTGTCCAGGAAAAGGTTAGTTTGGGTCACATTGTGTCCATACCTGGTAAGAAAGGTGTTAAAACATCTCTTTGTTACTTGTAAGGAAAATGTCTTCTATTTCACCCAGTTTTCCCACAGCTTTGCTACCTATACCTACTCTATTCTCTCCATGGCTTTTCTACGCATATTTCCTATTCTTAAAGGCAGATCCTACAGTCTAAAGACTTCAACCTTTGCTCCTGACTCCACTGGAAGCTTGTCAGAATAAATACTGTCTAGGAAATCTTTCCTATGCATCTTCCTCATGCTTGGGCGCCATTAACCCTTGGTGCCTCCTGGCATGCACTTGGCTTCAATTTTTTTCCCCTGTTGTGGCAGCTTCTGGTTCCTCGCCTTGGTGAGAGCCTCCTCAGAAGACAGAATGTAACCTGCGGTACCTCCCTACACAGATGGGCAGTGTAGGAACAAGAGGAGATCTATGGAGTGGCCTTCTTGCCCCTGTCTGGAGTGACAGGAGAGTGTCCCTAGACTATGGAGGAGCATGGAGTTGTGTCTGCTCCTTGGCACATCTACGGAGAACAACCTGTCACCAAAGGCAGGTCTTTTAGGGCAGACCCATAAGGGTTAGAGCAGCTAATGTGTTCTGTGGATTTGGCTCTTGGAAGCCATGTCATAGTGTTAGATAAGGGAGTTCCGCTGTTTTCATTGCAGACAGTAGGTGCTTCTTTCTAACTTTTTAAGGAGAATGTTTTGACAAACTTTCTTCTGTGATTATCACTATCCCAAAGGGAAAGTATATACATGCTATATGCAAAAGCTTTTTTTTTAATTTTTTTTAATATAAAATGCCTAAGAAATCCCAAACTGACCAATTTTATGATGACATGGTACATTTCTAAAATATGTTGACATTTTTACTAGTAATATTTGACTTTCATTTTGAGTTCTGAAAGCATTTAAAACTCAGTATTAGAAAAGCCTCACAACAACCCTCTGAAACAAGTTTCATCTCTATTTTACAGGTAAGGAAACAAAAGCACAAAGAAATCAAATGCTTTGCCATAGATAACACAGTGAATCAGTGGCAAAACTGGAGCAGAATGAAATGCCTATTACAGTTAGGGTGTAACTCTCTGTTCCTGCTAATAAAATTCATCTTATCTCTAATATGCTGTTTCACACCACCTGTATTAAAGATCATGAAAACTGGCCAATTTGCATTGTTAAAACTGATGCTTTTTTTTTTTCCATATAAGCACAAAAATGCTACTTAAAGGGTTAATCATAGTGCTGTGCAGGTAAACATCGTTCTTTATTTCTGGTTAGATCAGTATTTAAATACTGACCGGCACAGAGGAGACCGAGCTAGCCCTGGACTCCCTTGTTTTGGTGTTGGGCATGGATATTGTGCAGCAAGATACACCCACAGTGGCTTCAGGCAGCTCTTCTTCCTCAGCCCACTCATTGATATCTGGGTTATAGCACTGGATGCACTTCTTATATTTCTTCTCTATTTCATTCCAGCCCCCCACCAAGTAGATTTTGCCATTGAGCGTGGAGGCCCCTGCGGTGCTGACGCCGGTCTGGAGCGGGGCCGCGTAGCTCCACTGCCCCGTGTACGGGCTGTAGCACTCCACGGGGAGCACATCCACCCGCTCCCCTCGCCCGCCCAGCTGCGAGCCGCCCATGACATAGACCCTCTCCAGGAGGGACACAGCACAGTGCCAGCCCCGCGGAGTGCTCAGGCTGGACTTATCCTGCCAGCTGTCACTGGAGGGGTCGTACATAGCCACTGACCGGGAATACGCGTTATTTATGTAGCCTCCCGTGACCAGGATCCTACCATCCACCACCGCGCTCGCGTGGCAGCACCGCGGCACCTCCAGAGGCGCCTTCATCTGCCACTGGTTGGTCGCGGGCACGTAGCACTCAACCGAGGACAGGCAGCCCTCGGAGTTGCGGCCACCCACGGCGAAGAGGAGGCCGTTGAACACGTTCAGGCTGAAGTGAGTGCGCTTCTGAATCATGCTGGCCAGGTGAATCCATGTGTTGAAACGAGGATCATATCTGAAAGCATTAAAAAACAAGCGTAACTGTCTCAAATATCGCTACTGTACACACTGCAATCCTTCCTCTGCCCCTTGTCACTGTAGCTGCGGAGTTTCTAAAGCACTATTTAATTTAGTTATTTATCTGGCCTGTTAGAAGGGAGTGGAATGAAAGTGGTAGTCCTGTTTAAATTTCCATCTAAATTTAGTTTTTGGTTTTTGAAAAATGTGTTTAGATCATTTGAAACCAATATTATTTCAATAAAGCAAATCTCACTTATTCCTGTAATTTGATTTTATAGAGGAACCTCATTAGAATTTTGGGAAGTAATTCTTTTACCATTCAATGGAAAACTTTAAATTTTTCTGTGGTTTCTACCTACAAAAGACCTACAAAGGAAAAATGCCAAAATCTACTCAAAGAGCTCTTAAAGTGTTCGGTGTTGATTTATACTTGCATACTTTTTAAAATGTTAGATATTTTCTTTCCATGACATAAATATCAAATTAGATTTATGTCAAAAAAAATCTTTATTCCCTAATATCATATCTGTCTGAAATACATTCTCTGTCCTTGACATTCAAATGAACCATTTTAAAGTAGCAAATATAAAACTATATGATTCCTTAGGGTAAGTTTGTAAGTGAAGTATATAACTCAGGCCCATGAATTTCTTCTATTGCATGCTGAGGGGACTAGAGGATCATACGAGAAAAAAAAAGATGATGTTAGCTTGGATACAGTATCTACCTGTCCGCTCTGAAAGCGACTTGCCCAGGGTTAATGGCAGTGCAGTGGACAGAACCCTTACAGCCAAACACTTGCCTGGCCATAAATATCCCTTCGGCACCCACACGACCAAGGCTCGCGCTCAACACCTTACAAGCTTCATGAGAAGCCTGATAGGAAGGGGAGGCATAGGCTAAAGGCATAATGGTTGGAGCCCAACAAAGAAATCTCACTGCATGTTATATTCTTCTGACAATTTCCTTATACAACAAAATGATCTAGAGAACATTCCTTATTCATTAACTTTATCAGTTCATTGGTCTCTTCAGGAGAGTTATCTGAATGTTTCCTCTGGAAGCAGAAGAGGAGAGACTGTTAGGAATATAGCTGTACATTGGCATTGCCTTTTCATTGCCTGTTAATAGATAAAATGCTGAGTTTTCTCACCTTTTCTTCAACCTACTGAGTGCCACTAGCTTTTAGACAAAGCTATTTAAAAACTAGCAGGAGTTCCCCATAGCCTAACCTACAGTAGTATCTTGGCTGACCTCCTCTAATCTTGCAATCAACAATGCAATTCTTGGATAACAGTGGATGGGAATGGCAATACTGCAGAAATTGGGATTATTTGGGGTCATTACAGAAGAAAAAATACAGCCCTCAAGAAACCAAGAGATCATTTTCTACTCTTAAGAAATAAAAAAACTACAGGAAATGAAATGCAGTATAAAAGTTGGTGGATGGTGAAGAAGAAAGGCAAGATTATAAGATGTAAAGGCAATTTTTTCAGAATTTTCTGTGAAGCATCAGCAACTCTTGAAATTTGGAAAGTCTCACTCAGGTATCATGCATTTTAATGCTACTTTACAGCATCCCGTAATTTTAATATTTGAAGAGGGGTTCTTAATTTCCTCCACTTGGAGTGAGCTTTCTCAGTCTTCCTCACTTCTCATCGTGCCTTCATAATCATGGTGGCATTTTCATGCAAGCTTTAACACAGCACAGCATCCATACCTCCCCCTACCCTGTCCCCCGTGCATACGCCCAGACTGCTCATGCTGCACTTCCCAGTCCAGCCTGGTCTATCCCCTTGCATTGTGGGGAATCAGTCTCTCCATCCCTCAGAGATAACTGGTTACCTGCAGAAATTGCTGACTGCGTGCTTGGCTTGGTTCCTGGCATCATTCTGGTCTTCCCCCCCGGCCACATATAGAAATCCATCCATCACTGTCACGCACTGATTAAAACTCTTGGCAGGCATCTCACTAAGCTTCTTCCATCCGTTTTCAGGATCTCTATATAAGATGTCTCGGCTGAGAGACTTTTCTGTTAGTGCAGGGCGTCCCCCGACAGTAACTAACACTCTGAAACCTCCCCGAATCCTTGTTCTTCTGGACTGCAATGTATTCTGATGATGGGGAAGCAAATGGTAATTCATGGCATCCACTAGCAGTTTATGGCAGTCTGCATCTTGCATCATTCTCGGTACAGTTTGAACATAATTCACAAGGTCTTGAGCAGAGATGGTACCAAAACGGATGTTACCTAAAAGATCTGCAGCAAACTTTACTCTTTTTTGGTCAAATTCTAGCCATTTTATTGCAATCTGGAATGCAACAATTTCAGAAGGCAACTGCAAGTCATCATCTGCAAGAAGTTCATTAATCTGATCAAAAGTAAGTTTCAAGAACTGATCCGTTTCTGAAAATTCAATGAAGTTGTCTCTAATAAATTTGTGTGCTGCTTCTTTGGTTGTTTTTAGTCCGTATGTTTCTGCAATGTTGGCAATGTACATACAATTCTCAACACTGATTTCCTGGATTAGAAAATCACAGCACATCTTCACAAGAGTGTGAATTTGAAGATAGATTGCTGTGGAAATAATACTACCTATTGTGTAAAGTGAGAGAGTAAGTTTACCAGTGTAAGCATAGGTGATAACAGTAGCTAGACCCAACGGGGATACATCGTTGAGGTCTACTCTTTGTGTGGTTGGATCTTTCTTTAAGATGTTGTGAAAGTAGTCACTGCACGAAGCCATCACTACCTTGTGAACATTGAAAGATTTGGTTTTGGTGCTGATAGTCAAGTCACAGAGAAAATTTTCTTGTCTCATTCTGCTTAGACCTTCCAAGAGATTTGGGCTATATGAGGAGTCAGAAACTTCAGATGAGATGCAGCTGAAACCATTTCCTCCCTCTAAGAGTCCATTCAAGCCATTTAGTTTACTTAGGGGGCCATCTTCCACAATGATGGTCATTTCATTGATATCTGTTTTGTTCTTTTTCACATTCTTCTTCTTTGGTGCCATGGCTGCAATGAACTATTACAGCCAAGAGCTTGCTAAAAATACAAGGAAAAAGTTTAGAATTGCATTGCAGCAGCAAAACATAGTATCTGATTGATTATGCAAGAAATCATCTTATGCAAGAAACTTCATCAATATATAAGAACAAAACACATGATATAATATATCTTTCTAAGAACAGTTATATCGGCTTTCATTTGAGTGTTACTGTTTATTAATTACAAGAGATGCCCTAATTATGAAGAATACACCTATAAGTAATTCCTTTAAATTATATATTTGTAAAAATCACACTCCTCTATTCGTATGCCACTCAAAAAGTTAACCTCCCTTTACATTGAAAGAGTTTCCCTAAACTCATTTTCCCTAAATATTAAATAAACTTGCCAGAGTGTAAAAATTGGTAAATGATTTTGCCAGAGTGCAAAAAAATGATAACAATATATAAAGTCATTCAGTATCTAGATCTGATTTCGTTAGTCTGATGCATCAAAAAGATACAGGCCTCTGCTCTGCTCATCCTTATCCCAGTACTAGTATGGATTTACAGGCAAGATACCTCAAAATTTGACCAGGAAATACTAATAGTGGGAGAAAGTCTTTAAAAAATAGCAGTGTAAAACATAAAGGAGAAAAGTAAAGTTTAGGTATGATGTTACATTGACTTTAGATTTAGGATCTGATCCAAAGTCCTTCTAGGTTTGCAACTTCAAATTTAGTAGACTTAAAATATTTTGTTTCCCACATGTACATTCACAAATGCCTTCTATTCATAGCACACTTTGCTTGCTTTTTCATATCAGTCATTTGAAACTTTTAGGATTTTGAGGACATTTGGGATGGAGAGGCGATGTCCAACTTCTTTTCCTTGAAAAAGGTTTTGTGAAAATTCTACCAGAATGTGTTATTTTAAACACATTCTTTATGCATGATGGAAATAATTATTCCCATACAGTTTTGTTAGAATAGATGTTTGAATTATACATATCAGCTCTAGGGAAATTCCAAGCCTTGCTGAAATAAAGAGCTAAGCTTTTGTCAAAATGCACTGTGACTTGGCCTTTAGGTAATTTTAAAATAAAATAAAATAAAATAAAATAAAATAAAATAAAATAAAATAAAATAAAATAAAATAAAAATAAAATAAGTATGTGTAAATATATCAGAAGGAAAGCACTGACCCTGGCACCACAGTTAAAAGCAGAATTGCTGACAGCAGTGTCATTTGAATACAGCACCAATTACAGAAGCTAATTTTTTGGAGGATCCTTGTGTTCATAAAAGACAGAATATGGAGAAATACCATTTAATGAGAAAACACTGGATTATCTAGCAGTTCGAAATCAGAAATACACCTCCCTTTATTTCTCCGTACAGCCTACAGCCTCATCACATCATTCCTCTCCATGCGTGGAGGTTGGGAACTGAGGTTACAATTATAGAAAGGAACGGCCACTGCCCCCGAGCAGGGTGATGCTTCCCCCTGCGCGGGGCGGTGACCGTGAGCGGGGAAGGCCACGTGTGCCACAAGCGTCAGTGTCACCGCGAGCCGCCACGGAGGCCGTGCCAGCACGGGGGCAGCTGCCGCCCGTCTCCCCCCGCCGCAGCCGCATTCCCGGGGCTGCATCTGCTGGGAGCCGTCAGAGGCACCTCCAGGAATAGCATCGGCCCAGCCGCTTGCCATTTTAAGAGAGGTCCCTTCCAAGGTGTATTCCACTGTGTATACTTCGCTGGTTAGCACATTTTTTTTCACAAAAAAACGGCGCTATCGCAAGCGTTAATGGGCGCTCGTTCACTGGGAATAAAAACAGAACTTCTGCATGTGCTTTGCTGTGTTACTTACAGTTTTTTAAACTTACAGCCACAACTTTACAGCTGGCTGGGGAATACTCTTTTGGCAACTGTATTTTCAGGTCTAAGTATTTTAGAGAGCCTTACCTTTTAGGAATTTTCACCATACGATGCGCAGGAATGAAACTTAATGTGTTAAGTCATTATAAAGCTCATTTAAACATGAACTTTTAAGCTGTTTGTTAAAACTGCCTTTTTTTTTTTTTTCCTGAAAGGTAACTTTTTCACCAACAGAAATTTCCCTTCCTAGTTTACTGCATAAGCATATAAATGAAAGGAAATACGAAAGAAATCAGACAATCCTGCGATAAATCAAATTTCTGAACTTTGAAAACCCTGAATGAATTGGTTTCCTACAGCCAAAATGCCTTTACCTAATTTACTTCAGCTTAATAACAACTCCTGCCAAAGGACACTCTGGGGTCTAAAACACTGCACTCAAACAATCAACCTTCCCCCCTTGGCAATTTTGTCTTCTAAGCACTATCAAAACCAGGCATTAAAAACCCTTACCCTCCTGAGGAAAATGCTGTCCCAGGGCTGTCCAAGAAGTTGTCAATGCAAATGCCTCTTCCTAGGAAAAATGAGAAGACAAAAGGAGAGAAAAAAAAGTGTAAAACTAAGAGGAAAGATGAGAGGCCACTCGGTAAATCCCAGCTTGCGGTTTCTAGTGTGACCCTTTGCTGTCACGGTGAGGAAAAGAGACTGGAGCCTGCGCTCGGGCGCTCTTTAAAATGACCCCTCCTCTCCGGGCCTCTCTCCCGGCTGCTGCCCAGCCAAAGGAATTAAATTTCCCCGGCTTGCCTGGCCTTTAGAAATCAGGGGAGCAAACTTGGCTCCTTAAAATACCCAGGTGCCAGGAAGAAAAGCAGAGGAAGGTGAAGATGATAGCCCCACAAGCGCTGAAATTCAGCAGGGGTAACAGGAGGCCTGACCGGTGGATTCCCCACCTCCAAATCAGGTCCTTGACCTCCTGAGCGATGCTGGGAGGTGGCGAGGTTGGGCCAAAGCCTGTGTGCTCTGTGGGGAGACCTCAGAAATAACTAGCAGGCAAAGGCAGATCTTTCCTTCACTTTTCTCAGGCTTTTGGTGCCGGGCTGTGTGAGTGGGGGAGGCTGCCGACCCACCTGGGCCTCCTGGTCTTGTTCCATCTCTTGCTGTTGGGTTACTGCTGCATTAGGGACTTACTTGTCTCTGGGGGTTACTGGCTCACATCGTTCCTCCACTTCTGCATTAACTTCTGCATACACGGAAGTATTTTACCTTCATCTTTGAAGTCAAATGCCCTTTAGAGTGAGAAGATGACCAGCTTTCTTGAGAGAAAAAAAAAAGAAGGTTCAAGCTACAAAAAAGAAAAGGCAAAACCTAATCTAGAGATACGATTCAGGAACTTTCCCTCCATATACTATATGTCTTTCTCACATGTAGATTTCTACAGCCTAAAATATACTATTCAATTATCTTAAACAGCAGCTTAATATGTGGAAGGGCATTTATCCCTTCCACTCCCTACATAAAACTCCTTACATGCACAATTATAATTTAGCTTTTCGAGGCCCTGCACTAACAGGATCAGTTTTTCTACAATCTGACCAAGTTTTTTTTTTACACACAGCATGTAATCTCCATTATGCTTCATCAGTTTTAAGAAATTGAAAAAAATAGTTTTTGTAGATAGAACAGACCATTTTCTAACACAAGGCTCCCAAGGCATATACATACCACTGGTTCTTAGTGCACATTTCCTTTCCTAACAACTCATATTCAGACTTTTATAAATGTTTATAATTTTGATGATGTTCAGGGAAATAAACACTTTTCAGAGAAAGAATGAAATACCATTTTTCTATTTTTTTCATTTTTTTAATAAAAGGGATATCTATGATACAGAATGGAGATGAAAGATTATTCTAATTTTAATACCATATCTTAAAGATCTTTTAGCATATTTTCAAATAAATTTAATTTTTATTCAATATCTAAATATGTCTTTCCAGCACCCCTATGTATATCATTCACTGTTGAAAAAAACATAAAAACTGTAATGAGGAAACACCACCACTGAAGACATCAAACTCATTTCTGATTTCCAGAAAATACTGAACATACTTTCAGCTGTGCAGTGTACAGAAACCCAATGTGTGGGGCAGGCCTCTACAAATCTACAAATTAATGCTGACACAATCATCGGACACCTCATAGTTCTGCAGCTTTGGTTGCAGAAAGTTGAAGTTCTGCAACTCTAGTTTTACCTTAGGACAAACCACAAAAACTTTAATTCCTTGGTCTGCAAGATCAGAGGGTGCCTGAGAGTATAACTGGTTACTGCACAGCATGCAGGCTGATCTTGGATCTAAATAGCCATTCTCATTTTCCAGCAGTTTGCACACAACAAGGTCTCTTCCAAAGGAAAAGGTACCAGGATTACCTGCAAATCATGATAACATGATGTGCAGATTTTTAGTATGTTTCTTTATTTTCAGATATTCTTAAGAGCGTTTTCTTTGTATCTTCAAAATAACAATCTGTCTTTCTGTTTATATCCCTTCCATACGAAGGGAAATATATGTCCTCTGTGGCCAATTATCAAAATATTTTTAATAATTAGTAGCTACTAAAATAGGTGTCCCTGCTTTAGCAGGGGGGTTGGACTAGATGATCTCTAGAGGTTCCTTCCAACCTCAGCCATTCTGTGATTCTGTGATTCTGTATGATTGGCCACAGAGGACATATATTCTTTCAATGAAGTTATGATTTTTTTTTCTCATTTGAAAGTGGCAATAATACATTTTTTTGGCAAAATCTTAATCTTACTTCCTATCAAGATGTATCCTTTCAGGTATAAGTAATCTTGGGGGAAAAAAAATAATTTGCTAGCACAAGCCAGTGATCTGTATGAGCGACTATGGAAAAAACTATTCATTTGTGCAGCAGGTCATGTAGTCATGTTTTAACACTTAAGAGGAAAAAAACAAATAAAAAAGGCAAAGAGGTTCCAAAACCCTCTAGAAGTCTGTTCTTAACCCAATAAAGAGGAATAGCTTTTATGATCTGCTCCATGCACTCGAGCCAGAAATAGCAATAAGGAAAGTTCTTCTGTCAACAAAGATAGGCCTTAAGGCACTTCCTAGTGCCTGGTGCCTTAATCTTTCCTAGTCCATGCAGAATCCTTCCTGCGCTCTTTCTGGAAAATGCAAAGCCTTTTCCTTAAAAGCAGCATTTCCTGATTTGTTAATGCAATGTTAGCATCATGTTTATGCCTCTGTGGACATCTGCCTTGCTCAGCTAAAGGATTTTTTACAAAATTTAGACTCAGCTTCATCTCATGGCTACTGAGTTTGCTCTGAGTTTTTGTACATTTATCCAAACACTATGCACTCAAAACACATATTTAGTTTACTGTGATAAATTGTACAAAAAAACACCTCATCCTTTTTCAAATGCATTACTTGAACATATAGGGTAATCTCATCCAAAATGCCCTTAGGGAGGCTGAAGTTCTATATTTGGGATATATTGAAGACAGACTGGATTTCAGTGGAAACTGAAGTCTTTTCAACACAAAGATTGAAGAGAAATGAAGTATTCTTGCTTCTTAGGCTGCTGAATAAATGCAAACTTGGGATCAAATACACAGGTCTTGATTTCAAAGAAAGTGCCCCAGAGAAATGAATCTGCATTTGCAAAACAAACAACCCTCACTTAGCCATGCTCAACTCCCTCAAGAGCCAGACCTGTCACAACACTTGATCACTCATTCCCAGTCCAGTGCCTAACTTTGCTCAGCCAAAACTCTCTTGGTCTAAAAACAGCCAAAACTCTCAGGCCACCCCTGGAACTATCACCTAGTTCTTGATTGTAGCTCACACAGAGCCTATTTTTGGTTTCACAGCTCTCTCAGAAAGCCCCAAACCGCAGGCCGTGCGGCGCAGCGCAGACCCTAGGGATACGCGTTTCCAAGCCGCCGAGCTCAGTGGAGAGCAGAGTACAGCTCTCCGGCTGGGAGCCACACGCAGCAATTACCAGCTGTGACCTGCACGTGGCAACTCGTGCTCATCCTGGTGGCAGTGCCGCCTCGCAGCCAGATGAGCAAATTTCAGAACAACACGCGGGTTTGGAGGGCCGAGAAAATGGGGGATCCTTTTCTCTGCAATAGTTATACATGCAATATGAGAAACTTTGCAATTAGACGTGGGCTAGAAACATTTTCCTTGTCCTACGAAAGCTTCTGAGATTTCAAGTATTTCCCTCTTCCCTGGAATGGAACTGAGATCTTTTAAAGTAATTGTGCAGAAATGCAGGGAGGAGATTCTCCCTGTGTACCTACTCCCACAAGCCCTACTACCTTGACCGTTAAGGATTTCAAGCACCATGTGGGAAGTCCACTTCAAAAACATAATTCATATCAGGATCTGAACCTCACTTTCCCTAATCAAAGATGACTTTACCCAGAATGCAATTGTGGGTCAAATCTCTGCCCAGATTTCCTTTCTGTACAAATTCCACTTTCCACAAGTAATTACGTACCCTTAAGGCCATAAGAATAGAGACTAATTAATTACTCCTACAAAGTAGAAGACATACACAAGCGTGGGAACTAGGGAGCCAGTCTGCAGCAGGAAACTGAATTTGGATCTTCGACAGACAGTGTGCTATGTACACTGTTGCACTACTGGCTATTTGGTTTCTGCACTGGTAATGTGCTATATACAGTTCCAAACTGTAATAAGATATATTTTGCAAGGGCAGTAACCCTAACACTCAAATACCAAATAAAAAGGTAATCCTCATTTGCCCTCTTAAAATTTCCCTGCAATTAGATTGGATACAGTCTTTTCAATACTTCTCCCTCCTCCCCACACTATTTTAAAGAGTGGTAAGCGATCAATTGATTGATTGATCTATTTTATCTGTATTGACTTCCAAAGAAATATGGCAAACACATATCTTTTTAAAAGAAATTGATTCAGCTTCAAGCTCCGTGACACAGAGGCCCTATTTCAGCTACATAGTTAAACACAGCACTCTGGAGACCAAGGATTGATTCCCTGCCCTGCCTTTTTTGTGATCTTATGTGAGTCTTAAAGGAACTAAGCTGAAAGTTGCACTACCTCAAAATGTTGTGCCCCTTAAAAAATACATTAGCTGTCTGGCTATAATTTAGGCAGGATGGAAAACAAAAAGAAAAATAAAAACTAATAAATAAAAAGAAAGCTGTCCTCTAAAGCTTTTCAGCAAAGCTCAAGTACTGTGCAGAAAGGACAAAAACAACCATAGTGTGGAAAAAAGAAAATAAAAAGTCAGGTTCTCCCCATGCAGACTTGTGTTCTGTACCAGGGCTGCCATCATTACAAAATATAAAACCAATTCCTGACAAGTCTTGCCCTCTTCAGAGGTGGTTTATAGAGTCAAGTTGCTTGATTTGTGCTCACGGTGCACTTCTGTCTGCATTTTGGACCCCTTTCAACAGGTCCCTTTGAATAGCCGGGGTAGGCTCCCCCTTCTGCACTGTGGGACCTGCGGCCTTGCAAATCTCCTCATCATTGTGCTCAGGATGCCCTGGAGCTTTACGAACCATGGAGGGCAGCAAGTAGTGTGGTACCACTGCTACCAACAGGCCACCAGGTTTCATGTTGGGCTAATGATACAGGCATCAGGAGCTGGCAGGCTTTGTCTGGACTCTTCTTGTCTTGCTTGCAGATTTGTTTTGGCTTGTAACTACAATTGTCTAATGACCAGGTAACTACTGACTACTTTAATTTTTGCTTTGCTTTGTACAGTCATATGATGCAACACCTATTGTTATACAGATTTCTATAACAAGCAGTTTTCCTGCTCAGAATGATCTATCTATGAGTCCAGAATAAAATGCAGCATGGAGGAGTAATGGCACGGGAAGAGCAGAGGCCTTGGAAGTACAGGCACTGGGTGATACTGGAGGCTCCAGGGCTAAAAGCAACTAAGCCAGGGCCAATTAACAGTCACGGAAAGAATGCAACCTTGGGAGCTGGGTAAAACCAGTCTCAGGGGTAAGAAAGAGAGCAAAACACAAGCACTCAGTGTATGCTGAACATCCCTTATATAATGAATTTGGATATTAGGTAGGGTTTTGACTTCTATGACCATGGGACTCTATTTACGAGCACCAGCTAGTGGGGAATGATGGGATCCATCTCAGCAAGAGAGGCACATGTCTCTTTGCCAAAAGGCTGGCCAACCTGGTTAGAAGGGCGAGAAGGGGGAAGGCGAGTGTCACACAGACACGGCAAACAGTACCACGCAGCCAAGGTCAGATGGCTTCCAGCAGGAGTATGCTAGTGGGGAGGTGAGGATAGGAAATGATCACACAGGGTCCTCTTTCACCCCTCCTGGGGAACCTGCAGGCTCGATTACTTCCCTGAAATGCCTGTACACCAATGTGCGAAGCATGGGGAATAAGCAGGACGAACTGGAGATCTGTGTGCGGTCCGAGCGTCATGATCTCATTGGAATCACAGAGACGTGGTGGGATAGCTCACACGACTGGAGCGCTGCCATGGAAGGCTATGTGCTCTTTAGGAAGGGCAGGATGGGAAGGCGAGGTGGTGGAGTTGCTCTTTTTGGAGTATTGTGCCCAGTTTCTGGAGTATTGTGTCCAGTTCTGGGCTCCACAGCTTAAGAGGGATGTGGAACTGCTGGAGAGAGTCCAGTGCAGGGCCACAAGGATGATCAGGGGCCTGGAACACCTGCCCTATGAGGAGAGGCTGAGGGAGCTGGGCCTGTTCAGCCTGGAGAAGAGAAGGCTGAGAGGGGACCTGGTCAGTGTCTATAAGTACCTCAAGAGAGGGAGTGAAGAGGATGATGCTGGTCTCTTTTCAGTGGTGGCCACTGACAGAACTAGAGGGAATGGCCACAAACTGAAGCACCAAAAGTTCCACAGGAACTTAAGGAAAAATTTCTTAACAGTGAGGGTGACAGAGCACTGGAACAGGCTGCCCAGAGACGTTGTGGAGTCTCCTTCTCTGGAGATCTTCAAAACGCGCTTGGACGCAGTCCTGTGCCACGTGCTCTAGGTGACCCTGCGTGTGCAGGGGGGTTGGACTAGATGACCCGTAGAGGTCCCTTCCAACCTTAAGCATTCTATGATTCTATGATCCTATGATGGGGGTCCCAGGAGGCATTCGAGGAAGTCTTCCATTTGGTAAATCTGCCTTTTTTTTTTAACAGATACAAGCAAGTGATCCAGGAAGAGGCCTGCATGATAGCTGATTAACGATGCCAGTTCAGATGTCTGGTCCTAGAGACTGCTACAGGCATGGAAAGGAGCACACAAAAGCCACCAAGCCTTCAGACAACTGACCTCCAAGTGTTTTGTGTGAAGACCAACACAGCTACTGCTGCTCAAGGGGAGCAGCAGGGGGATTGGACTAGATGTGCAGGGGGATTGGACTAGATGACCTCTGGAGGTCCCTTCCAACCTTAAGCATTCTATGATTATAAACCCAGGAAAAATAAGAGCAAGGTATAGAGCCTGTTAGCAAACATAAAAATGACCCCAACTAGAGCCCTACAATGAGGAGGAAGAAACCATTAATATCAGCAAAATCCTCCTCCTGGTGAAGGACTTGGAAAGCTGATGATTTTCCAGTTACCTTCTCCCCAGAATGAAATCACTGATGTTAAAAACCAAGAGGCACAATGGAAGGGAGGGCATAACATGAGGGAATGTGGTAGATACTGCAAAGTTTGTGTGTAAATATATATATATATACTAATTTAACTAGGCTTAATTTGAACTGTGCTGCTATCATTGTAACTGATCTGATGATTCTTTAATCAGTACTTCAATTAGACTAACAATAAACTATTGACTTTGCAAATCCTATGTTTTCATATGCCTATACCAAGATTTTCAGTGCAACAAACTGGCAGGAGTTCAAGCAACCTGTAACTTGGACGCAGCAGAGTGGTAGTAGTTTTGTCTCCTTATTTCTGAGTGACTGTTTTAACAAGTTATTATTATGAAAGACAGATAACAACAGTTCTACCAGCAATATTTTAATGATTTTTTTAAATGAAAGTGACTACCATTGACATATTTTACAGTGAATACAAGGCTATCTGGCACTGGCATGCAGAAAAACTTCTGAGAGTTTGTCATAGCTGTCTACTGAGGGTGAAATACATATGTGGTGGAGAAGTGTTTTGACAGACGTTGCCAACCATATATAGTTTTTATAAAGTTAAATTTATGTAATGGGATTTATCTGTTAACCTGGACCTTTGCACTCTCCTGGAGCAGGAATCATCTAGCTCAGAGATATTTTTTGAAAGAAGCTCTGCAGTGATTGGGAAACTCTCAGACGCTGGTTGGTAACCTAGAGGTACAGCTGGCTGCTACTGTGAATGCAGCTTGGGAAGTTTCTCTACAGCAAACATTGCTGTGATTGCCATGGCAATACACATATCAACCATCATGTAGTCAGCATTGATTTTAACACAGCAAGATGTGGACTAACAGTTCAGATACAGACCCAGGTTTCCAGGAAGCTTACACAGCAGAGATACAATTGCAGCAGTATGTCTATGTGTGCTGGTCACATCCTCGTTTGCTTGGCCCCCTGCACTCACACTAGTTATTATGTTCATCAGCCAAAGAGACAAGAGAAGTAGTCTAGGCCCTCCTAATTATCAGCAGGTAACTGAGCTTTGATGAGCAAATGACATGGATGCCAGCAGCGGTCCTGTTCCTCATCTGCTGTACTTCTGGCGGGGCACAGACTGTGTACACTCCTCATGATGCTGGCATGGCCATAGTGATGGACTTGCCTTGCTGCTCTTTGATGAATAAAAATGAATGCCATGGTGTTTCTTGGATCAGGCTGTTCATTTCCCTCCCACTCAGTTCCACAGGCAGATCTGAATTATACCTGTGCTTGTTAAACACAGCACTTGAATAGAGGTAAAACTGAAGGAGGCAGAACAAAGAAAAGCACGTTCTGTTATTATTTGCTGATGGTTGATAGCAAGCAACTAGGTCGAGTGCAATTATCACCATTACACTCCGACAGGAGGTACTCTGGGTCAGGTCATATAGGCTGTCTCTATACCAGTAAGGTAATGAGACGTGGCTGTCCGTACGGCTTGTTAGCAGGGACCCTGGTATGGTTTTAGCCTCAGCTATCAAATAATCCCTGGACAAAGCTGGGAACTTAAGCTTGTGCTGACGGCCATTCCCAGTGGTCAGTTTGGGGCAGTGCTGTGCCTGGAGGACACAGCAGTGTGATGCTCTGGCAAGGACAGCCTTGGGCGCAGGGCTGTGGGCGGGATCGGAGGTGGCTTGTGCGCTGCGGGCGAGGGCGGCGGGCAGGAATGTGGCTCAGGGAGAACAAGCACCACCTTGCCCCGCGGCCTCCCCGCAGGGATCTGTGGCAGCAGAGGGTGCTCGGGGACTCCTCTGAACACAGGTGCGCAGGGCGCGCAGGCGCCACCAAGACGAGCCTGCAGCCGCCACCAAGACGAGCCTGCAGCACACGAGTCGGGCCCGTTTTTCTCCCCCTAAAACGTGTCTGTGCAGAGGGGCGGGCGCAGCCGCAGGCGGGGCCGGCCCAGCGCGGGGCGCCACCTCCGGCGCCGCCGCTACAAGAGGGCGGCGGGCGGGGCCGGCGCTGCGCGGCCGCCATGGCGGAGGGCCGCGGAGCGGCGCGCAGCGCGCGGCGGCTGCAGGCGCGTCTCGCCCGTGCGCGGGAGCCCGCCGAGGTACCGGGCGGCCCCGCCTGCGCCCCCGTGCTTTGTATATGCGCGTATATGTGTACGCGGCCATGGGGAGCGTGTGCGTGGGTGCTCGCCTCGCTGAGGTGCTGCTGCTTCCTTAGGTCTTGATGATGGGATGTGTTGAGGTTTCTATTTTTTTTTTCCCTAAATTGAGCTAATCGGATGTGCCATGTCAGTGAGTTGCTGCTAGTGTGTGTTTTGATGAAGCCCTGACTCTTCTTCCGGGTGGCTGCCAGCCTTCATCAGTGTGCTCTGTGAAGCCAGTTTAGAAACCTGACTGTGGTCACAGGTCTCTTCTTTATTTGCCTCTTGGTTGTGACCTGGAAGGGGTTGAGGATGTTGGATATCAGGTGGCCTGTCAGTATTTTCCACATGGATTAACACTGAAAACTTCAATAATGAAGAAATCTTGTGCAGGATTATGTGGCAATGCAATGGGTTACTAAAAGGAGAAGTAATGTTAGTGCATCTGAACCATCCTCTGTGTAACAAGCAGTCCTGGTTATGTGAGAGGTCTTGTCACCAGAACTGGAAATGCAACTTGTAGCTGCTGAGGTGCCCATTTTTAGGTCCTTAGAAGCTTCCCTTCATGGCATAGGCATTCTTGTTTGCTCTTGGCATACAGAAAAAGCGGGACATGCCAGCTCTTGGGTATTACTCTGAGATGTTGGAACTTGATGCAACTTTAAGGCATTTGGAAGCAGAGAGTTTGATTTAATATTCACAGTACTCTGTAGTTAATAAACTTGAAAAGCTTGGTTATTGCATTCAAAAATAAAGTTTTTCTTCAAAGTATACATGCACATAGAGATATATATATATATATATATATATAGATAATGCTTAATTTTCTCGAATGCCAACATTGTAGCCTATACTTGTCATAAATGCAAATATCTGTGAACTGTTACATTTTCAGATGTGTTAATTTGCAGTTCAGCAAAACTAAAAGCTGCTTTGTCACTACAGCTTTTGTCACATATTTGGGGTTGGTGTTAAAGCTCTTCTGAACCCAAAAAAAAAAAAAAAAAAGGAATAGAGGAAAACAGTTCTGGTGGTAACTTTATTTAAGTGAACTCGAAACAACAATTTTCAAATCATGTCCTATTGAAAAGTGAAAACTCAAATTCTGTGTTTGAGATCTGGCCCTGTAAGATGCACAGCTCTTCTGTGGTATGCCCAGGAGCAGGTGCTACATCGATTGGGACTAATGGTGGTGCTGCAGCACTTCTGTTCTCTCTGGGAAAGCTGAATCTAGCAGAATAGAAATAGCTACAGAAAACAAGGGAAAGGGAAGAACTGATAGTTGTAAATTGGCAGACCTGAAGTGCACTCTTAATAAAAGGTAAATATAATAATAAAAGCATTCTGTGGTGGTTGCATTTGAAGACCCTGAGAAACATTTTAAACATGTGTAACAGTTAATAATAAATATTATAGGTCCGTATGTTGCTAAGTATTGATGTTGTATATTTCTGTTGCCTACTTGAGAATAATCATTGTCTAGTCCTGTTACTTTATTAATAATTACTAAATGCTTTCTGATCTGACAGTAGCTAGGGAGGATGCAGAGTATCAATTGCTCATGTTGAAAGGTTCTTATTATGTAAGGTTTGGTAGCTGCTGCATTGAGTTTTCAGAGAGTTAACGTAATTAATGACATAGATATTTAATGAATTTCAGGATATTTGTGGGGTTGCAGAACTGGAAAAATGCTATAGTGACAGCGTTTATTCAGGCAAATGAAATGATCTGTGTCACTGACGCTGAATGATGCACTGAGCAGCTGCACAATTGTGCAGATAAGGTAACTGGTGTAGAACTAAAGAATGGTATCGTGGCCCATGCTACTCGGTGAGACTTCATGTCAAAATTCATCTTATATTGTGTTCAGCTGTCAGCAACAGTCATAAGCATAGTTAAGTCTTAAATCTGTATGATGCTGATTACAGAAGCAATGTATGGGCCTGATGCAGTATACAGAGTAGGCTGAAAATACGCTCACCAAAAATAAGTGAGAATCCTCAAAGAATGTTTCTGGAGGAAGATCATGCATCTGTTCTTGACATGATGATGTGACTGAAGTCTTTCTTCATTTAGAAGAAAGCAAGCGTTGTAGGAAATGTTGCAAATACCACAGTTATTTGTGTCAAATGAGGAGGACTTTTCTAGAAAACAACCTTGATCATGTGGTAGGCTACATTCATTTCAGCAACATGCATTTTACTACGGCTCAGTGGAAAGTCACAGCTAGGAGCCATGAATATAGGTCACTCAGGATAGGAGACTATGTTTTGGAAAGCATTGACTCAGAAAATGATTTGGAGCTCTGATGTGTTACCAGTTGACCGTGAAATTGCAGCCCAGTGTAGTGGCTTATAGAATAAATGCTGTCTTTGGGTAGCTTAGCAGGGTGATGTTATTACTACTATCTAGTATTAGAGGGACAATTACAGGAATATTATGTCTTGTTCAGGGGACTATCTTTTAAAGCAAACAATGCTGACAGGCTAGAAAGATTTATTTTTATTTTTATTTATTTTTATTTTTTCCTCCTCAGCTACAAAATGACTGTGGTTCTGGCCAGAATTATTTATTATTTTCTGACCAGCTAAAGAACTTGGTCAGTGTGTTTGACCTTAATGGTCAAGAGGTAAAGTACATGAACAGCCCTGTGCTGCATAGGATGTTTGAAAGGAGAAGGCTGCTTTGTTTAGTGTAAAGAAATAATGAGATCGATTAGCTGAAAACAAATCCAGAGATTTCTTTTTTTTTTTTTTTTTTCCTGCTAAGAGCTTGTACAAGAGTTGGGAAGAGCAGGCAGCAACACTAGAGCTGAGAGAAGAGACTGAACCTGGCACCTACAGATATCATGACTCTGACTCCAGTCAGCACTCTGGAAGCCTATTTGCTTACATGCTTCTTGTGCCCTGTTCATTGCTCTTGCACTCGGCTCTCCAAGTGTCCGCCTGCTTTTCCCTGTTCCTGTTGTTGTTGCACCTCACTCCAAGTCCATCGCTGTCTTTGCTTTATGCCAGAGCAGTGCCTACGTGCCTGCACTCAGTTTGACCACACGAGTCTACCTCTGTTAGCTCTTTACAATGTGTGAAGACCTGTGTCTTGGGTGTGACTTGAATGCCGTTTATGGGCAAAATAACAATTCTAAAGAAAATTCTTGTAAGTGTTTCCAATAGAGTATGGTTGCTAACAGTGTGTGAGATGAAAGTCTCACAACCAGAAAAGCAGTGGAGGTTTGTGTGTGGAAAGATTTGAGGAAAAAATATTGGCTGCGGGAGAACTGAGTGGACTGCAACTTCCACGCTAAAAGTTAGAGCAAGGCACCTTAGCCAATCAATCTTCGTGCTCTTGTTGAAAACCTGCTGATAGACTTTGTGTAAATTACTTTCTCTTTTTGCCTCAGTTCATTCAATACATGATGCATCATATGAATATCCTGAAAGAGAAAAATCCTTAAAAGTTCAGATTTTACAAGGAGCTTTGTTTCAGTAAAAAGCTTCACTATGTCCCATACTTCACTTCAGCATACCTCTCTGTCTTTACCAAAGTCTGGTGGGTATTGGAGCTTGGTATTTTAACTTAAAAATCAGTCCTTGACAGAGAAATCAAACCTGTGTTGCAAATTCTGAACTATGACTGAAGCTTGCCACAAATTAAGTTTAACCGAGTTTCCTAATTGTGTCTGCAAGTGTGGTTTCCAAATGCTATGTACTCTGACATCAGTAATTCTTCCTGACAGGCTAGATACTGGCATTTGCGTTTCCCATTGATAGTACAAAGCAAATGGAGCTCTCTATCCTGTGCTGCTCCCATATGTGCATAGCACCTGAGCTCACTGCAGCCTATCTTATTCCCTACTCTCCAGAGGTCAGAACTGCTTTTCTTGAAAGGATTGTCATAGGGCCTAATCAGTTCTTTCAAGCTTATTTCTAATGAAAACCTCTCGCTTGTCTTAATTGGCTAAATGCAATATATTTCTTTAATAATAATAAATATATAAAGCAAAGCAAGCAGCGTGTTCTTTGACTTAAATTCTGAAAGCTTTGACTTTCATTAAAATGTGTTGACTTGTCATCCAGATACTCTTGTAATTTAGCCTTTTTTGAAGTTGTATGAAGAGTTACTGCTTGGCACTGGAACCTGCTTTAGAGAATCTTCTGAAATGAACTCAGCTCTATAAATCAACTTAGTCCAAAAAACAGGAGAGAAGAAATACTGAAATCTCCTGTTCTCCTCATAGATTGGTCAAAATATATCTTTAAATATTATTCCATGTGTATAGGAATTATTCCATGTGTGTAGGAATGTGTCCCAGAGGGCATTGGAGTTTGCCCCCTGTGGTATGCAGTGCTTGAGTATCCAGTCATCCTCCATGGCAAGTTACTCCATTTTGACTACAAAATAAATGAATGTGGATGTGACTTTTTCAATTAAAAAAAAAATGCTGATAGCTTAGTTTCTAAAACTTGTGACTAACATTATGGGCAAATGTTTTTTTTCTTACTTTTCTAAGCATGATGACTTTTTTTCTTACGGGAGTTATGTATGAAAAGGTCTTCAGGTTACAACCTGTAGTCTGGGTCTGTGGAACGACTGGTACAGGTTAGATGTTTTATGCTGTGTTATGCTCAGGAGGAAGAGTAGATCTCTTGAGATGCAAACCAAGTTTTAACTTTATACATCGTTAGTCCTACTGCTTGGACAGACAGTACTTTTCAGACAGGAGATGAGCAGAACTTCACACTGCTTTTGTGCTGTGTCCAGAATTTTCTTCAGGAAGGTGTTCTCTCTTTAATAGCAATTCTGCCATTTTATACTTAGCACACAAGAAAGCTGATTTTCAGATAAAACATCTGGTCCTGTGTGAATGCCTTGCTGTTTTAACTTTTCTTATGTTTTCCTAGGCTACAAAATACTTCTGTATTTCTTCAGACCACAGAAATGCTATTGCAGGGTGAATGATTTACAGGAAGAGCTGCATGCCAGAAGTGTAGGTGGAATCCCACATCTTGCACTGACTGTCCCTGTGTGCACAAGGCTCTGCTTTTAACGTGTTATAGGAACTTAGTGAAATTTAGAACAGTAGTGGAAAAAAATGTCCCCTTAATGCTATTTGTCAATTGTTTCTTCAAGCTTGCTGCTCAGTTATTTATGCCTCTTCTACCTTCTGCAACACTATCTCAGAAGCCAAATCTAGCATAGTAAGACGGTTAATCTGTTAAGGTATAATAGGTGTTATAGCTTAAGAAAAATAAATATCTGGCTAATCTTTTTTGCTTCCTGGCAAGTCTCAGTCATTACATTTAGAAATGGTAATGATCTGAAGAATTACAGTAACATTCCAGAATTTGTTAAAGCCCTAAGAGATGCTTTTTCTTTACACATTAATTCTATCATCTACATAGCAACTGAGAAAAGAACTTTGAAAGATGGGGGGAATTGCTCGTGTGCAGTTGCCAGAGAAATTCCTGTGCTGTGTACTGTCAGATTGCCGGAAAAACTCATACCTATTTATAAATAAGATTTTTTTGTAGTGGCAAAATGCTTTTCATAAGAATTTGAGCTGTTCTGTGTTAGAAAAAATACTTTTCTGGTATGTGTGTGTCTTTTTATCATGTCTGTTTGCTGTCAGGATAAAACAAAGTAGCTGTTCTGCCTTGATTTGTTTTTGTTAATGTACAAATAATGTTCCAGGACTTCAACTTCTATCTTTGATTGTTGTAAACAGACTTCCCCAAGGCTGCTTTGTCCTTCTTGGCCGTAACTGAGGGATTGGAGTTTTGCTGCTTTTACATGGTGCTGCTTTTGCATAATGTCACTTTTGAAGTAGTTCTGTGTCCAACAGTGGTTGCTGGTAGGCCAGGTTGGAGGCTTATGCACAGACTGTGTTATGAGTTTAACATCTCTGTAGTCTCTGGTATTATGGAAATCTGGGTAAAAGAGAGCTGGTTTGAATTCCAGCACCAGTTTCCAGCACTACCATTAAATGCAGTGAAGGAATGCTTACATTTTTCCCAAATTACTGGATGTTACTCAACCTCTGAGTGTTTGGATTAGAGATGTGAATGAGAATGGGGGGAAAAAATGGGTAGAATTTATGAATAGTTGTTCAAAAATACATATATAATGTTTCCTTCCAGATTATAAAAGCACTTAAAGGACTACAGGATTTGGATATGACACTGGATATTCTAATGGTAAGTGATGACTGATCAGTTAACTCTTCCTTAGTGCAAAATTGTGTTCTGCAGTCCCAGAAGCAGTGAGAACTGCTGCATTTTGCAATTTTGACTCTTACAAGGGTTCACTCAAAGCTCTGTATAAGGAACTTCTAGAGAGGGTTCAGTGTAGAGCAATGAAAAGGAATAAGGGACTGGAGCATCTACCTTATGAGGAAAGACACAGCGAGCTGGGCCTGTTTAGCCTGGAGAAGAGAAGACTGAAAGGGAATCTGATCAATATGTATAGATACCTGAGGGGAGAATGTGGGGAGGATGGGGCCAAACTCTTCTCGGTGGTGGCGAGTGATAGGACAAGGGGTAATGGGTACAAGTTGAAACACAGGAAGTGCAATCGCCATGTGAGGAAGAACAACTTTACTGTGAGGGTGACAGAGCCCTGGAACAGGCTGCCCAGAGAGGCTGTGGAGTCTCCTTCTCTGGAGATCTTCCAAACCCGCTTGGATGCCACCCTGTGTCATGTGCTCTAGGTGGCCCTGCTGGAGCAAGGGGGTTGGACTAGATGATCTCTAGAGGCCCCCTCCATGCTCCACCGTTCTGTGATTTTTGAAGCCTTTTCCACAAGGCAGCTGGAAGCTGGGCCCACAACTTGGCAAATACAGCACTAACAGTGATAGTGCTGAAGAGGGATCTGAACATGGGGGAGCACGCTGCTTCTCAAGGTTGGTTTCTTCTTGCTTTTGAGTCAGTTAAAGGCAAAATAAATACAGATTATCCATTTAGGTCAGTGACTAAATCTTCTGTCTGTGTCAGCAGTTTAAAATAGTTTTATATCTAAAGAGCAGGCATTCTGAATTATACATAGATAATATATGACTTGCTGACATCATCACCCAAGCTGTATGTTATCAAATCTTCTATTAAAAGTTCCTGCACTTTGGGAAGCATTTTTGTTATTGTTGGAAATGTGGGTGTTTTAGAATGAAACAAAATGGCTTTTCTAGTGGGTAGTTCTTTAGAGACGAAGAGAAAAATGTGTCAACCAAGGTATTGTGGCCAGCGTACTCTGGCAATGTCATTTGTCTGCCTAATCTCAGTTTTATGGGAATCTCTCAATGCTTCTATGCTTTTATTAGAGAATGAAGTAATTTTATATTGCAATTAGTTGTGTAAATGACAGGTAATTAATGTTCCCAGCAGATCTGCATGTTGTGATGTGACAGACTGATGGAAGCTTTCCAGTGAGGTACAGGAAAGACAGATGTTCAGAAATTGAGTTCAACATAATTTTAATGCATTTTTTAAGAACATAAATTGACTATATTTCATGAATAGTTTTAAGAAAACCTTCCACCAGTGTTCTTGCATCTATTTCAAATACAAACAAGTATTCCTAAAATTACATGGAAGCTAGATTTCCTTAAAATGAAAATATTTGTTCAAGGCCCTAAAGTGCTCACAGGAATCTTTTGCTGCTCGGCAAGAACATGAATAAGTTGCTCTGGACTTACTCTAATTCCTCGAGTTGTATGTATCTTAGAAGTGTGAGTTTCTAGATCAGATACTTACAGGTTATAAAGCTTTTTTAAACAGATTTTTAAAATTCACCTGTGATATTTATGTACCTATGAAGTCTGTAGGACACACTACTTAATAAAACAAGGCTTAAAGACATGAGAATAATGCAAAAATAGAGCTAGGGAAAGCAGAAAATGCATGTGACAAGTTTTAAATATCAAGCTTAAAAGTTTTTTTTAAAAAATAAGATTCTATCTATGGCTGAAACTGTTTCATCATATGAGCTCCATTTCTGTGATCCCTCTTACCATATCGACCCTGGATGCATTTTATAGGCAGTACAGCCAGCCCAGAGGTGCTCTAACATGCTAAACCAGTCCATTCAAGTTCCCTTTAGGCTTATGCAGGTATAATCTAAATCAGTGTAATCGCTTCAGCAAGCATGCATTTTTAAGCCCTACTTTTGTGAAATTGAATGTTCAAGACAAATGAAACTAGTGAAATACATGCATTTACTTGAGGGGAAATAACTTCATATTTTTGTAAATTAACATTTTGTGCTGAATAGGTTAATTTTATATGCATGCACATGTACGTATGTATACATGCGTATCTTTCAGTTGTGTGTGTTTGAAGCAGAGAATGTTTGTAATCTCATTAGCTGTATTAAGACTTCCCTGACTACTATGCTAATACTGTTTGTAGCTGTTTAAAAGCTTTATTTGAGATATTAGTCGTGATTTATTCCCCTATCTATCTTTCACTGTCTTCAATAGGAAACTGGTATAGGCAAAACAGTTAACAGTTTCAGGAAACATGCCACTGCTGGAAAGGTAGCTAAATCTCTGGTAAACCAATGGAAAAAACTTCTTCCTCCAGGAAGTGAAAGGTAGGTGTGAGCTTACTTTATTTCCCTTCACCTCCCCCTTAATTTTATTGTATTATAATTTTCCTAACTTTTCCATGTTGTCTTTTGTAAAGTGTTTGCAAGGGCAACTATGCATTATAACAAATGCATAAAATGAATGGATGATGTGAATCTTTAATACAACTACTGGAAAATGAATCAGGGTATTCTGTATGGGTCAGTTACCAGTGACCACTCAGGCTTTACCTGCTTGCTTTCGAGACCTGCTTACTTGAGGTCTCGAGTGATTTGCTTATATATGAGTCTTGGGTAATATTTCTGTGTATTATAGGGTGCTTTCCATATTGCAGCTGTTGCACTGAACAGATGAGATTTCATCTCATAATGAAACAGCCCCCGCTGCCATCATCCTTCTTTGAGTCTCCTTTGGAGATCTTTGAAACCAGCCTGGATGCCACCCTGTGCCACGTGCTTTAGCTGTCCCTGCTGGAGCAGAGGGGTTGGACTAGATGATCTCTAGAGGTCCCTTCCAACATCAACCATTCTGTGGTTCTGTGATCAGCAGGCTGACTGTGCTCTAGATGTTTTGCAGTCCTCTTGATAAGATGAGGCAGCTGAGCTAAGGCAGGCATGGATTAGATTAACTTTAGAAGTGCACTGTAAATCCAGTGGTGTCCAAACAATAGGAAAGTGAAATCCCAGAACCTGTGATAAGCAAAGTGTAGTGCCTGACACAACCTATATCACCTGCACAGCACTCTAACTTCTATGCCTCCTAGCCATTTCATGTACCATTTCAGTTATAGTTTATGCAGGGAAACTTGTGTAAAAACAGTGGAGCAAGGCAAAGTTCAAGATTTTGAACAAATAATACTATGCCAAGTATTTCTCCTTCTGATTCTTGTTTTTGCCCACCCCTTTCTAGCAGGGAGCATCCAAGAACAGTAAGAGCACAGGAGACTAAATCTTTGCCACATTGGTTTAGTGTTTTTAGTTTGACTATAATGTAGGTAAAAAGATTGATTCTTCACCAAGAAATAACCCTCAGATTTAATAAGAGGACTGTTTTCTTCCTTTCTGTATTGTAGGGATCACAGAGGCAAAAAACAAAATACCGAAAAAGAAAAGCATGAGACCAAGAAGTCTTCCATTTCCAAGGAGAATAAGCCTTCAGAGAAGTCCAAAGCATCTCTAACAGCCTCCAAAAGCTCTCCTGTTTCTCAAAAGCTGAATAAGGAGCATTCTTGTATGGAAAACAAACACAGAAGTAGAGATTTTGAGTCACAAAAGGCATGTGATAGTAAAGAAGGTAACAGCAGTGGGTCCAAGCATGCTGTCTGTGCCTCCACAGATGGCAAAAAAAATTCAGAGAAACAGCATTCTCATGTAGTAGCCAATAAAGACTTATCTCACCCAAAGGAAAAGACTAGTAAAGGTGCTTCCAAGCAAAAAAATCCTGAGTGTGTGGAGAAACCAAAACAAAAACTTGCCATGAGAAATAAAGCTGAATTATCTAGTGATGAGGAATTTGAGCCCCCAACTATGTCTTTTGAATCTTATCTTAATTATGATCAGGTTACAAATAAAAGAAAGAGGAAGGCTGCCTCAAGTAAACAGCCAAAGAAGCCCAGTGAACAGAAGAGCAGTTCCTTAACACAAACCACTTCAAAAGATCCTGGTGCAAAAGCAGGAGAAGGTATACAGCAATCTGAGGATGATCAGTCAGAAACTCCCAGTAAAAAGGTAGGCTGTTGCATATCTGGGCTGATAGCAAATAAACAGCAGACAAATATGCTCTCTCTTCCACTGTTTTCAATTAAATCCAACTGTATTTGTTGCAAGCAACAGATTGTTCTGACACATCAGCTGCATGGTGATTGCTAATAATTACAGATAACTGGGGATAAAAATGATTACTGCAAGCCAGCAATGTATTATATTTATCATGTATACTAAGATGATTTGGGATGTGGCAAATTGGATACTGCTGGTTTGCAGTAATCATTCTTGTGCCCAGTTATCTGTACTAAGCTGATCAATATCAGCTAAACTGCTTTTTACCTATAAAGTCCTTAAATATGGAAAACTTCATTCCTGACTAGTTTGGTTTGTGAGTATAGCAGCTGTTTGACTGTATCGTACAAGCATTTTGTCAGATGTGGGATTTTGGCAGTCAATAATGTCTGTCATGGAAGGGCAGGGGAAAAAACAGATTTGTTTTCTCCTAATGTGTTAAAATAAAGCACAGTATTGCTTATAAAAAATAGCTTATGCCTGTTTTTCAAGTGAAGTATCCTAAAAGCTTAAGTGGCTCTTCTGAACTGAGACAGATCTAAGCACATTTATTAAACTTCAATTAGAATTATCTTAAATATATTTTATCCTTACTCCAAACTTTATTTATTGTGGAACATGTACAATATGAATGTGATACCTTCTGTCCCAAATTGAGAAATAGAGGGAGAAATAGAGGTAGAGGTTTATTCAGTGATTTTTAGCATAAACTGAACAAATGATGTCTTGGATGAGTCAGTATTCAGGATTTTAAGGATACAGAAATGAATTTCAGGGAGATAAAGTCCAAAACTTGCATGTACTTGCCTTAAATTGGATATTAAGTGTCTGGATGTCTTCCAATTTATATCTTGCACATAGTGCTGAACATCTGCAGTCACCTGAATTTATCGCACTTGCTAATCCTAGATTATTTTTTTCCTAAAGGAAACAGTTGATATTTCTGTGAAGTGTAACACAAAACAGAAGACCTGTGAGAAACAGCTATAAAGCTGTTTGCTAACAACCCCCCATCTATTGTGGCATCTAGCCTGCCTTTCCTGCCTTTAAACATCTAACTCTTGTTTTGCCATCTTTCAGTTTGGTCTTGTTCACTGCACACCTGTAACCTCAGGGATGGTTTAGCTGAAAGCCTGTCAGCTGTTTCTTAATCCCCTCTTGTGCCTGGATTGTGGATATCCCATAAAGTTCCCTTTGTGATGTGGCTTTGTTAAGTAGCAAATGAAAGGATGCACCAAAAAGTAATCCAATGAGTAAATATTAGTGTAGAAAAGCAATAATTCTGGTTATCCTAGGTAACCAAATCCAAAAAAGTTATGTATTGTAGTATTTTTAAGACTCAGTAAACTCAAATTTGGAATGTTCAAGTAATGTTTCCTTGACTGTACAGGCCAAGGTGGCATCCCTCCAAGATCTTCTGAATATTCCACTGCCTAAATTTCTGCCGGACATCTCAGTCTCTTCTCTACCATATGCTGCTGAATTTAAAGGTAAGTAGTATGCAAGACTAATTAAATACTAAATACAATGTAGTTTCTACAGCTCTATTTTTTTTACAGCTTTATCCTCTTTCCTAAAATATATATAAGCTCATCTATTCGTTATAAAGGAATATCTGTCTTTCACCTGCTCCTGTGTAGATATTCTGGATCTTGAGAGAATTAAAAATGCTTCCTCTTATGATCCGCTAAATGTGAAAATGCTTTGCAAGGTTGCCAAAGCCACAGACAAGGTACCCTCCTACAGGCTCTTTGAGCTTTACTTCTCTCTGCATCTTGTAGCAGAGGTAGCATTAGTAGAATTTGTTTAGGTAAAAGATAGGCAGCAAGCTGCAAGGGCAGCTTCAGCACAATGATGTTATTAGCATCCGTACATGTAGGTGCCAAAGGGATTCCACCTGAAGCTCGGGTGAGGTTGCAGTGGTTTGACCCCACTCTGATCTTGAAAGAATCACTGCAAGGCAACTTTAAGCTGCTCTAGGATAACTTGGTAGCAGCAGTAATATGCTGCAGACTGGTAGCTAAGGGTCTGATCTAGATAGTAGTCCAACTTGGGTAGCTCTGAATTAACTCACGTAAGGCTGGCTTGGTAGGTACAGTTTATTTGTGCTTTAGGTACTGTCCTGCTGATAGAAAATGATGAATGAACTTCTGCAACTTAAGTCCAGAACTGATTCAGTAACTTTGAAAGAAAGCTCATATGCGTGTGTCATACCAACTGTGTTTTTCAAAGCTGAAAATGTAAAGCATTTTAAAATTTTCAGATGTAAAAAGCCCTATCTGATATTTTGCTTGTAACTTCTCTAGCACCTGTGGTAGAAGCACCCCAGCAAGTCAGAGAGACAATTCAATTCACGGGACGGAGACTGAACTCTAAAATGCAAGTTTATTCTGGCTCTAAAACAGTGTGTCTTTCAAAGATGCTTACACTGTATGAACAGTGCATCCGCGTGCTTCAAAATAATATTGATTGTGAGTACTTTAAGTGCTTTAACAGGTTGGCCTCAGTGATCAGGAAATTGTTTATTCCCCTGGATCACGAGAGAGGGGAGGAATAAATATTAGTGTGATGAGAAAATAACAATTTAAGGAGGCTTTCTCCTTCGTGAAATATCACTGTTAGTCAATATGCAATTGCTGACTTGAAAGCTTTTTTTTATCCCATGACTTCAGAACATATGTTCTGTTGCGTGTTTGCTAAAATAAAACTGTATCTTTATTATCCTTGAAGCATTAGCTAAGTGGTTTTACCCATTGAATAAAACAGGATGCTGAAATTGCTGTCCCTCTTTATAGCTCTGCATGAGGTAGGAGGTGTGCCCTTTGAAATTCTTGAGCCTGTGCTAACACGTTGCACACCACAGCAGTTGTTTCGAATAGAGGAGAGTAACCCGGTAACTTGTCCGTGTTAAACTGAGGGCAGCACGAAGGACACTGAGCACCTTTTTTTCTGCCTTCTTTGCACTCCTTCTTTGCACATGGAGAACCAATTTGTTTTCAAATAAGCTGTTAAGGCAAATCAGGAAATGGTTTTGGTGAGATTTCATGCATGTGGAGGGCCTCCTAACAACAGTGTTAGGACTTCCATCTCCGCAGTGTCTTTCAGCACTGAGGTCCTGAGCATGTGATGGCCCTCAGTGCAAGCTGCCCACTTCTCTACATGGGTAAATTGAGAGCTGCTGTGCCCTGGGCCTGTCCCAGAAACCAGTCTAGCCTGTAAGGTTGGCTCGTTACCTCGGGCAAAGAAGTCTGCCCTCTGAAACTGCTCAGTTTCTAGGCTGCAGGCAGCACCTCTGCATGGCATTGCTGTGGTCCTCGTGGCTGTATTGCTGAGAGCCAGCACGTGCTGTACTTCTGTTCTGCACCTGGGTGGTTGGGCTTTGTCTATCAGCTAAGTGCTCCTGAGACTTATTACTTTTAAATCTTTCATTTTTAAAATATCTTGTGTTCAAACGAAGACGTTCACAGAGGAGTCAGACCACTTGTGGAAGAAACACTGTCAGCGGGATTTTAAGAATGAGAGCCTCCTGGAATATGAGTCTTGGCGTGAAATGTACTTGAGGCTCTTTAATCAAAGAGAAGAAAAACTGAAGATGCTTACAAAAAACATCCTCTCCGCTCAGTCTGAGAAACCCAAAGGTATAATGTAATAATCAAGGTCTTCAATTTTCCAAACCCAGTTTTTTGTGCTATTCTTGATGCTTACTATATGGGATTTAGTGTTTTGCTTGCACTGAGAAATGAAGCTGTGATTATAGGAGTCATTATACAAGCACGCTGCTTTTTTAAATTAAAATTTCCACACCGAATAAGCACATACACTAACACAATAACTAATGCACACAGCATACTGTAGACAAATCTGAGCTTGGTGGTTTAGGCTAAGGATTCTGTATTGCACTTTTATATTGTTGCTATAGTAAATACCCAGACTAGTTAATATAAAGCCTGTATACAAAATTGCCATTTTTCAGTTACTACATTAGTACTAGATTCTAGTTTTCCGAGTAAAGAACACGCTCCTCTCCTGCATTAGGCCGCCAAGTGAAGATGGCTTACATAAACAGTGTGGCCAAGCCACCCAGGAACGTTCGCCGGCAGCAAGAAATCCATGGGACAGCAGGATCTGTCATTCAACTTCATCCCGTGGAGAAGCACAAGTAAGTGTTCCCTCTGGTGCTTTTAACTTAAGATTGGATGACTTTGTCAGCACAAAAGCTTGCTGACAGACTAGTTTTGAGGTGGCTGGTAGCTCTCCTTACTGTTGTGTGGTGTGGTGTTTTTTTTTTTGTGTGTGTGTGTGTGTGTGTGTTTATAAAGGCTAGAAACTAATCTGCCTTTTGTCTTGCATGCTTTTCTGTATGTGTAATCATACTTCTCAATTGCCAGTGCTGAATTCATTCTTCCAGAGTGATCTCCAGATCATGTTAATGCCACTCAACATCCTAGAGACACTCCAGTTGCGTGTTCTATATCTATAACCCTGAGTAGTAGTCTTGCATGCTCTCCTGATTTTGCAAAATCACCATCAGCTGTCCTGAGTGAGTGTTGGGAACTTGATTGTGAGTTCCTGCTTGGCAGCTTGACGGAGAGTCAAGAATAGTCAGTAGTGATAGTCAACACTTACCACTGAAGGAAAAAATCTGATTCCCCAGATGTTTTATTTGTACAGCACAAGTACATGTTTTCCTTGTGACAGATTACTTCGGGATAGTTCAACAGTAAGGAGATTCAAAGCTGAATCTGAGTTGTATCCTGCAGTCCCTACAGACATAATGATTCTGTGTCTAGGAGGTGGCCTCCATAGTAAGGCATCAGCTTTTGCTCCTCCTTCCTTCCCTTTGCACCTGTGTAGGGAAAAGTGCAGTTTATTACTGTTTGTATAAGCTGCCTTCAGCAGAGGGGAAAGTGGGTGGTTGGGTTTAGTATGTGCTGTGGGTTGATGGGTCCCTGTGCCAGCAGCTGGACCAGAAGGGTTGTGGGGAGTTTCAGCCTGCCTCCATACGGGCGTCTTGAGCTGTGGTCACTCCTGCTATGTCTGCTGCTGAGCATGGTGCCCTTCTCCCTTTTCCCCATAGCCTGCAGTGGTGCTCATGTTGGCATAACCACTGCACAGCTTAGCTCAGTTCAAAGGATGCCTTCTGGAGAAAATAGCATTAGTCTGGCTTACTTTGAATTGAATTAGGGAACAGTTATGCAGGCTGGCAAACATGTGAGCTGACAGCTGGGAAGGAGGATGATAAAACTTAGTTGTCATAAAAATGATGCAAGACTGACTAGTATGGTTGAAAATGTCAGCAAAGTCACCTTAAGGAGCTTCTGTCTTCACACTGCAAGGCCTGTAGTTGTGCTGAGTAACTGTTCATGTGCACTCTACTACAAACTAGATAAACTAGAACTGGCCTATGTTTACTGGGGGGAAAGACAAAGCCTTGGAAAGTGTATTTAAGAAAAATCTGCCTATATTTCAGGAACTTCACTTAGTCTAACAGCTTTCTTTATTGGACAAGATGAGGGGGTTGTAAGTGATACTAGAAGGGCAGGAATGAGAGCCTGAATACAGGAACTTCTTGAAATCAACCTGTACAGCATAGTTTTTATAGAAACACCTTTAGGTGATTAAGTTACGAGGCTTTTTTCCAGGTTATTGCTATTATCAGTGAAAAGATTTCAGAAAAGCGTTAACCTTCACGCTAGCCTTTGCTCTCAGTTGTCTTTTGGGAGGGCATATCTTTGTACTGTACTTTCTGCAAACCTTCTGTCAGTTTTGTAGGTTGTAGAACAGCTGAATTCCTTTATCTTGTTGGTTTCATAGAAGCAAAAAAGGTCCTGGGCACACCTGCAGGTCTCTAGTTGAAGGTAGTCGTTTTTGCAGATCAAAATGCAGCTAAATGTATTTATCCAGCATGTGTTAATTGGCTGCAAATGTTAGGGACTGATTCTGAGGTGCACAAGGCTGTCCTGGTCGGTGGTGTGATACTGAGACAGTTAAATGCTATGTTCCTAATTATAAAAAACATAAAAAGCTCATTGTGTAAATTTGTCCTTGAGGGGTAAATGACGTAGAAGCTAATCAATAGCTATTTTGTATTTTCACGTTGGGAGAAAAGTTGGGGGATAAATTGGTTTCTTTATATGGCTTTGTATTCCTACGGTGCAGATTAACTTCAATCTAAAAACACATGTTCTGGAGAATGTAAAAGTGAATTTCGGTCAGTGGTCGTATTGCCATAAAAAAGAAAAGATTCCTCTTTGCACTGTGGGCTGACATTTTTGGCAGAGAGTTTCCTTAGCTGTCAATTCAGCTGTGTTCAAAAAGAAAAATAAACATGCAAAGAAGAAACACAGGTTGTAAGAGAATACCTTATGAATCACGGTGGTATTGCCAAGCAATTTGTTGGCTTGTCACAAATTCAGATTATTTAAGACATGAGACTCATCAAATTTAATAAGAGGAATATTTGTGGAAGAAAAGACTAAGTGACCTTCTGCTCTGATTCCAAATGTACCACTGATCACAAGACAGGCAAGATAGAGAAGATTACTGTCCTCAATGTATTCATAAAAGTCTCAAATTTTGTGTTGAATAGCTTCTGTTTTTTATAATGAACTAGAGCAAATCATTATTTGATACAAAAAGCTATTTTTCCCCTTTTCATATTTTAAAAGAACAAGGGTTCCAGAGATCAGAGACAGAAATAGCACTTCATCAAATCCCAGCTCTACTACCAACAGTGGAAACGCCAGCTCAAGCGGAGTGACTCAGGATGGGAAGAAAACTGTAAAAAGTAAATTAATTTCTTAATATTATCAAAATAAGCATATCTTAATAAGAGAGTTATTACATTTAGTATTTATGCTAATGTCACCATAAGTCACTTGGCTATAATCCTAACGTCGTCGTTGTTGTTGTTGAAGGAATTGCACCAATTATGAGGAAGACTTTGAAAGCACTGAAGAATAGAGCTGGGCGGCGATAAAACCAGGTTATGTATTTGAAGCTTATGTAAATACTTGTATCATGCTACAACTAATGAAATTTAGTTAATGTAAATCTCATTCAATTTGCCTTTGTTAAAAATAGTGATGAATTATTTCAGGAGCAAGTGATTTGCAATAAAAATCACTCTTCTCCTCCTCCCCCTGACTCATATTTCTGCTTCCCTCTGATTCACAAATGCGGAAAACTGAATTGAAATGTGGTCAGTACAGACTAGTGACAAATGATTTGATGTAGACCTGTACAGAAGATGCCATCTTCCTCAGTTCATGTTCCTGTTGCATAAGTTTCTGATGGAAGCACTTAAGCTTTAGTGCAATGACTAGACAATAACAATAACTAAAAACAGACCTGTCATTGTGTGGTACCAGCTAAAGGCATTAAGGCCTTGTGTTGGACATGGAATATTTTGGGAATAAACAGAACCCAAGAATGTCATCACCTTGATGTTATGATCATCTTGAAGGCATCATACAGACCTCAGAATAATCCCTCTAAAGCTGGAAAGAGCTTTAAAACTGGTGCTGTACTTGATTTGAGCCTGCTGTGAAAAGGCCCAGCCCACAAACTTGAGAATGGATCCTTTGCATTTAAGGTGAAAAGCTATCAGATCTGGAATAGCTGTCCTTTTCAAGAGGTCATGGCTGCTGCAATTTGAGATTGGTCTGAGTGGGCCTTCTTTTAGAAATAAGGCACTTTTGATGAAGCAACTAGAAAAGTAGTTTGCTTGCTACTGCAGAGAGGTACTTCTGTGTGCTGCCTTCGAGGTAGATGTTTCTTCTTCCTTCCTTCTGTAGTACTCTGAAATTCTCCTGAAGCCCAGGCTGAGATCATCATGACATCAGCAGGTGGTTTCTCTTACTCAAGAGATCCATGAATCTCTTCCATGTCCTGTGTGTGAACCCCAGTAATACTGCTACAAAATCTGGCTCTTATCAGCCAGACTCTTAGTCATTCATATATAACAGCTTGTGCAAACACTCAGTGTTTATAGAGGAATTTTGGGAAGTTAGCAGGTGTGCTACTGTCTTTTCATTTATTTGAGGAAGGAGAGCAGGGGGACAGATTTCCGTGTGGATTATGGGTATGTTAAAAAGAAAGATGAGAACAGGCATGATGATGTAGAAACTTCAGATGGAGCTTTTTCTGTCTCTGATTAAAAACAGGCATTGGCTAGTAGGAAGGGTAGTGAATGTCTGTCATTTAAGTTTACAAATGAGCTAGAAAAAGCATCTGTTCTAGCACTTGAGCTGCTGTGGAGTATGCTCTTGAAGACCGAAAGGTAAATGAAGGCTTGAGGCCTTCAAGTGATATAACCTCCAAATAATAGTTGCATCCTGTGTGCGGTACATCTGAGGCTGAGAGGTGTCTGAATCTGTCATAGGAGACTTCTGGCAACTATGAAGAATGTCTCACAAGGCCTTTCCTCTGACTGTGTACACTGCTTCTGGGATGGGCCTTTCCTGATCAGCTCAAATTGCTGGCTCTGGTTTGTAGGTTGGTTTCACAGCATTCAAAAAGCAACATAACATCCAAAATAGCAGGGAATAAAGCAATACTGGACAGGTAACCTCTTACTGTGGGGGAGGACAGCAGTCATCTGCAGCTAGAGTACTGGACCAACTAGGGAGCTAAATGTTTCCTAACACTACCAATAAACGTGCATCTAGCTATGTTATTAAATAATGTGATAATGTAAAGTATCTCTTTGCCTTGTTCACTTTTGATGACAATGGCAAAACATAAAACAGTTCAAGAGATGAAACGCAAGACTAGGCTGCACACCAAGCTTTCTCTTGTCAGCTGAGGATGGACAAGGACTGGATTTTTCTCAGCTGAGGTAATGGAAGGACCAGTTCTGCAATTCAGTTTCTTCAGTTCCAGCAATAAAAAAATAAACTTGAGTGAGAGGGGGGGAAAAAAGTAGCTTAAATATGTATTGTTATGGAAGGCTATCTTTGCTATTGGGGTGACTTTATCTTGCTCACATGTGTCTTACTGTTTTCAAAAGCTAAAGACTATTCTGTTTTTCATTTTCATTCAACATGTTTTTCATTTCTCTGAAATAATGCTGACAAGTATTTTAAAACATTTACCTTTATGTATAGTAATCTTTGGAAGTGTAGTTTCTGTGCATATTTTACACATGGAATTGTGTTTATCGATGAAACTTGTGGAGATTTGGGATGCAAAATAACAAAACATGAAGAATAACTATTTTCAAGTGATCAGATGAATGCATCAACCCCAGAAGATTTCTGCAGATGGTCATGTAAAGACCAAGTTTCCAGTGACCTGGGAGAAAGATGAGCAGAAACCATTCTCTGAAATGAAGCATTCTAGAAGCCATTCTCTCTTGTGTGGTCCTAGACAAAAACATTAAAATAGGCATGCTTGTCAGGACTGTAGAATAAAATACATTGAAACTGTCAGTTTTTCAAGAATTTAGCACTGAGTGTTCAAGAGATTACCAAATATTTTCAGGCCCTGAAATCTAGTGCCTCTGAAAAAGAAAACTATTGAGAGCAAGACTGAGGGGGAAGTTCACTGCCCTTTCCTTCCTTGCAAAATTAGGGATACTAATGTCATCCTTAGAAATAAAACTCTAAACAACACTGTAGGAGGTGCCAGTGCAAGCAGTATTTTGTGTACTCCATTTACAGGGAAGTATCTTCATCTCCCTGAGGACAGATCTATAAATGGCACTTCCTCAAGGAGAGGGCTGAAGAGCTATGGAAAAATTTTATGTAGCTGTTGTCCTGCAGAACTGCAAGTGGGTATCTAAGTGGCAGGGAAAACTCTTTCCACTTCTCCAATTTTTATCTTTGGCTTTGAGCCTGCAGAAGTAGAGAGTGTTTGCCAGAGCCTGTAAAAGCAGGAAAATGAGCTTTCCGGGCAGAGACAAAATGAGCTTCCTTTTGTCTCTGACATGGAAGTCTAACATGTAAAAGGGGGAAAAGCTCCTGAACTAATGGGGTTTTCAGGTTGTTGAAACCTGACTGGAAAGCAGAATTCCTTGGTGGTTTTTTTTTTTTTTTTTTTTTTTTTTTTTTTTTTTAGATGCTGACCTCTCAAAAAAGGGAAAAAGTTAAGTCCTTGTCTTCCTGCTACTTTGTTCTTTAACTTTCAGATGACTCTTTCACCAGTCAAGGCACTTCCTCTACTTATAGCTCTCCATGACACCCCAGTGAGCGCTCAGCTCTTTTCTCGCACAGATGTGCTGTAGCCAGCTCTCTACAAACTGCATTTCTCCTAGTTACCTATGCTGGTGTGCTTCTCGGTGCTTTCAGACCTTTCTGTCTGAGAGTTAGATAATTAGTCTGTCTGATCTATAGATAAACACTAAAGTGGCACATTAAAGTATGACTTTTTAGAGCATTAGTATCATGCTAGAGTGGTGCTGACAGCGAGTTACAGGCTTAGACATTTAGAAAATCAAGGAGGGAATTAAATGGCATATAGAAGTCTCAAAGGGTGTGTGCACAAAAAGGCTTCTCCAGGTTTCCTGGAAATCTGAAACTGCTCAAGAGGAAAGCTAGCTGAAGTAAATAACCTATTTCTCCAAGTGAGGAATAAACAATACAGGCTCTGGCCCTAAGTGCAGAATGTCTATCTTCATAAGGAAGAAGAATGATACTTGGTATAGATCCGAAATTCATTTTGCTCTTTATCAGTGCCGTTATAAAAAGGAACTACCAGGCCTATGCCACAAGGTTCTCTTGTTATCTGGGTTTTGATCACTGGCCAGTGATTAAGCTGGCATCTTTTCAGATCCCTTCCTTTTATAAGGGGCATTATATGTCCCTGACAATTGAACTTTATGATCATAGCACAACTGATTAAGTGCTTTAAGAAACAAAGGACTATGTGAGGAAACATCTACTCCTCTCTTTGGGCCTGATGAACTAGACCCATCCAGGCTTTTTGAAATCTCTGTTTTTCCAGTGTCAAATACTTTTATAATAAGCAGAAACTAGAAATGTCAAGGCATCTGCAAATCTTGAGGAAAACAAGAGTTTCCTGACAAAAACCCTAGTTTGGGTCTACTATGAAGTTATTTAATTCTCCAATGTTAGCAAAACTTTCAACCCTAAGGTTATAGCGTGTTCTGGTTCTTTCTTATTTGTACCACGAGTTTTGAGTGGAAGAACTCATGCATAATGCATTAAGCATGTCTCAGTTGTTTGAATAAGTCTGAGCTATATTTTCCATTTAAATCGGTATTAAATGTTGAAAAACATGGTATAATTTTCTCAAAATTATGGCACTTACAGCACAGAAAAGATATTCTGAGGATTTAGGAGAAAATCAGTTATGTGTCAGACCACATATTTTGTGTTGTTCTGACTAATGCAGGGTTTGAAGTACTTTGTTCTTAGTAACTAAAACTCTCTAGTTTTAGTTACTCTAGGGTGCTGAGTTTTCAGAGGACAAGACTCTTCCACTCTTCCTACCAACCTTTCTACTTGCTCCAGAAGGGGAGGTTTCATTCTTTATCCAATGATCTGTTGAATAATAACACAACGCACCTTTCTTATGGGAATAAATTAGTGTAATTCTCAAAGAGCAGCACTCACTCATTTGTCACTTGTAGTCCCTGACTGCCACCACCTTAAAGCTTCTTGTGCATGACTGTAGGGGTGAAGATGAAGCTGTTAATGAGTGGGAGACAACATGCTGGCTGCCTGTTCCTTCCCTACAGCTGAGCAACTCAGTCTCAGGGGAGAAAAAAAAAAAAAAAAAAAAAAAAAAAAGCTAAGGTTAAAGGCAACTTGGCTTTAATAGAGTTGTTATACTGTGGTTGTCAAGCAATAGAAGTTGGTGAGAATTACGGCAGTGAAAAGATAAGCTGTTTCACCCACATGAGTGCAGTTCTGAGGATGCTGAGTAGTTGAGCTGGTTCCAGGTATCCTGCCTCCCACGCTTTGTTAAACACAGCTTCTAAGTGCCCTTCCTGTCTCCAGTCACTCTTCCTTCCTGATGGCTGCCCTGTGTCCGGGGCTGATGCTTATGTACAGGCTGTTCAAAATTCACGGGCTTCAAGTGGATGTTTTAGTGGATGAGCAAGGCCTAAGTGTTTGTATTCTGTCTGAGCATTTCAACAATTTCCCCCAGAAATTCAGTAAAGTTTGACTCTAACTCCCCTGGACTGTTAATGACAATCATGGCCCAGATCATTTCCTCTAAAATGACTTATTTTAGCACATGCCTGCATGCAGTTTAGAAGTGCATTCTCAAGATGGATGCCAAGCTACAAGCATGAACAACCTTAAGAAAGTTTAATCCCCAATTATGAGATTTAAAGTAAAACACTATTGTTTTTATTTTGATTAGTTATCCAGAATATTAATATGACTGTTAGTGTTGCCAGCTGTTCCCATAATACTGACTAAGGTCATCTTGTTCTTTTCAATGCCTGTTGCTGTTTCCTGCCCCTCCTTAAGAGCAAAGTCCTCCACTGTGTCCCTAACCCTGGGCTGACACCTCATCGTTCAACGCAGTTCTAGCAGTCCATGTACCTGCCTCTCCCTTTGACTATAATCCATCCTCCTCCAGCTCCTGTTGGAGCTGGCCGTGCAATGCTACCTGAAGCACAATCTTTACAAGATGTTCTAGCATATATTTCACCTCTTTCCTGTTGCATACGCATGCTTTTCTTTTTGCTCATTTTCAGGATTGTCACCTTTGTTCCCATGTTGAAATATCCTAACTTGGATATTTTTAAATGAATTTCTGATGGCATTTTTCTGAATGCTAACACAGGAAATTAAAGCTTGCTAGTTTCAGAGACTCAGCTGCTTGTTGCATAATGTATCCCAAAATAATCAGGATACTGTTGACTTGCTCAAGAATCAAGATGTGTTTTCTGCTACTTTTCAGTGCACTAAATCAGTTTTCTTCACGCTTCGACTTGCTGATTTGTCGTTAAGTGTGAAATAGGTGCTTATGTTCCTGAAAGCAGCTGTAGAGCTCAAAAATTCCGGTTTAGCGAATCCAGCCTGTGTGTGTATGTTTGAAAATGGGACTTTTCCTCTGAAGCCTGCTTGAGGAGGCTGAAGTGTGGGCGGAATCGTGTGCAGGTGGGGCAGCAAGACCGAGCGGGGCAGCCAAGTGGGGTTGTGAGGCAGGGGTGTCCTGGCGGTAAGAGGAGCACTGGGCCTCCCTCACTTCCCTTGCCCCACGATGGCTCAGGGTAGGAGCAGAGAGACTCACAGTGGCAGCTTTGCCGCCATCCACTGCTCCCGGGGAGGCCCCATGGCCGCTGCCCCCTTGCCTGGGCCAGAACATGCATGTTTTGCTCATCCTCTGCTCGCTGTGCAGCCTCATGCAACCAGGGGGCTGGGCCTCTTTTGAAGTGAGCAGATAAGCACAATGCGACGTACTTATGTAACCTGGGCTGTGGTGTCTCTTTGTGGCCTCTGAAAAAAATGACTTTTTTTCTTTTTTGTTTTCCCTTTCTGTGCTGTTTTATATAGTGAAGAGAGGCTACTTTTGAGCAGCAGTAGCTGTGCTGGTCTTCACACAAAACACTTGGAGGTCAGTTGTCTGAAGGATTGGTGGCTTTTGTGTGCTCCTTTCCATGCCTGTAGCAGTCTCTAGGACCAGACATCTGAACTGGCATCATTAATCAGCTATCGTGCAGGCCTCTTCCTGGATCACTTGCTTGTATCTGTTAAAAAAAAAAAAAGGCAGATTTACCAAATGGAAGACTTCCTCGAATGCCTCCTGGGACCCCCATCATAGGATCATAGAATCATAGAATGCTTAAGGCTGGAAGGGACCTCTAGGGGTCATCTAGTCCAACCCCCCTGCACACGCAGGGTCACCTAGAGCACGTGGCACAGGACTGCGTCCAAGTGGGTTTTGAAGATCTCCAGAGAAGGAGACTCCACAACCTCTCTGGGCAGCCTGTTCCAGTGCTCTGTCACCCTCACTGATAAGAAATTGTTCCTTAAGTTCCTGTGGAACTTTTGGTGCTTCAGTTTGTGGCCATTTCCTCTAGTTCTGTCAGTGGCCACCACTGAAAAGAGGCCAGCACCATCCTCCTCACTGCCTCCCTTGAGGTACTTGTAGAGTTTTTTTTTTCTTGATCTTGTGTATGTAGGATACGCCTCCTTGTCACACTGGGTCCCGTTGTACAGACCTGTAGTTTGCGGTGAGGCTACAGCAGGCAGAAAACCTGCAGATTTCATTAGGGGCGAGCTAGCGGCTCGCTCATAACGGTGTGCTGGGACGGGCTGCCGCTTACCATTTGTGCGAGAGCACGCACACAAAGCTGAGAGGCCATGACAGAGCTTTCCACGCACGCCACAGCACGTTTGTCTTCAGAAGAGAAGACTGTCTGCTTCTCTTCATGGGGAGCAACATTGGCTCTTTATGCGCCCCATCTTTTTACTGGCTTTCATTAGAAAATATCATTTAAAAATCTCGTTTGCCTGAGATGATGCAAAATAAGTGTTTAGGAAGTTTATAAAAACCAGATGTTCCCAGGACACAGATGCAGTAATGTTGGCTTTATAAGAATGTTGAAAGGAGTTTTCCACTTAAATCCGCTAGACTATGACTGGAGAAGCTGAGGGAAGATGTTGACTCTTGAACATTGCAGTGGACTGGTGGTGGAGGGCATGTAGGATTGAACCTGTTAAAAAGTAATTTTCCATTTGTAGTATAATCCCCTCGAAATCTGTTTTCTGAGTATTGTGCCAAGATAAGATGTCTTTACGAATGCCTGTGCAGTTTGTGTGTCTCGGCAGGCTGAATATTACTGGATGAGTAACCCTGACAGTTGCATAGGTTGGCTACGGACGCTGCCTGAATACACAGTCAGTGGTTAGTAACGGTGTAGTCAAACCATTGAGATTTGTGCTAATATTCAGTGTTTGGGGGTTATTCTTATAAAATTAAACTGGAACTTCAGAAGTAGAGGAATGGCAGTATCCATTCAGACCACCAGATGACTTGCTCAGTTGCAATATCGACAGTGTTTAGGAGAAACAAAACTCCATGATGCAAATTATTATTTTTCAATGCAGTAAAATAGTTGGATTTAATAGGACTTCCAAACCCCAAGGCACTGGGTAAAACTTAGATTATTGATTTCAAAACACAGCATACATGGCCCCATTCTTTTCAAACCTTAGCAGCAAACAGTGAGCAATTCTCTGTCTTATACTTTGTCTTATTACAGACAGCTGTTTTTTATCCAAGTCACCAGGTCAGGCTGATGCAGAGAAGATACTATTGTTACATCTACTGTATTTTAAAGGGATTTTTTTTTCTACCTCAGGAGGATGATGCATCAGTACTACATAATTTTTTAAACTTTTAAGTTCGGGAAGAAAAATGACTTACAGAAGGGTGGGAGGGAGGAGCATTTGCTTATCTCCACAGAGACATGAATTTTACTCTTCTGGAGCTAGGTGAGTTGTATAATACCGAGAATATGAAAATATGTATCTATTGTTTTTTACTTACAGTAGTTATGCAATAAACTTTTTTTTTCTCTTTACACTTCTAGTAGACAAAGAAAATTTTCACCCTTACGCCTTGAAGTTTAAAACAGGCATTTGAAAGTCAATTAAACATATGAGAAGGAACTAATGCAGTGGTTTCGTCATTTTCAGGCTATGTGCAGTAGGGTTACTGTCTTTGATAGATTGGTGTAATGAATGGAAGGACAAATTCTTTGTCATCCTACAATCTATCACTATACAATTTGCCAGCATGTAATCTTAGGCAGCCTTCTGAGAAATCAATACATGTTTCTTGGTCGTATTCATAATGAATTCAATCAAATGCAGATTGTATAAAGACAGAACAATCTAGCCACAAAATTATGTTAATGGAAAAGCTCTCTGTAATTTCAGGATAAAGTTCTTGTTGCCTGTCAGGAGCTTTATGTCAAAAACTTACCACTATTGCAGTGCCACCATAACAAAGAAAAGAGCCATGGAACTCCTGATATTGATGATATTAAGACATTTGCCAGTGTCTTACCTTACAGCATCAGCTGCAATACTGCTCAGAGCTTCAAGCCACTTTCTCCTTCCTCTTCCTGCCTTCTGTCTGTAATTTAGCTACTCTTCATGAGCTGCCCTAAGAAGTATATGTAATTAAAATCACATTTGCAGAGAAGGAAAGAAGTCAGGTGTTCAGTTTGACTGGAACTTTGACTCAACTTTGCTTAGCATACTATTTTACATGTCTATCCCCAAAACAATGTAGCTTTTGCCAATGAGTAAAATCAAGTCAATAATTAGAGGAATAGCTGTGTTTGACTCTAAGGGTCTAGAAATTAGGCAGAGAACAGCAGTAGTAATAGGAAAAATAGCCAGAATTTCTCTCTAATGCTCTTTGCTTCCACACTAAATGCATCAAGTTGAATGTTTTTCTGATTTAGCAGTGAGTCAAATTGGTAAAAATAGTCTCCTAAACTGCTGACCAAATACTTTCACCTCCTTTCTTGCATCAGATCAGGTGCCCATGTAATATAGATTATGTTGGTTCATCTTTCAAAGTCAGTGAATACAAAAACTGTCCATTTTGTATTTTTCATACTGGTTTGGTTGCCTACTGGATCAGCAAGTAGATCTCACCCTATTTATGCAACAAATACACAGAAAATTTGGGGAATAGGAGATCGAGAAGACCATTTTTTACAGCAGCAACCTGCAACTAGAGAGGTTTAGGCTGAAGAGGAGTTTAGGATGGCCAAAAATGACTTGACGCTTCTGAGACATGTTCCAGCCTGTACTGTGAGAGAACTGGCAAAGCAAAAGAGAGTCTCTCTGTGCTGGGGAGCTTTGGGGCTACACTTTTCTCTGGGCACAACACAAGGGCATTGTGTTAGGTTTCTGAAACAGTTGTTTAAGCCTAACTTAATTGATTACGTAGTGAATTAATTGCAAACTGAAGCTTTATCCTCAGAGTCTTAAAAGCCCACAGCTCATAAAACAGATACTGCTTTGAGGGAAGAAGGCATCAAGAGAAAATGGAAATAGAGGATGTTAGCAGATACTTAAATGAAACCCAGAGTGGTTGAGCTTGGAAGAGAGCTCTGGAGATCATCCAGTGAACCCCGCCCTGCACAAGCAGGGCCACCTAGAGCACGTTGCATGGGCTTGTATCCAGAAGGCATTTGAACTTCTCCAGAGAAGGAGAATCCACGTTCTCTCTGGGCAACCTGTTCTAGTACTCTGTCACGCACACAGTCAATAAGCTTTTCCTCATGTTCAGGCAGAACTGCTTGTGTTTCAGTTGCACCAATCTCCTTTTGTCTTATCACTGGCCACCACTGAGAAGAGTCTGGGCCCATCCTCTTTAAGCCCTCCCTTCAGATACTTAGACACATTAATAAGATCCCCATTTGGTCTTCTTTTCTCCAGGCTGAACAGGTCCAGCTCTCTCAGTCTTTCCTCACAGGGGAGATGCTCTAGTCCCTGGACGTAACTATCTTAGCAGCCCTTTGAGGGACATGGGGGACACTGCTAGCTATAGGACAATATAGGAAATAGCAGTCAAGAAATCTCTGTAGCCTATCGTAAGATCCACCTGTAGTTACCAAGTTCTTCATAGCAGTCTTGAGTGCTGCTACAAAGGTTGATTTTCAGGAGTGATTAAGGGAGGGGGGGGAAGTCTGTCACATCACAAGTGTCGACATAAATTCTTCTTAGTTTTGGGCAGAAATTTAAGAGATTGTGCTTGGTCACAAAAGCCTAACGGCACTCAGATGTCATTGCTACTGGCTTTTGCCTTATGTTTGTGTTGCAGTAGGAATGGACCTGAAATGGAGCCTGTGAGCCTGTGGGGTCTCACATTGCCCTATGTTTTAAGCTGGCACTGTTTTGTGGCAAGGAAGCTGGATGAAAACTGAACTGGTTCAGAGAGCTGATCCAGCTCACAACTAAAAATAATTGATGGATGTATTTTCAGTTGAACTGTTTTGCCTCAAGTGGTTACATTTGCGGCTGCATGGGCATTATTGCTGGCACAAGAAAGGGGGTAGGGACTCAGGCTGGAGAGAAGAGGCCAAGGCTACAGCAACCCAGATTTAGGCTATAAACTGCAAGAAAACTTCATAGCCAGCATGAGTCCAGAAGTTTGAGTGGAGTGCCCTAATCATGTAACCACGGCCAGCCTCCTTTGGTGGGAGGAGATGAGAAAGGACTGGGAGAAGGTGGGCGTGATACAACCGCAGAGTTGTGCCATCTGACCTGTACTGTGCAGTCTGCTCTGGAATTACCAATGGGAAGTGGGATTCGATGCATTCATATTTGCTTTCTCTCCTATAGCAGGCATTTAGAAATGTGATTAATTGCAACAGTTGGATTATAAATATGGCAGCAGTAGGAGTTAGGTGTAGAGAGTCAAACCTGTGCATCCAAAGCTAGGCTGCTGCATCTGTTTTGAGAGGCATGGAGCACACGCTGCACTGAGTGGTTCCAGGGGGAGTGCTCAGGTACTAGCCCTGTTTTTTTGGTACTAGGGATTTCTAAATAAGAATATTATCAAACAAACTAGAATTGCAATGGGAAATATATGTGTATATATATATAAAATAAACAAGAGCATGAGAATATGATCATGGGGAAGCGGAGGAGGAAGGGTGCAGTAATATTTTTGACAGGGCACAGGGTAAGACTTAGTGAGACTGCCTCAGGCAGTGTTAGAACTGTGAGCCCTTTTTCAGGCAGAATTTACCCCAGAGCAAAGGGCTGTGTAAAAGCCTTTATTCCACACGCAGCCTACTTTAGGTCTGTGTGAAAGTGCACAAATTTATCATAAATAGTGGAGTTCTGCCGCAAATGTTAATTGTGTTGGAAAATCACTGTTGTAACATTCAGCCACTGGATGTCCTCATTATCAAAGGTCTACGGAGGTTGATCAGCTGGAAACACAGATTTCTTTGCCAGTTTGCAGAGCATTACATAAAAATATTATGCGCATTGCATATTGCCAAACTCCCAGCTTACCACACATAAAGCAATAGGATCAGTTCCACCCCTCAAGGTTATTAAACTCCTACTGTATGCATAGCTTATATTCAGCCTGCTCCTTTCTCTCTCTCACTGCTCTTTTGACTGCTGAGCTGCTCCTTATGTGCAAGCTTGCTCCTCAGGGCTCTGCCATGCCTAAACACACAAGCTCATGCCATTTCTTTCTTCCCACAGTGCTACATTCACTGGAGTTTATTGCAGCTTTTACTCTGGATTCTGATTGCGGCTTGATTTTCCAAGTTATTACCCCACCTATTTCCAAAGATACATCCCTCTGCTTGCAGGAGTCACTGCTGCTGGCGACAGGCAGGAGCCACAGGCCCAGCGGCTGCAGACAGCCCTGCGCTCATCCCACCGCGGCGTCTGTCAGCGAGAGAGAATCCCGGCCTCGCGCTCCTCGTGGGGAGCGCTGCCGCCGCGCTCACTTGCAGGGCTGGCCTCTCTCTGGCAGAAGAAGGCCCAGTTTCCCCTGCAGGTTATGAGACACTGCTACCCACCTCTTCTGTGCTGCAGGCTCCAGTGCCTACAGTATCACACAGGGTGCTCTCAGCCTGCACTTCCCCTGCAGCTAAAGCACTCATCCAAACTACTGTTTCTCTTTCCTACCTACTGCCTTTACAGCTCAACAGAACCATCCTCTTTGCCAAACATTCCTGTCTTCTGGTTATTAAGGAAGCATCACTTGTCAGGCACTCCAGCAACGATCCAACCTGGGAGAAAACTTGGCAAAGGCCTATCAGCTGCTGCTCTTGAGTTTCACATTTGTTCATGAAATGGGACAAACACGTTTGTGAAGACATTTGTTGGTTAAGTCTTAGGTTTCAGGATTAAAAAGAAAAAACTCTTAGTTTTCTACCTTTTAATATCTCTAATTTAATTCACTGTTAAGTGTCCTGTCTTTCCAACAATGGGGAAGCTTGTGCTATGTAAACACTGAAGATACTTGTTTGAAATGGGTGAAAGTAAGTTTTGCCAGAGGACAAACTGAGCAGAAAATTAAGGCTAGATTTTTCTCCCTTATAAAGGAAACTCTCCTTCTAGTATAAACAAACACATCTTTGCGAGAGATGTATGCTTCATGTACCAGCATGGTAGGAATGAGAATGTACCTCTCAGGTAATCTCCAGTGAGAATCAGTCGCTGTAACTGCTGAAGTTTCCTAATGTGGCTGGGTCCAGGTGTCCATTTTCTTTTCTACTTGGTGATGTCTCTTTCTAGTGGTTTGATGACTGTTTCAGAAAAAGAGATACAAAATAAAAGCCTGTCGTATTCTTGCTGCCATCCCTGCAGGACTGGTAAATCCTCATGGAAACTCATGCACCCCATACACGTGCTGTGTACTGTGGGAGTATCCCACGTGGGCAGAAAGCCAGGTGCACTGCACAGGACTCCAAATCCTAGGATCTATTTCCAGATTAATAACTATGCCATTTTCGAGACTCTAAACAAATGTAACATTCAGTAAATATAACTTGGCTAGTGATTCCAGACGTAAATTACCTAAATGCTCTGGGCCTCGGACAATAAATAGAAGTCATGCAAAGTACTGTTTTCTCCTTCCGTGTTTTTTTTTTAGTATGTGCCAGACCTTAGTCTGCAAAGTGGCTCTTCATGACTGTACTCCAGCTTGCAATAAAGGGCCTGTAACTGAGGAGGAAGGGTTGCAAGACTAGAAAATACAGAGAATAAAGAGGAAACAGGCATGACAGATCTGGGTGACGTGATGCCTGTCATACTCGCTGCCTTAACCCCAAGGACACATTGATGTTTCCATTACAGTGAAGCTAGCTGAGTGGCAGAAGAGCATGGCTCTGCGGACACAGAATAATGAGCAGCAACTTCAGTAAGAACCTCCCTAAGGAATGGGGCCTCCAGGAGACGTAGTTGCTGACAACCCAGTGCAGAATCCGGGCGCTCCCATTAGCTGCAGCCGAGCTGTCTGGCCACCTTCAGCCTGCAGCCGCTGTGCACTAACCAGCCTGGGGGCAGCCAAGGAAGTATCATGTCCCTGGTCTAGAAACTGGGAGATTCACTTGCCTTTGCCTAACGGCACTGCAGGGTTGTCTGAAACACTGGCTTTCAGAAACTTTTGTTTCTAAATTATGGCAGAAATAGTGACAGCATTTGAAATGCTCATACTTTGTGCCATTAAAGGAGCAAATTTAGCACTCTTTTTCTATTGTTTAAAAGGCATTTTGGGCAATGCTGACAGTGGTGAATACAAGGGAAGGAGAAACAGAGCAGGAGACTAACACCTGGGGTGTGAGATCAGAAATTGGACAAACTAGAACTTTTTCCTCTCAAAATCATGGTCATCTCGATAGAACTAAAGCTGATTATGATTTGGGGGGAGGAATCTACTTTTTCTTCCTGTGACTTTTGAATATTTCTCTGGATAATGTGGGCACTGCTTTCAGCAGTTGCAAAATTGGAGATTTGATTTGGCATGCTGGAAAGAGATTAAAGGTTTTACAAGCAGCTAACCCTAGATTTACAGTGAACACAGAGCACTTTTTTTTCTCAGTATAAGAACCCAGATGCAGCTCAAATGAAAATCAATAATTGATCTACATCCATTTACAGATACATTTACATTTACATTTGCGTACGCTGGGAAACCCTGTCCTCGTGTGCACATTTTCCTTTTAAGCAGCCTCCACTCAGGCTGCCTACAAATACATCTGCTCACAAACTAGACAATGTTAGGTCCCTTCTAGAAATGAGCTGGGGGCAACTTTTCTGATGGCTACTAGTAAGACAGACGAGGTAGGAGAAGATAAATGGAAGCTGCTGAACTGCTGCGCAGCTCATTAGGTAAGTACATAGGCCTTTAAAGCCCGTGGTGCAACCAGGATCTTCCTGTTGAAAAGCGGTAGCAGTCCCCAAACCAAGTACATGCATGGGCAAAAAATATGCCTCAAAACATGCAGCTCCTATGAAAATGAACTTTTTTTTTTTTTCCTCCTGGCTAAGGTCTGGGGCTGAGGGAGCATGCTGTGATTCTCCCCTGCTCTGTGCTCTGTGTCACAGGGCATGGGCAGCCATATCAGGCTACAAGTCACATGCCTTTATTCCCTGTATAGATAAAAAATCCTGCTGTGTTACAACAGATTTAGAAGGAATTTCATTCTACTGCAGCTGGCTGATGAACAAGTATCTCCCTTTAGCCAGAGTCCTTGCCACCCTGGGCCTGCGGGTCGGCGAGTCGGGTCCGCAGCCCCGCTCATCTCTTTGGGGACGTGTCGACAGCCCCAGCAGCATGCGGGAGAGGTGCTTGAGTTCGTGGGAGATTTTCAGATGCTAAGTACTTGGTTTCTTAGGTACACAGGCTGCTCAGCGCCTGCAAACTGGAGTTTTCTTTTTTTTTCTTTTCACAGAGAAACCTTGGACAAATTTCATCACCACGGCAGCAAAAGACACATTTGTTATGGGAGGCTAATGTTTCTGTTAAGTGACCTGTTCTGTTAAAAAGACCCTTTTCTCAAAGAAATGCCTCATGGCAGCAAAATTACTCGGCATCTTTTTAATGTGTGGCACAATGTGTTTTCCTGTAACCCTGTTGTCAGAAAAAACTCAAAATGAAATTTTAGCTGCAGCTTTCTTTAAAATACCTGAATCTGAGTCAGATGCACCAGGTAAAAAAACAGTATCCCAACAGTTAAGAGTCTGGCAAAGCTGTAAGCAAGTAGAAACTAGATCTTACAAAAGGAAGTGCTGGGTAAGCCAACTATAGCGATTATCAGCTTTTCCCATCACTTGTGATGATGGAAGAGAAAAGGTGCCCTTCTGCTTCCTAGGAAGGTTTCGAAATGTGAGGGGGTTTTGTTTCCAGTCTGCAGGAATTTAGGCAGTGGCAGTTTAGAGGGGAAGCAGGCAGAGAAACAAATGTGCTGCTTTTTTGTATTGGATGTGCTTCTCCAGAAGCTAGAAAGTGCAAAATACTTCTATTTCTAGCATAATTTACAGTTGTTGTCTCCTCTTCCCTTTCCCTCTTTTCTGCTTTCAGCCTGAGATTACTGCAGACTTTGGTGTAGAGTTCCCCAGAAATGTTTTTATCTCACAGGAATCCTGTAAGAGAAGAACATGGAGCAAGACATAGAGGAAAGAATGACACAAAACTATGTTATCAGCCAAAATCTGTGGCAGGCCCAACAGGCATATCCTGGATTCGGATTTCACCTCAGATGTCGCTCAAGGATCGTTTGTACTTCCTGCTGGGAGCATTTGGCCGCGGGATGAACATGGTGGTTTTGGAAAGGTAAAGTATTGTGAGGAAGTCACAGGGCGGGCTCAGGATGTGGGGGGGAGCCACATCGCAGCTGCGTTTCTATTCGCTCAGTGTTTCTACACAGGGAAAACACGAAAGTGAGCCCCACGTTTGCTCCAGTCCTAAACCTACTTAATGTGAAGGCCTAAAACAGGGAAGACCACTAAAATGAATGTGATTTTAAGCTGAAGAGAATTCAAATCTGTTTGTTCAAAAGTACCAGCATCTCCTAACTTGGTGGAATTGCTGGTGCATTTGAACAAAAGGATTTTGATTTGGTCCTTCCCTAGGCAAGTGATTACTATCTGACATAAGGCAAGTTGCCAACTCTCATTTCCTTTTGTCATTTGCCCGTGATTTGCTCTGCTTGGCTTTGGAGATCTTTAGGTCAAGGACTCCATGCTTCTCATCAGGGTACTGCCGTAAACAGAGATGCGCTTCTATGGAGTGACCAGTGCTCGCTTGAAACACAGGAAGTTCTATCTCCATGTGAGGAAGAACTTCTTTCCTGTGAGGGTGACAGAGCCCTGGAACAGGCTGCCCAGAGAGGCTCTGGAGTTACCTTCTCTGGAGATCTTCCAAACCCGCCTGGACGCCACCGTGTGTCACGTGCTGTAGGTGTCCCTGCTTGAGCAGGGGGTTTGGACTAGATGATCTCTAGAACTCCCTGCCCAACTCAACCATTCTGTGATTCCCAGCGTGTCCTGTCCTGCCTCGTGCCCCCGGATCGGGATGTAGTCCTGCCATGGGCTGAGGCGGCCCCGAGGTCCCTGGGGACAGTGGGACTCCAGCACACACACCTGGCTGCGGAGGCAGCCTGGGGCACCCGGCCTGTCCAGCGGTTTCCTCCATCCCACGGCCCTGCTTATCTTGGCGTGACACAAACGGCCAATGCTGGGAGAAGAAGCTGGTGGAGCTCCTACCAAGGGAGCCCGCAGGTCTGCGCAACAAGGCACTGCGGGGATGTGTAGGCAGCAAAATTACAAGCTTGCTCTTGCCAACTATGTGGATGCAACGAGCCCATGCTAGGAAGTCAGCTGGGTTTCACTTTCGCCCTAGTCTGGCCTCCTATTAGCCTACGTGTCTGTGGAGTGTCTGGATGAAATGCAAGGAATATAAAATATAAGTAAAAAAATGAAAACACTGAATAAAGTTTGCAGGCTTCAGATCTGTGTTTGCCCACTGAGTGGATAAATAGAGTATTCCATACTGAAAACTGAGGAATAGCCACTACACTTAGTGGAAGAACAAGGGGCAAGACTCTAGATGTCTGTTGCACTGCTGATAACGATCTGAAAGAAGACGGCTAGGTTTGTCTGCAACAGAATCATGAGATGCGTTTCCCCAACAGGCATTTTCAAATGTTTGCAATCGACGCAGATATGCAGATAATCAAATTAGTTTCAATACTTTCTTCAAACAGAAAGCAGTCTTAACGGAGCACACTGGTACCTGAAGAAACTCTTCGCTCACAAACAAGCCGAAGACTGAGGGAGTTTTTGCCAGCTGCCTCTGGAGCTCATTAGAGGCATGCCAGGGTCACACTTCAGCCCACCTGCCAATTTTGCTTGTCATTTACTTCTTCTGTTGCCCCAGAGAACTTCCTAGGTGCCTACACAAATTCCGGGATCTCCCCTAGTACGCCTGTTTGCCAACTATTTCCATGACCTAAATTCTTTTGAAAACAATCACTTGTGACAATCGTAGCACAGGTTTTACAGAACCAGACAACTGGTTAATCAATGCTGTGACCTGGACATGCAAGCTGTGCCATTTTATTGTCAACACTACAGTTAGTTATTTTTCTATTTTATTTTGTATTTGAAAGTTAGCTGCTTTTTCTATTTTTTTTCTCAACAAGGGAATTGAGTTGTCTTTTACTACCTACATTTATCTCCTTATGTTTTTAATTTACCTTTTGATATTCAGCATCATTTTGCCTCGAAAAGTATTTAATTCTAAAGAAAATTCTGCTCTCCTGTCATGAAATACCTAATATCTCACTGAATTCAGACTTCTGCTTTTAACTCCTATTGTTACTGTGACCAAAATAATTTAAAGGTGGCAAAAATATGTTACCTACTGCAGCTGCTTATGTTATGTTTTCCATTGGGCACTCCAAATGAACTCCAGGTAAAACTCCTTTATGCTGGATCTGATTTCTTAAATCATAAAACTTCCTGATTTATCTGTTCTTCTTTCTCTAAGAAGAAACTTTTATCATTCTTTTTACAGAACATAGATTATACTTTTCTAAAAATATATTTTATTATTCAGAAAATATGAGTTATTTTCCTCTGTGGTAAAAGCCATTTAAATATAGTGCTTTAATTAATCCATATTATATGAGCTTAATACAATAGTATACAGGAGATGAGGGAAAAGAAGAATCAATACTAGGACTTGCCTTTATGAATACAAAGTATGGGATTGTACATGTGAAATTGTAGATAAGACCCCATTTGATCACTCTAAAGGCATTATACTTCCTTTGCAGCTAAGATGAGAGGAAGAAGGAAGCCGGGAACCACACATGCACATACAAAAGTTTGAGAGAATTATGAGCCAGTTCAAACATTTTTCATTGCCATCCAATTTGCTGTGACTCAGGACCCGAAATGCTGAGTTGCAAGGCTGCTCCTGGTAGGAGCTGTGGGCACGCGGAGGGATGCTCGTCCCCAGGGATGCTCATTGCTGTACTGAAACAACCCAGGCCCAGCTCAGCTGCCCTGGGAGCTGCCGTCGCCGTCAGCAGAGACGGGGTCTCCTCTGGCCTCGCAGCGCCGGCTTCATCCAGGCTGATCCCGCTGCCACTGCAGTTCCTTCTCCGGCAGGGAACATTGTCAGTAGTGAAATGGCACGAAATTAAGGTGCAGCTTCGTGACTACCAAAAATCCCCGCTCCTCTGGCAGGTCTGATGGGGAGGGTGACTTACCTCCTGCTGAGATCCACACAACGCCAAGCGTAGCAGCTACGCTGCGACTGTTTCATGTGGGAAACCAGAACCCAGCTACACACAGGGAGGAGGCATTTAGCTGATTTATTATGTCGATTAGAAAAACAAAACCAAACCACTCCCCCCTTGTCTGACCTGAATGTCTCTATTCGTTCTCTGCATGGTGGTTGGGGAAGCAGTTTGCTGTGAGAGGTCAAACCTCTCTTCAGACCAGAGGAATATAGTTGGAAAAAATGAAAATGTGTTTGGGGCTCAGAATCTGTCCTGCAGGCGTGACAGCCAGCTCAGCAACTGCAAAGAAAAGAGTAAGAAAAAAAGAAAAAAAAAAGAAAAGAAAAAAAAGAAAGAAAAGAAAAAGCCCTTGCAAGCCACCAGAAGTATCTCCTCTCCTTACCTGCCAGAACCTATAGCTTTTTCCTCTGGTCACACGACGGGTGTCAGTCCTTGAAGGCTGATGTCGAAAGAGGAAGCCGTGGGATACAATGCAACCACATATTCCTAGTCACTCCTTACAACCAAACTGGAGGAAATAGGATTAAATGAGAGTAATAACTCATGTGATTACAGCTCATTGTGTTCAAATAAAAGCTGACGTTAATTGTGAGCAATTTGTTTGGGGGTGGGCATGCAGAGAAGAGATGCTATAGCTCTTGCTCAAAATGATTACTATTTATAACACTGCAAAACACACCAAACATTTTAATTGTACTGTTACTGGCACATGCCACTTAGGCTTTGCATTGCAGGTGTAAAAATTTATTGTAGCTCTTTATGTATTTTTATACTGCTAATATATTGAATATTAATATTCATATGGGTGTATGAATATTTTTCCTCATTGATTATTTCTTACATAAAAAACTTTTTAGGACTTAGGGCAGTCTAAGAAAAATTTGTAACTGTGCGTATAGCCTCATAATTAAAATGGGAATGTTCCATATTTATACCTACCTGCTGCTTTTATAGCACTGTGAAACAATTTAAATAAAAACTGAAGGGTAAACGTGGTTGGATAGCAATAGGGAGAAATGAGAGGTATGCCAGTGCTAATTAACTGCAGCACAGTGCCAAGGCTGGCTTTCAACAACCCTCAAGGCTTTATATTTGATATTCGCTCAGGCATATTCCTGTTTAATTCGTTTGCAGGGGGTGGTAACTCCTCTCCCAGTGACAATCAAACCCTTCGTATTGACACGGTTAGATTATTATCAGGAGACCTTTCCCACTGCCCTTAGTATTTGATTCTTTCTTTTTTCCTCCTCCTCTTCCTGTTCACCCCCCTCCCTCGCCTCTCTGTACTCTTTAATTGCACCTTTTTCTCTAATGACACTGGGGAAATCTGGCTGGGGGAGGGAAGAAGTTGCTACTGCAGAAAAGGCTTTGGGAAATTGGCTTGGTTTTGCTTTTCTTTTTTTCCTAGTGCTCACTGAAGAAGCCTTTTACTATAAACTTTATGAACCACTTAAACCACGCTAATGCTAAAGCGGGTGTCCTCCGTCCTTTTCTCTCTCTGTACCAAAACGTACTTTACTCCCAGGTTCTGATCCTGAACCAGTGCTCTCTCTGTAGCTGCACCGATCTCCTCCCCTCCCATCCCCATGTTTATTCTTGCTTAAACTTAAAATTCAATGGTTTTTGCTTCAGTTGACAACAAATTAGGGCTTTCTTTTGAAGAAACTAGGAAGTAGTTCTGTCAGACATCTTCTGCGCTGAGGAGGAGATAGCAGCAGCCTGACTCTTACTTATTTCAAATAACTTTGAGGATAACCCGTAAGATAAATCGAGCTTTCCCTCCTTAGTACACTTCCCTTTCTGAGATCCTTAGATCTGAGATCCTTACTGGCATAGCAAATCCAGACAATTTGCTACCCTCATCTGCTCACTCACCAAGGCACATAACTTATCCGGAGCGCGTGGTTAGAGCTGCTAATTACTCTCTTTATTATATCCCATTCCACATTTCCCATCCCTTTTCAAGGACCTCTCCCACAAAAGCTTGCCTCAACATGAAGCTGCTTCTCTTCTGGCCACACAGGATACGGTATCGGGCCCTTCTTGTTTTAGGGAAAGGTTTTTGCTTGCTGCTATTCCTTAGTGCCAAGGAAAGACGGAGGATGGTAACTCCCTACACTTACTGAAGCTGAGCAGGTTTATTTGAAGTTCAGGATGGGCTTTGCTGTGACAATACTATTTCCTCAGCAAAGACACTGCTTTGCCTCTTCGCCTGCCTGATAACTTATTTCCATATCATGTTTTAGCTCCTTGTGTTTGCAGTGGACCAGAGCGCTAGCAGCAGTTTGATGCACTGCACTAGATTTTTTTTTAGGTGTTTATGAGAAATTGGCAAATTTTCTGTGTCTCTGATTCTGTGGGCCAGCAAGTAGTGTTAGTACCCCAAGTTCTAAAATGTCCTTTATTAACTAAAATTAGTGAATGAAGATGACTGAAATTTCTGTAGCAATTAAGCAAGTGTAATTTGCTGGGTTTATCACCTGATTTAAGATGGAAAACATCACATACACTGCAATTTTATCAGACTAAGTGTGCTCGTATGAATCAGGAATTAGCCAGGGGTCCTGACCACAGGCGTCAACGTCCTTACCTCCCACTCCAGCACTTGCACTAATTATATTTATGCAAGAATATAATATTTCAAGAGCAGTTCTGATGTTGGGTGACTGTTTTCACAAGTATTTAATGTCACTGCATGGATTATTACAAAATTGGTGTTACACAACCCGGCAGGCGAGCGCCTCACGGGCTGCGCTGTCGCCCACGGGGCCTCACCCCATGCAACGAGTATCCACCTGGACTAACCCTTCGGACCCCAGGTCTTTTTTTATTTTTATTTTTTTTTAAGGAGAATTTAAAAATCTTATTCGGGGAAGCTTTGAGGACAGTGTGTTGGTTTATGCCACGGGAATTCCCACTGCATGGGCAGCTGGACGGACGGCGCGCAGTGTCCCCCGCGTCGCGCTCCATCCACACGCACCTCACAAGGAACTGCTCTGGGCCGCGGGCTCTCCGGGAGGGAACTTGGCCGCTGTTGGCCAACACGCGGCGGGAAGGCCGAGCTGCGGCCACGGGAAACGCTTCCCGGCGGCGGGAGCGGGGCCGGGCCGGGCCGGGCCGGGCAGGAGGCAGGGCCGGGCCGGGCCGGGCCGGGCGTTGCTGATGTCAGCCGGGACGGGGAGGGCGCCCGTGTTCCGGGTGAGGCGCGGGAATGCGCGGCGGGCGCCAGGAGCCGAGCGGCGGCCGCCAGGAGCCGAGCGGCGGGCGGAGCGCCGCGGGCCGCCGAGCCGCGCCAGCGCCCGCGCCGCCCCTGCCCGCGCCCGTGCCCGCGCCCGCGCCCGGCCGCCGGCCCGCGGCGCGCTGCGAGGCGGAGCGGCCCCGGCGATGTTCCACTGCATCCCGCTCTGGCGGTGCAACCGCCATGTGGAGGCCATCGACAAGCGGCACTGCTCGCTGGCCGCCGTGCCCGAGGAGATCTACCGCTACAGCCGCAGCCTCGAGGAGCTGCTGCTGGACGCCAACCAGCTCCGCGAGCTGCCCAAGGTGAGCGCGGAGCGGACTCTGCTCCTGCAGCCGCGCCGAAACCGCGCGGGGCCGCCCGGCAGGTGCCCCCAGCCCGGGCCGCCCTCCGGGAGCCCCGGGCGCCCCGCGGCGCCGCCCCTGCCCGCGTGTGCGGCGGCCGCGCGGAGCCGCCGCTGAGACGGTTCTTGGCGTTGTTGTTGCTGCTGCACAGCCGCGGGGCTCCCCGCGGCGGCCCCCGGCGCGCAGGGCTCTGCCCGCGGCCCCGGGGGAGTTCGGGTCGAGGTCGGCCCCGCACCCCAGCCCAGCCAGCCGGCCGCGAGCGCCGTCGGCTCCAGTGTTCAGCGAAAAGCCCCGGCCGTGCGTTAGCGTTTAGTGTTTCATCATAGTTTAAGCTGAGTGTGAGAAGGAGGCCTTTTGGGAGGGAGGTCTCACAACCCCAGGGTTACCGGGGCAGAACTGCTGTTTCGAGGGTGTAAGGGTTAGGCCTGGAGTTGCAGGATGTGCATATGTGTTGTGACTGACTAACTTTCACGTCAGTGGAATTGCGAGACCTTGGAGGGCATTAAACACTCCCCCTTCCCCTTCGGTAGATGCTATCTGCTCTGTACAAGGGAAAAAAGTTCCTCTCGGAGATAACCGCATTCCCATCTCTGCCCTCAACTTCTGGAAACTTTGTTACGTAAAACACAGGAGACCAAAAAGCTGCTGCTTCTTATCGGAGTTAATCCCGCAAGGCTGCTGGTGTTTCGTTTCCTTCACGAAACACAGATTTTTGCCTGTAGTACATTCTTTTTGATACTGCTGTCAGAGGTGGCTTTGCATCCAGTCACACTTCGCAGCGTTAATCCCTTTGGAAAGGTGTAGGTGACCAGTGTGACCAGGCTGGCACTGGGGGATTCCCAAAGGCAGCAGAAACTCCAGCACGGAGCAGTTCTGGTGAGGGACTGTCCTATGCGAGCAGGAGGCACCACTGGCCTCTGACTCCATCACCCAGCAGTATTTTTCAGTGATTTGCATTGGATCTGAACCCCTTGGAAGCCTCCAGCAGTGGTGGTCGGTGGCTTGAACGCTAAAGGGGAAGTGTAACTAGAAGCTGCACCCTAAAAATGTGGGAACTACATTTGGAAGAATCCAGAATTCCAGAAGTTGGAATCTAAGCAGTTGAACTTGCTACCTAGAAAAAAAAAATCAAAAGCATTTTTGTTTCTTCCTGAATCAAAGTTGGTCTGTTAACACTGAAAGTTAAACCGTGTGATATTTCCCCCTGCCCCACTCAGTTTTGTCCTATAAACTCTGTTTTTCACCCTAGATAATATGAGTAATCATGATGGAAAAGTAGAGACTAGTAAAGATGTTCAGCTGAAATGATTTACCATTTTTTTTCTTTTGAAAAACCTAGGAAAAGGTTTGCATCTTGTCGTAAGCTCTGTATCCTTCTGAAGTAGAGAAAAACTAATTTACGTTGCCTTAGTGTGGGTGCTGGTTTTACTTCCAGCAGTTTCAACTGGCTTGGTGCAAAGACTAGACGCTCGAGTCTTTTTTTGTACAGCTCTTTTTTCTCATTGTTGGCTTTCAGGCTTTTTATTTCAGGCATGTTGAATGAGCTTTTGACCTAAATCCCATTGAGACCTAGGGCTCCCTGAGTCACAACCCCCTTCCACTTCCCCCCAATCCTTACCCCCACTCCAGAGAAAATGGTTGCCGTATACAAATGTAGGCAATGAATGCAGATATCTGTTATTTGGGACATTATGAACTATTTATTACTGTAAATGGAGTACAGTTATTCACTGTTTCTCTTCACTGAATTGCATTTTATGAAGTAGCCCTTTTCACCTGTCCAGTGATGACTGAGAAGTTTATCTTTTTTCATTACTTATATATGAATATATATTAAGTCCCACACATGTAGCAAATAGCTAAGAAAAAAAAAGTCTCCTTGGCATTGGAGTAGAAACAAGCAAAAGTTGAAGCAAAAAAAGAAAGGTTTTCCTGTGAATGGATCATGTGAATGGATCAGATTACAGGAATGCCTAAATATACTGGAGGAATATATTTGTGGATTTTTAGCTGGGCTTGGAGGAGTGCAATGAAACACGACTGCAGAAACATACTTGCAGTGCGTGCTGCCTTGTCAGGAACTCAGCAAGGCATTTTTACTGGGGCTTCATGCACTGACCTATGCCTTGCCTTCTCAGTTCCTCATTAATGATTTCTGATGAATGGGAAACTGTGTCTTCAGCTCAGATAAGTTTTGCATCTGTAGATATTCCTGGTACAAAACAAACATACAGTCCCCCCCAAATGAACATACAGATGCAGTCCTGCATATGATGCACCACTTCTCTAAACTTTTGAAGCTGGAGACAGACATCACAATTTCATTAAAAAATATTTAAAATTTCTGCTAGCTTTTTTTTTTTTTTTTAAATCTTTCTGCTGTGGGAGTCTGGCTCAGGAGAGTAATGAAAGTTCTCTGGTTCTAGGTTTTCTACAGGACAGAGTGTTTGTTCTCCTTAATATTAAAAGGACAATGCGATGCAAAGTACAGAAACAGGATTGGAAATAAATCCTGCAGGTGGAGATACACAGGAAACCCTAGGGAGACCTCAAGAGGGGCTGATAACAAATTCTTAGGACAGCAAAGCTCCAAACAGTCATTAGGATGTGGATCTAGTGCTGTGCTTTATATTAGTCTTATTGAACGTCTATTGATTAAGTTTCTTCTCTAGACACATAAAGGTGATAACACAGAATTTAACCGCTGTTAGGGTAAGTTTAGGGGACATTGTGGGGACATGTTTAATACCAATGGCGTTGGTTAGAAGCTTTCTCACACTTGGGGAAATGCCAAACTTCACTGTGACCTGTGCTGATTGTGCTGAATGATCCCTTGGCTGTTCCGGGGCCATAACACGTTCCCTAGGGCTGAGAAGGAGCTCCTGTCCTGGCGGTGGGAACTAGCAGGATCTGGGGAAGGGAATCATCGCAGAAAGATTCAGCTGATTTCCATCAGGTCGGTGGGGCAAATTCTTTTGGGCATATACATTTCCCCCTTTCTCATCTGCTTCTCCATACCTCCAATTCTAACAAGTAGCAAAGAAAGCATGTTCTCTGATGAGTTTGCCCAGTATACCAGTAAAAAAGTAGTTCTAATTACTTAAAAGCAGGACAGTTTTAAAATTTGGGAATGGATGTATAGGCTTGCAGTGAAATAAAAACAGACATAAAACAGATCTAGAGATGCTTTTATTGGTCACACAGAACTCCCAGCTGGGTTTGAAACCCTCGTGTTTACTTAAAAGCTCCCTGTATAGTCCAGGACTGTCCTACCTAGAAATGCTCGTGCTATTCTTAAGAATTGTTGTTGATTAATTAAACTGTGTCATTGCTTAATTCAACTGCTGCCTATTAAGCTATTTGAAATATTTTAAGGTCTTAACTTAGTTTTATCTTCAGTCATTGCTAACATAAAATCCTTACTCTTCTGGTGTGACAGTAGAGCACAGAATAAATGTTTTCGAAAAAACGCCAACAACTTAAAACATTGCTGCATGGATTGGAAAGAACTGGCAGAAAGACACAGCTAAGCAATATTGCTGTGCATTATCTATTGTACATTATCTGAGTCATCTGAACCTTTCCTAGAAGAGGAGAAACAAAGAATAGTCTTGAATTATTTTGAAAGAATAACCTTGTTTTTGTTATTGTGTTGAGTGACAAAAAACATGTGGTATGAATGCAAGGGGAGAAGGGTAAAGGAGAGAGACCATTTGAAAAGAGATGGCCACAAAGCAGAGAAAGATAAAGCCTTGCTACCCCTTAGAGTAGCTGTTCCCCTCATCTTGCTCTCATGCCTTAACACACACACATGGACATGGGATAGCTCAGTCCTTTTCCCTTCAAATATATGTATTTTCCTAATCTATACTTTTTAGCCTCTCAGGAATACAGGTTACTCATTTTCTTTGCACACTAGCTTACAAGTTTTTTGTTTTTTTATATATGTATTAATATTCATTTGCTACCACACAGTGGTCATTTTGATTTCCCATTTCAGTACTTCGATTCTTCTCACAGGCCTCCTTAAACACTTTGACCTAACCCCCAGGTCTGTTTCCTTCCTTCTCCAATTAAGTGACAGAAAACCTCAATAGAAACTTGCACTTATGCTGTCAGGGGTCCTTCCACCACGAGCATCTCAGAGTTCTTGTGCTCCACATAAGTGCTTTCCCCTCCTGCCTCATCCTTGATGTCCCAGAACCTTGCTTGCTTTCTCCAACCCAAACAGCTTCTTGTGCCTTGTATTTTTGATCCTTTACTTCCTCTGCTGTTCTTTCTGTGACAGGTTCTTGACCGCCCTCATGGACCCTTCCTCCTTGGCGCGCTGCTCATTCCCCTTCCTTTCTGCTGCCTTCTTGATTCCGTCCTCTCCTCTTCACCTTCCTGCAGGATGGGGCAGGATGCTGGGAGGTGCTACAGGAGCAGGCAGGGCTGCAAAGCTTGCTGGTTTTCCACAAGATTGTGGAAACTTCAGTCTCCCTTCCTGGCAGATGCAGCTGTTTTCCCACAGAACAGCAATCTCTAGCTGTCTGGGGATGTTTCTCCACTTCTACTTGACAAGACAAACTGAAAGGCTGAACTCTGCAGTCTCAAAAGGAAGGATGTGGATAGTGCCAGGCGTAGAGTGTGACTCTTGCTTAAGAGTTGCTCCTCTTCCTTTGGATGTGAAATAGCCTAGTTGTTTCTATTGAATATTTGGTGTATATCATTCGATTGGAAAAAACCCAGTACATGTTCACGGCAATGTTCACACACACTGACTTAAATATATAATTTGTGCTTTTTCAAAACCTGGGCTTTTTTTTTTCTTAAATTCCTAATAGGAATGAGTGAAGACTTGAAAGTTTTTTCAACTCACATTGGAGTGTGTAACATATAATTTGTTATAGGTTAAAAGCTATACCTTGCTGAAGATTAGGCTTTCTGGAAAATTGCTTTGACACAAGAAAACAACACGTTCTGCACTGATGTATTTCAATAGCTTTCCTAGTGAAAAGTGTCAGAGTTAAAAAAAAAAAAAAAAAAAAAAAAAGAGATGCTTTCAAATCAATAGATCAGTCTCTAGCTGGTTAAATGTAGTCTGCTACTCCTGTACATTATAATTTAAGGCCAATATATCCTGTCAGCTTAGTTTCTCTCTGCGTGGATTTGCAGTAGCAAACAGGATCTCTGCATTCCCTTTTTTTTGTGGAAAACAGTAATTTCTTACCAACCTTTGAATGCAATATTATATTTCAGCTTCTGCACGAAATAATTAGTGTTCTCTGCATTGGTGAGGAGTGGAAATAGCTTATAACTCTTGCCTTGCTGCTGTTTTGTCTTGCTGTGCTATTCGTTTTGCTCAAAAGATGAAGGCTGCTTTCCTGTGAGAGATTTGGAGCAGGCTTTGTTTACGTAAAAACTCCAAATGGCACAAAACAATGCAAGATTTTGTTGATGCACTTAGTTAAGCTTAAAAGTCTGCAGAACTTTTTCTTTTTTTGGCAATTATTTCCATGCAGCATTGTACTCTTAATCTGATGTGACTTCGAATCATTTCACTTCTCTATTTGAGCTTTCCCATAATCATATCTGTCATCTGTGATTTTCTTTTTTGGTGTTAAATGCTAATGCTTCTCTTTCAAGTTCCATGGTGGATCTGCGACCACTTCCCCAAGAGACCTGGTTAAGCACCGACTACCTCTTGTGTCCCAGTTTCTACCAAAGAGGCCAACAGGGAGCTGCTGCACCCTGTGCAGAATCCACTTAAGCAGAATCTCTATCTCTTTATTATGTATGGTGTTGAGATCAAAGGTGCAATTGTCAGAACTGAAATCTTGTGAAAGCTCCTTAAGAAAAGGCCTCTTTGTTCTTCCACACCTCTTCTCTTAGTAATTTAGGTAAAAAAATGTGTGTTCTATTATAGTTCCTGTCCTGATGGAATATAACTCTGCAAGATACCTACTTGGTCGATGTCCAGCAATCTCCTGTAGAAAGAAACAATATAATACCGTCCAATTTGCACTTGCAAGTTGTAACCTTCCCTTTTTAAGATATACACTTCTAGAAATTTTATTTCCTTTTGTAAATTTAGATCTCATTGGGATGACAGAAACATGGTGGGATAGCACCCATTACTGGAGTGCTGGAGCGGATGGGTAAGGGCTCTTTAGGAAGGATGGGCCAGGAAAGCAGGGAAGGGAGATAGAGCAGCTGGAATGCACGGAGCTGTGGCTGTGGAGGCCGACAGGTTGTGGGCTAGAATTAGTGGGCAGAAGGACATGGATGATGTTGTAGTGGATGTCAGCTGTAGACAGCATGATCAAGAAGTAGATAAGACCTCAGACAAATGGAAAAAGTCTCACCTTCATTGGGCATGGTCCTCACAGGGGACTTCAGTTGTCCCAAAACTTGCTGGATGGACAATACAACAGGGCACAAGCAAACAGAAAGTTTCTGGAGTGCTTTGATGGCAACTTCCTGACACAGGTGATTGAGGAGCACGCAAGAAGACACTGGAGCAAGGAAGACCTACCCTTGGTGGAGGAGGATCTCCTTAGGGACCATTTAAACAAACTGGATGTACAGAGGTTCATGGGACCTGATGGCAACATTAAAGAGTGCTAAGCGAGCTGACTCACGTCACTCTGAGGCCACTCTCGATAATATTTGCAAGATCATGGCCATTGGGGGAGGCTCCTGAGGAATGGAAGAAAACAAATGTCACTGCAGCCTTCAAAAAAGGCGAGGAGGAGGACTTGGGAACTACAGGCCAGTCAGCTTCGCACTGTACCCTTGGGAGGTGATGGAGCAAATGATCTTGTCTGTAGTTCTAAACATGCGAGGACAAGAAGGTTACTGGGAGTAGTGAGCCTGGATTTACAAAGCAGAAGTGTGAAACTGTGTTTGACCAGCCTGCCTTCTGTGATGACTGGTTGGTGAGTGAGGGGAGAGCAGTAGACACCATTTATCTCACCTTGAGTAATACTTTTCACACTGTCTCCTGCCACATTGCCTTGGACAGACTGCTCAAGTGAAGCCTCTCTAGGTGGACAGTTGGGTGGATTGAAAACTGATGGAACCGCGGGGCGTGGAAGGTTGTGATCAGTGGCATGAAGTCTATTGGAGGCCAGTGAGTAGTGGAGCACTCCAGGGGTCAGTACTGGTTCCCATGCTGCTTAGCATCTTCATTAATTACCTGGATGATGGGACCAAATGCACCTTTCGCAAGTTTGTAGCTGCTACAAAACTGGGAGGAGTGGCTGGTGCACTACATGATTGCCGTTCAGAGGGACCTAGAGAGGCCAGAGACAAGAGCAGAGAGGAAATCCATGAAGTTTGACAAAGGAAAGGGCAAAGTCTTGCCCTGAGGCAGGGGCCAACCAGCAGCTTTGGAAAGCAGCTTTGCAGAATGGTGTGTAGGATTCCTAGTGGACAACACTTTGACCATAAGCCAGCATTTCAAGGATTTCACTTGTCTTCAGCAGTTAATGTCTTCAATGCTACAAATAGAATTAAGTCATGTTTTTCACCCTCTGTGCACCTGCAGAAGCTGAATTTTTGCTTGCAGTGTTGACACTGTCATGGTGTTTCTGCACATCTTGCTGTAAGTGCTTGAAGAAATTCTCTCTGTAAGAGTTGATCAGGCTTGTGTTTTTAGTTAATATCATAAAGTTAATTATGTAACTGTGAAACTGAAGTCCATGTAGACAGTATGCACAAGCAGTAAGGCTATGTCAACAGAAGGTAATTTTACTTGAAGTTTGATTAAGTAATGCTTTTCAGGATGACAATTATTATGTAAAATACAGATTTTTTAAAAAAATCTGCCACTTTTCAGTGTCTTAGGAATGTTTCTCTCTTATAAAGCCATTTGTGAACATAGGCAATTATTATAAGTCTGTAATGTATGGGCTTGAATGAGAATTATTAAAATAAATTATGTTTTGTTGAAAACTGTCATTGGTTCACTATGATAACATCCCTGTAAATACAGAACACTGTGCCAAAGGCTCTAGAGAAGATAGGCTCTTTATTAGATGAATATCTTAGTTTTTCTGCTAACTTTCATATTTTTCTCTTATACTGCTTAAACCTTGAAGAAAACACTATGCCTTTTGGTGTCGGATTTGGAAGACCTCAAACTGGAGCAGGGGAAGAAATTATTCTCTTGTCCTTTACAGAATCAAATTTCCCTGTCAATGGCCATGAGACTGTTCAGAAGATTTTGTTGCTTTCCTTGGAGATCTGCTTGATCCAATATATTTTCCAACAGCGAATTTTTGTGGTCAGATCATCCTGCTTAGTAATAGTTGAGATTTACTCATTTAGGAAGAAGGTAATGAGGTGTTTATGTCTCTTTTATTTTTTTTCTTGTGAAGGATTTATTGCTGCAGCAGAATGACAGCATCCCCTCCTTTGCACGATGTACAGGCACAGACAATACAAGGCTCATGGGCAGTGATTATGCATCTGTAGTTCTAAAATTTTTATGGTGTTCATAGAGGTTTTGTCCAGTTTTATCAGTTGTTCTTAAAAAAAAAGTTACCTTTTGCCAACAGCCTTATTTTGTGTACTGAAAAAATGCAGGCTAGATGCTTATTATTATTAGGGAAAATACTTTCTTTATCCAAACACCAAGTGCATTTAACTGCAATGAATCTGCACATGCTTTCTAGCCTCTCATAAAGGTGGAGTTATTCCCTCCCTCCGCTATGCTCTGATGACTGTGGCATCAGATACTCTTTTCACCTTTATTGCTTCTGATTAATTGACGTAAAAGTAAATCCTTCCCTACCAGAAAACAGCATGAGGCAGCCTGATCAGTGCATTGCTCGGCAGAGCAGCACTGTGAGTCATGCTGTAGTATCTTCTTTTTCTAAAGTATTCCCTTGTTTTTAAAAACAAACAGGAACAGTAAAGCAGCCTAGAGCTAGACCTGGAATTGGGCTGCCATTGATTGTAGTTCAGAAAACAGCTCTGAAAACAGAGGCCAGAAACAAAGCGGGTGGATGTTGGCTAGTAGCTTCTGTGAAGCATCAGCTATAATCTTTGCTGTCTCCTGCAGACCCTTTCCCACTCTTCCCTTCTGCCTAACTGATCCTTCACATAAAGCTTTAAAGCATCCATTGGAGGGGAGAGAGCAGTGCAAAGGCCGGTTCTCGTCTTTGTCAGATATGTCTTTCAGATCCAATGCCTGCAAGATTTGCATCGTGAACTGTGATCTTTCATTAATCCTTTCTGCTGTCCTGAAATGTAGTCGTTTCATTAATGTTTCATATGGGTTCAAGTGGGACTGTTCCCGGTTGAATGTCTGCCTGATGCTGTCTTCCACTGCTATTCATGACGACAAACTTGATGAAAGGATCAAGACCAAAGTACAGTTTCAGCCTATTTCAAACTACAATTTCAAACTATCTTTCGTCATGCCAGAAATCTGAAATGGGTTCTGATTTTGCGATGAAACACACAGAAAATGCAGAATGGATGAGTAGGGTGATTGTATTTTTGCTGGCTTTCTGTGTAAGAAACAGACAGCCTGCTGTGTACTGTGGTTTCTGTACTGCAGTGATCCTCCATCCTGGAAAGGAAAACCAGTAACTGCTTCTCAGACGAGGGGCTAGAGGCATCAGCTGCATTATGACCCTGGGTACTGCGCTGTTGATTAGTTCCTGCCCTCAAAAAGCTCTTGGTATTTTGTATCTAAAAAGATGATTTAACTGAAGGACTAGGAAGGATCAGTGTTTGCAAAACCCTGTTCCTCTGCTGAGCTGTTCTTGAAAGCGGGGGGTTGAGTGACTCGAGGGATCCTGATGTTGATGAGGGGCTTTCTCGATGCCATGCTCATAGAGGCCAAACTGAACGTCGCTGGAGTCTACTTGGAATTCATTTCACACTTCATAAATCCACAGTAGGACGCTGCTTCGCAAGTATTTCATTAACCGGCGATCACTTGCCTCGAGGAAGGAGCGCGGGCCCCATGCGCCCCGCATGCCCACTTCCCTCACTGCTCCTGCTCGCGTTGCCGACCGGAGGCACCGCGCGCGTGCTGAGGCAGCGACGAACAGCACTGCATCCCAGCAAGGATGTTTCGTTTAAGTTATTTGCAGCCCTTGTGCCCTAGTGCTCGAGTGGAAGGCAAACTCTGTTCTAGCTCACTCTGAGGGTAAAAATGGCTGTGGTTGTGGCGGGCCGCTGCTGGGTAACTCCAGACTGTTAAGAGTGGTGGCTAAATTAAGAGTTGGAAAAATATCTGAAATCTCATCAGAATCATTGGGCAAAGTGGCATTTAAACGCCTCTTCTCTTAGAAGCCCTGGTGCTCAATCTCTCCTGTGGATACTGTGGATATTCTTTCCAAGAGTGGACTGTAAATGACTTTCCCCTCCTATTTTTTTTTTAAGGGTGGTGGGGGGAGAGTGATGAGGAATGGGGAAATGTTTCCCCTGCCCTCTTTGCATTTTCTGTTCTCATAATCACAAGGTATGTGTGTATCCAGGGTATAACCATCGTTATTAAACACTTCTGACTTTCTCTGAAGTCCTTCTGAGGCAATCTAAAAGGAGAGACTGATTTAGTGTCTTCAGTTACCCAGGTACTGAGATAAGGCAGGTAAATGGAAATGAAGAAGTGAAGGCTTTCCCATTGATTTTGTTTATGGTGTAGAAGAAAATGAAGCCTCAAGCAAGATTTGAATCAGGAATGCAAATAAGGAGTTAAAGTCAAATTAAATTACTGTTTGTCACTTTATCAAGTTAGAGGTCAAGTTAGACATTTGGAAAATGAGTGAAACAATTAGAGATGATGATGAAGAGTCAGGACTAGGTAGTGAACTGCATCTTGAAACTTACTGACAACTGTTTAGATATAATACTGATTTTTCCTGTGCAGTTCTTAAAAGCTGAGACTTTGACATATCCGTGGTTGTCCCTTGAAAACAGCTTTATTTGCAGGTATTTGCCAAATTTATGTATTTTCAAGATTCCTGTGTTTTTTATTCTGGTTGCCTGTTGTACTGATTTGGCCACTTGTACAGCTAAAAAATTTTGAGTTCTATTGATCCAACAACAATATCAAAAAAGAAAAAATAAAATAAATTTTGGATCATGTTGTCTGTCTGTGCTTTTCAGGAGGTTGTTCACCCATCCCTTTCCTTCCATTAGCCAGCATCAACTCAGTTTTGACAGATCGAAGATTTTTAAAAATAGGTAGTTGGGTAGAAGAGTGTAACTTAATTTGTTTTGCGAAGAGAAGAAGGCTGTATTTCAAGATGTGATTTAGAAAAATCACATATGAGACACCTTTATAAATTCTTTGATTGCAGGAAAGCTTCATTTTGAGACGTGCAAGTCAAATTGCCAGTAAATAGAAGGCTGTAGGTTTCCTTAGTGCTGATGCTCATGGAATTACTTGTCTCATTGAAGCACTGTTAATTAGCCCAGATAGACTGAGCAACATTAAAAGTGCTGCCAAAATACTTGCAGACAAATTGGGTCTGCATTTGAAACCTGCTATTACAGCACGCTGAGTGGGATGTTCTACTCCAGCCTCGGTTGGGCTCAGCGGCAGCTGGATTGCGCTTGGGTTCAAACAATCACAGACTGGTTGAGGTTGGAAGGGACCTCTAGAGACCATCTAGTCCAACCCCCCTGCTCAAGCAGGGACATGTAGAGCACGTGGCACAGGGTGGCAGCCAGGCGGGTTTTAAGATCTCCAGAGAAGAGATCTTAAAGGAGGAGATTCCACAACCTCTTTGGGCAGCTGATTCCTGTGAGAGTTTTCAAAGAGCAACTGGCCTATCTCTGATACATTAGCAACATGTTTATGCTTAATGTGTATTCACAGCATAACATATATTGGTATATATGTTTACCGTTGTTGCACTCTATTCCATATGCTCTTGCACTCCACATACTCTGCGGTCTCTCTGAGAGGTAAGACAAGTGGGGCAAAAGGAGTTGTTGACTGACTCTGGTAGTGTGCCTTGGATAAAGAAAGAAAGATTTTTTTTTTTTCTTTTAAGTAGTCTGTTACAGTAACTGGAATGTCTTTAAATATTGCGTGATTTGTTTTCTTGTTTGTGGCACACAGCTGTGTTGCACATTCAGCAAATACATATAACGCTGACGCAGGGTGAGGCGAGGACTCGCACGCCTTCCTTGGGATGCTCATGTCTTAACAGCTTTTACATGATCATTTTGTCTTTCCAACATGTTCCTGCCATCTCTTCTCATTTGCTGTTGTAAAGTGTCTCTGGCAAAGACATCTCTTGCTTATGAAAAGATTTGTATTAGAACATCAATATTTATAACTGTCTTATAGTTTAGCAGCCAAAACTGACAGAGGAAAACTGTGCAGCGAGATAGCTTTTCAACACTTTTTGTCCAATGTTTATTTTGGATAGTGTTGGCAGGCAGATTGCCACGTTTTTTTTTCTCTGGAGTGAACTCCTACTGGACATTAAAAAAAAAAGTATTTTTACATTTTTTTTTAAGCTTCTAATGGATCTTAGCTTAATCATATTAACAGTTAAATCACTGAAACACAGACTGGTTGAGGAAGAGACCTCTGTAGATCGTCTAGTCCAACAAGGTCAACTCTTCTCAGAGGCCTTCGATATGTTGCAGGGGCAGTGAGGGGGTGCCATTCTGACTCATAGAATCATAGAATGCTTAAGGTTGGTAGGGACCTCTAGAGGTCATCTAGTCCAACCCCTCTGCACACGCAGGGTCACCTAGAGCACGTGGCATAGGGTGGCATCCAAGCGGGTTTTGAAGATCTCCAGAGAAGGAGACTCCACAACCTCTCTGGCCAGTCTGTTCCAAAAAAGTGCCTTTTTTATCTGATGAATGTTTATAAACTCTTCAGAGTTCTATCCTTTTTATTTACCACAAAGAATCTATGTTTTTTTTTTGAGAGAGAACACATTATTTTAGTTATGTTTTACTTTTCTGTGGCAAGGAATGTCAATATATATTGCCAAAAAATGGTTCTGCAGTTGCAGGATCTTGTGCTTAAAACTGTGTAATCTTGGGCATAAGACACGCAAGTCAAGGCAAAACCTGTGTCATAACACAGATTCATAAGACATGGTTTTTGCCTCATGCCCCAGTAAGATGTTTCTCTTATTGCCCCTTTTCACACCCATCTCGCACAGACGTGAATGACATTCAGAGCACAGATTCTAACACGTGCGGTAAAATAACAGAGCAGATGAGTTGGACTAGATGATCTCTAGAGTTCCCTTCCAACCTTAACCATTCTGTGATTCTGTGAAAAAAGGACAAAGGTGCTAAATTCCAAGAAAGGGTTCCTATCAGATGTCCCAGACTTACTATCACCCTCTTGTTGCCCTGAAAGCTTTCTGAGGAAGAAGCTTTGGGGATCACGCTCTCCCAGGGGCCTCTAGTGAATGACATGCACAGGGTCTCCATGTAGCACCAAATGCCTGTACAGTCAGGTGTGAGGAAAAGCTTCTTGACCGTGCGGGTGACAGAGCCCTGGAGCAGGCTGCCCAGAGAGGCTGTGGAGTCCCCTCTGGAGATACTCAGAGCAGTGCTGGAGTGCTTTGCGGCTGCCTCGCAGCTCCAACGTGCCCTGTGTGCTAGGCCGGGATCCGCCGAGGTCTCTGTGCAGCCCCTCTCGGGGCTCCCTTCCCCTCGCCAGAGAAGAGAAGAGGCCAGAGAACCTGTCTGTAGACACGGCTGGGTTTGGTTCCTCTTCAAGCTGGGGAGACATGAAATTTTGTGTCCCACTTTTACTAGTCCTCCCAAAACTGGGACATCCCCCAGACAGGAATATGAGATTTATGAGGCCAGGAAAGAAAAGTCCTGAGGGAAACTGGCTCTATAACCTAATTGGCTATTGCACTCACTTATGAAAAAGAAAACATTGACAGCCCCTCAGTGTGGCTTTTCTGGATCATCCTTTATAAGTCTCTATCTGCATTAACTTCATAATGAGCCCAGGTGTGTAATTAGGATGCTTTTAATTTCCCTGCTGATTAATGGATTTGAGCAAATACTCTGGATTTCACTAGTATGCATCTAGTGTGATCCTTAACTGATAACTTGGCAGAGTTATCAGTTTATCTTTTAAAATAAATTTTCATTTTATGCAAAATACAGATGATAGTCTGTATGCCAGTAAAAATTAAAACAAAATGTTGTTTCTGTTTTGATGCAGTTTTGAAAGAGGTCTGTATAACTGCTTCCAAACAGGAACTTCAGTTAGCCCAGATCTTGAAATCAGCCTCTAGTTGAATTTTTACATTGTATTGTTGTTTATCTTTTATTATAATTATATGTGAGTTATATGAAAATTTTCTGATGTGGATTCTTTCTTTCTTTCTCTTTTTTTTCCTTTCAGCCTTTCTTCCAGCTTGTAAAGTTACGGAAACTAGGACTTAGTGATAATGAAATCCAGCGACTGCCTCCAGAAATAGCAAATTTCATGCAGCTGGTGGAACTTGATTTATCTCGAAATGGTAAGCTAAAGGTTAATATGCTTGATCCTATGCTGCTGAATGGCATGATCTTTAAAACTGAGTTAGTAGAGTCTTTCTGTGTCTGAAGTTGTGATATGCGTCCTGCAGAATGCTCTTCTGGGTTCTGCATGGGTTTGCTTGTAGTTCTAGAGGAGGGGAGAAGAAAGAGGAGAACCAGTGATAGAAATACAGTAACAAAGTATTGTTCGGCTCTTGTCTGCCTGAGAGGCTCTTTTATTTTCCAATATAAAGACCACTTTAAATCCTGTTTTTATATGTGTGTATGTCGCTACAAGTGCATTTGTCATGTGGAGATTTCTTTCTCCAAGCTCTCTTAAATGTCTAGAAGTCAAGAAATAAATATTGAGAGGAGAAAGCTCCTTTCTGTCCAGAAAGAGCTGCCCAGGGGCCAGAGGTCCAGCTTGGTATGCCTTCTTCCTTTGTAGGGATTTAGTTGGTCATGCTTGGGGCCGGTCGGTAATTCCTAGTTGTGCTTTCAGAAGAGGAATTGTTCCTATTGCCTCTTGCAGAAGTCAGTTCAGAAAAGAAGGCTGGAAGTAATTGCACTGTAAAAATTACTGTTGGAAACCGCACGGATTTGTCGTTTTGTTGTAATGTTTGCTTCAGTTGCCACCGCTTATATTGTTCCAAGCAGAGATGGAGTGAAAGTCTCTTGGTTCTTGCTGTTTTCTGTGGTCTGGTGAACTTAGCAGTTTTGAAGAATATTCAGAGCCTGGTGGGTCACCTTTAAGTAGCCTTATGATCCAGTGGTCTAGGAACAGCAAATCAGCATTACCAAAGTGGAGCAAGTGCCAGCTATTTTTTGTCTTACATTCAGTGGATAGGCACAAAATGGGTGGGCAGTGGGCAGAGGGAGATGGGTTGTGTTCGTCTGTCAATAGAAGAAGGATGGACCAGAATATTGGAAGAAAAACAAAAACAGTTCAACTGGAAGTCTCGTCTTATTTGTGGTTTAGCTTCTCCTTGACTCCTTGCCACTGAAGAATATTCCGGAGCCACTTCGCTGTCCTGTAACGATCTGAATTTTGCATCTTTCCTTTATTTGTCTAATGGTTTTAATGCCGTCTTTATCTGATGGAGTAATTGCTGAAGTGTAACAAGTCTCTAGGCAGTTGTTTAAAGATTTTTGTGAACCATATAATTTTATACACATTTACAAAACATTGTAAGAGAAGAAAAGTGAAGAGAAACAATCTGAGAGACAGAATAAACACATGAGTTAAATCACTTCAGCAATAACAAGTATTAACTGATGCAGTGTTTTGGCTACTCACTTTGGCTGAGATCGGTGCCGTCTGTGACAGACCTTGTACAGTGGGAAATACTATGTTGGCTCAGTAATTCTCTTTGCAAATGAATAACTAGCTGCAAAAGAGCCGATGGATCAGAGCCATATGAATTATTGTCAGCCTGACTTGAAGGTTGACGTGAGAGTTCAACTGGAGCAAGAACAGATGGTGTGAACGCTTGTGCTTGGGTAAGGTGCATGTGTGTCATTAGAAGTTACTGCACAAGGAAGTGTTTTCTAAAGTGATGCCTTGGACTAACACGAGTTTCAGGAAGCAATTTCTTTCCTAGATCCAAGGTTCAGTGTTAATCACCCATTTTATTGCATTATTTTCTCTTCTCTGTGGTTCACTGCAGAAGGTGACTGATAGTGCTCTGCTCTGCTTAATCCTGTCACAGTTGTTGTACGACGTTGACTCTTCAAATTAAACACAAAGACACATGCCCCATGAGGGGACACAGTGGGTCCATTAGGGAAGATGACTGATTTCTTTCCTCTGTTTAATCATGTTTTGCTTGTCTACAACTCATTTGGCTCTCCAAATGAAAAGCAAAAGAGCACACCATATGGAGTGCTGCAGGGGAAATTCTCACGTGGAATTTGGGGCATTTGCCGTTTTTGGTTCTTAGCTCTGTGCTTTGATCCCAGTACATTAGATTCGAACTTTCCAAAGGTTTCTCCTGTTCCCTGGTTTGTGCTTGTTGTTGTTTTTCCAGGGAACAAACAGCTTAGCAGTAACTAGGAACCTTTGTGCTCCTTTCAGACACAGCAAAACAGCGCAGCTCTTCAGGCTGCACGACTGGGAAGGCGCAGTGGTGCCATCTGAACGGGGAAATAGGAGCTCATTGTTCTCCCTTTGCTGCTGTTTTAGCTGCTGAATTGCCTAGTGCACGAATTTCCTTCAGTTCTGGGCATTCTCCTTCCTCCAGAGATTAATTCGTGTAGGGACCCGTGTGCAGGAGCAGCCCTTTATATTTTAACATCTCCTCACAGGAGGATGAAGGGGGTTGAAATGAAGTGCTTCCATTTCCCTGTTATTCTTTCTTTCCCATTACCGTCTGTATTGGCGGTGTCCTCCCGGACCAGCCACATTTTGGGCAGTGGTAAGTGTCACCTCTGGGGGTGGGATCCCCTCTGGCAGGACCTCCGGCGTGGGATGCCTGTGCACATGCAGTGTTGGGTGCTACGGCTGTTTATCTCCAGCTTGTGGCTCTTGGAAAGGAGCAAACAGGGGGACTCTGGAATGGGGCTTTCCTAAATTCTCTGTATTTTGAAAATGCCCAAGATAGTGTATTTTAGCAATATACTATGTAGAAGCTTGTTATAAGAAGCTTTTTGTTAGTAAATGAATATAGGACTATGAAAATGCTTTTAAGCAAACCTGTAAAATTTTCATTAGCTATAAACTCAGTGTTTTTCTTTTCATGCCTTTCACTGGAGCGCTTAGAGAAGTTTGGTGGGGGTAAGGTAAGAGACTCTTACTGATACAGAGGAGGAAAGATTTGGGGAAGGTAGGGAGCCGTATAATCCTGAACTTTTCTTGGATTGTGTGCATGTTGATGCTGGTTTTCTTTATTCCTCGGCAAGGCTGTGCCTTCCTGTGGCTTTCATCAGAAGCATTCCTGGCAGTGCTCTTCCAATCTGGAAGAGCCTGTTGTTTGAGCGAAGGCTGAAGGAGTGAATCAAGGATGGGAATATCAGAGGGCAGAAAAGCTGAGCTAAGACAACAGCGTAGCAGTGCTGAGCACTTGGAAGGTTATGTGGCAGGGCGGTTTCCAGATGTCCCCTCCTCCAAGGTTGTTCAAAGAGCTGAGGTAACAGGCCTGGCTGTGCTCCCCCTTCTGGAAACAGCAGGAAACAGGCTCCTGGGATGTGCTCCCCGCGCGTGTGAGCTCCAGGGGTGCTGGCCGGGGTGCCCGAGACGCAGGATTCTGCTGCGCAGCTCTGCCCCAGGGACAACGAGCAGTGCCCCTGTGCTCTGCGCCTTCCCACAGCACTCGGGCGCTTTCTGGGACAGGCTCTCAGTTTTAGCAAGCCTATGATTCAGAAAAGAAGCAAGGAAGATGTGCTCAAATTTCTGCAGTTTGTTTCCTTGAGTCTTGGCTGGCAGGGCTCTTAAGCTTCCTTCCCTTCAAAGCCCTTTCTTATTTGAAAACCCAAGGAATTTGAGAAGGCTTCTAGCCAGGCTGTTCATCTCACAGAGATTTCCTGGAGTTACTTTGTCCCCTTCCACTCCCCTTTCTCTGCACATCCCCTGGAAGCTAAATTTTTCCAGCTTAGGGCCCTGCCATTCCAGCCTCATTAAAATGTTAATGACTTTCTTGTTCTGTAGCTTCTTCCAGACAGGAGGGGTAATGCATAAGCTCTCTGTAGTTAATTTAATACATGCTGATGTTTGGGATTCTGTACATTTTAGCAGGCTCAGTGCTCTGCCTTTTAGTTCCACACTTCTCCAAGAAGAAGGTCTTTGTTTGCCTTTGGTAAGGATTATGTCAGTGGAGTTTGGAGGATTAATGTTTCTGTCATGATACCATATGTGCCTTAAAATGCCCTGAAGTTGTTAACTGACTTAATTGCTGCTTTTTTTTTTTTTTTTTCTGAAAGAAATTGCTACCCACACAGCCTTTCTTTCGGTAACTTATGTGGTGCAGATTTTGGGGGTTTTCGCTTGCGTCGTTCTGTGCCCTTTCCAGCCTCTGACAGATTTTTGAGCAGCTTGCTTCACCCAGCTGTTAGCATAGTAAGAATAAAATCCTTGTGTGCTTTCCCACTGAGCAGGGGCTACTGGATAATAGGAACTGATTCGGCCTTTCTAAACTCGAGGTGAGTCTCTTTGCAGATGCAGGAGCTGCATTTGGATGGGCCCACTGTCCACGTCCCTCGGTGGTGAACTCCAGCCTTTTTGCAGGTGGGGAGAAGCCTTCCTTGCTCGGGTGTGTGCTTGCTTGCTGTGCTAACAGCCCAGCAGGCTTCTCTTCTGATGCTCCTTTTGTTTCCACTAAACATGCTGACCTCGCGGTGGGCGTGCGAGCCCGTAGCATCAAGGTTACATTTGCTGTACGCCAGCAGATTTTGTGCTCAGTGCCCGCATGTGCCGTCGGGCTTGCAGCAAATAGAGGGATCCCTCTGTGGGAAACGTTAAGTTTTCCCTCTGTAGAAACACCCTGTGACCTTGCAGGTTGCTCCTGGGCCCGAACCGCGAGTCCCAAAAGCAGAGAAGGTGCAAGTGTGTGTTGTGCAGGAACGAAACGGCTCGTGGCGACCCGGGTGGGTGGGTGACGTGGGTGCTGCTGGTGACTCCTTCCTTGCAGAGCTGGGGCTCTTGGCTCTGGGAACGGAGCTGCAACCACTACTCAGGAAAGCTACGCGTGGGCAGACTTCACCGCACCGCCCCTGATGGTGACCACCACCACCATCACCACCACACAGTGCTTGATGTGAAAACCCCAGAATGGCATTTCCTTTGATATCAGCGCTTAAAAATGTTACAGGTTTAGGTATGCAGTTTGAGACCTGCTGTAGATATACGTTATTGATTGGGTACTGTTAATTTTTTAATTTCTGCTTAAACTGACATATTAACTGATATCTGGTTAAAATAAACATTTAGTTTTCGGTGAAAGTGTCACGACATCAGGATTTTCCTTCCAAAATTATGTTGGAATGCATTATGATGGTACATTATGCTATCATTTGTGTGAAAATAAAGAAGTGTTTTTTTTTTTTAAGATAAATCTGTTGTTTTGGGGTTACCCTTAAGTAGTGATAGTCTCACAGGAGCACCTAACAGTAGTAACACTGTAGTTTCAGGGGCGGATGACTGCTGCCAAAGGCTGAGCAGTGTCCAAAATCTTTGAGGTCAATTTCTGGCAGCTGCAGGCTAGTGTCCTGAATGCTCTCTGAGCCTCATTTTTACCTTTTTCCATGCTTGCAGAATGGATTATACTTGCAGACTAAATTTTCTATCTTGTTTTGTCAGCCTTTATCAGAGTAGTTTCAGAAATGAACAGCAACAATACTTAACTGTTCTACGAGTTCCAAGCAGTCGATATTACTGCTTTTAATGTGAAGTATTTTTCAGTTGCTCTCCAACCAAGTTAAAGGTCTGTTTACAGGTCCTAGGCGTTCTCAGAATGCCACATTCATTACTTATTGCACGATGTGTACATTTTATTCAAAGAAGCATTTGAAGACTTCCTTGGAATGATTCAGTGAACACACAGGGGGTGATGCATTAGCGCCTGCTTTCTGCCATTTATAGAAGGTAAGCTCATGGAAAAGAAGAGTAGTTTATAATCTTTGCTTCACACTGTATTGCTCGTATTGGGGCATGCAATTTCCTATTTGATCCAGCTCCTCCATGCAAGACATACTGTCATCCTTACTCCAGAACTACTGCTGTTCTGCCCACAGAGTAGCTGTGTTGTCCCCTCTCTCGCCCCCCACCAAACACTGGGTACGTAGTGTGTTTTCCAACTGGAAATGCTGACTGAGAGGGAAGTTTAAACTCTCATTTCAGCTCAGCTCAGCCTGGGCTGGTGACCCAGCTATTTTGCAGAGAGAACATAAGCTAATCAGGCAGAAACCTTGCAAATCTTCTAATCCTATCCCGCGGTTCCACTTGGGCTCTTCTCCGTTGTCTAACAGCTGCTCCCTTTGGCCTGCCAGCTAACTCAGATTTCTCCATCCATTTCTGCTGCACTTCCACAGCATCTGAATAGAGATATCCTTCGTGTCATCCTCTTCCTCTCAGCACAGCTCCAACTGCCCTGACACATTTTCTGGTGGTTTTAAAGACTATGACCAGTAATTCTGGGAATTACGTGAGAACTGGGACTTTCTTGGTCAGTGAAAAAGAAAGAAGAAGAAGCCAGCAAGACGTACTGTGAAGCAAAATGGTTTGCAAACTGAACTTTTTGGTAAAATATTTAACTGCTGGGTGATGTTTGCCTTTGTTCAGAATTGCTTTACATCCAGATGAGCTCTTCCTTACAAAAGGCATTGCTTTCCTCTTCCTGCCATGGTCACTGCAAATCTGACACAGACAGCATTCTGGGGCTGTACTCACAATGGCCTATTTTCATAAACATCTAAAAAAAGAAAGGAAATGCCGCCAGAGATTATTGGGATTTATATAACTGGAGAGCACTACTAGAGATGATGTTCCGTTGAGCCCAGATCAGGCTAGTGGCTACTTGACTAGCACGAGGTAGGTGTGAAGCTATTGCCTCCAGTAGTAACTCTGGTGACCTTAGGTAAATCAGAACAGGAATGTATTTTTGTTTTATTTTGGCCTAGTGAAACCAAAACTCCCTTGTTGCAGACTAGCAGAGAATAGAGTTTTTGACTTTTGCCCCTTTCAAGTGCTTGGTGGCACTTTCTTGGACCCTTTGGGTTTCTGCAATGGTATGTACTTTTTTGGTCTTGTTCCTCTGTTGAGGTTAAAAGTCCTGCATTTTGTGTCCTAAACATGAGGTTTTGGGGATCCCTGTACAGTTTGAAGTATTAGGGACATAGGAAGTCTGCATTTCAGTTGCTTTTAGATTCTGAAGCCCTGCCGAATCCCACGTCCTTCTAGAAATTCTTGCTCACTTTAACAAAATGATATGAAGGTCAGTTGGGGAAACTGTTGCTCCAATTCAAACACTTTGGATCTTTGCAAGATTGAGGAGGAGATCATTCAGTTTTACCTGCAGCAGCAGCAGGATGAGAGAGAGGAGACTCTACCTCAGCAGTGAGCAAGGCTGATTGGCGAGGGCAGGAAAGCAAAACGGAGCATGGGCTGTGACTGGCCAGGAGAAGATAAGTGAGATCTCGTGATGGAATAATCTAATTAGAGAAGTTCAGAAGGTGTTGTTCTTAAATGGATCACAGGAAAGTGGATTGTTTGCTAACACAGCTTTCCATCAGAGTATTCAGCTAGATTGTACTTCTTTTTCTAAAGAAACTATGCTTATCTACTTGTATCTAGTAACTTTGATCCCAATGGCTAATTTCATCCAAATTCCAGAGAAGGATTTTTTTGCCTTTTTTTTTTTAGTTTTATTTTTGTTTCTTAATCCTTGCATTCTTTGAAGGCTTTTGTTTTGTTTTGTTTTCAAAAGAAATGGGACAGATTGGGGAGAAAATTTGGCCCACTTGAACTATCAGCTCAAGTGTTAAACAACAGGCATTCCATATGGCCGTGACATAACAGAAATGCTCTAGTTTCAGGAAAATCTAGCTTACAGCTGAGGAGATGCCAATCTGCTAGAGTAAACAGGTTTTGCTAGTTCTCGTGTCCATGGAGCTGCTTTGGATTTTTCTTCAAGAAGATGGCATGAGTTGACCCTGATTAAAGTGTTAATTCAATAGATCTGTAACTTTCGCTGTTACAACATTTAGAAACATCTATCATCCACAGCTTTTTGGGTAGAATACTAATTTTTACATCTATATCTATATTTCCTTACTTCTCAGACTAAAAGCATTTCACTCCTGAAACCTTGAAATCTGACAGAGAAGTTGGTATCAAAATGCTCACAGCCTTTTTTAACTCTTCATTGGCACTTGGTAGGAAGTGTAAAAGACCTTCCTAACTCGGGCAGTTCCACTTAATTCACCAGGGACTGTTGTTTCCTTTTAATCTAATCTCTGATCTTTTTCCCCCCATCTTGTGTTTACAATTTACAATTCATGATCCCAGGTTGCTGGTTCTTTCTACAGCTGCAAGTGACAGTGTTGATCTACCACATATCATCTGGTCAAAAAGTAGCTTGTTCTTCAGTCATGGCTCAGTTTTCTTTAAAGTAAAATTGCTAATGTCCATGTATCCATGAAATGCAGTTTTGTGAACTTTCTCCCCCTGTCCCTATTCTCCCTGGAGAAGGGGGGCTATGTAAGAGCGGTAGGGCACAGGGTATGCTTACCTGGCTCCAGTTTCTTGTTCATTATACAGCAAGGAATTTGCCTGGGAAATAAAACAACCTGAATCTGTTGGTGGGCTTTCCATAAAGCTATCAAGATGATGCTTTTTGGAGCATCTTTTGTATTGTGTCAAATTCTTCTGTATTTTGTACATCCTCAGCCTGAGAGCTTGAGGAGGGAAATATTACATCAGTGCGGCAGCACTTACTCTCCATACACCTTGCAGGAACAGAGTGACTCCTGTCACCCTCCGTCCCAGAAACTGTGACACTTGACTGAAAGACATGGATTATTTCAGCCTGTGGCCTAGCAGCAAAACCTTTGAGCTTGTCAGATCGCTGTGTGTTTTGTCACCTTAATGTGGAAATGGAGTAGGGGACTCTTCTCCCTCTATTCCTCCCTGTGAAGGAAACAGAAGGTCTGGGAGCAGCAGGAGGGACCTGATGTCGCTGACTCGAGTGGGCTTCTCAGCTGAAGAGCCCTTTGCGAAGGCAAATCACTACCTGCAGCACAACTTCCTCACCACGAGCTGTCTGACTATGTGGAGAGCTCCTGTGCCGAGGTTGGAAGGCCGAGGTGAGATAGCAGGGGGGAGAGCTCTTCCCAAGGCAGGTGTCAAGGTGGGCTTCACAGGCAAGGGAAACAAGAACCTCCTTGGAAACAGGAGGAGAACCTCCCAAATCCTTCATTCACTGCAGTGCTGCATGGTGTGACAGGTTGGCTAGGCCACTAGTGTGCTTATTTGGCGTACTCTACAGTATGTAGTATAGTATATGGGGGAAGAGGCAGGGGAAAATTTGGTGTATGGAGTTGATGGATGAGATCTGCCTGCTCTCTGGTTATCTGCCTCCTGCTGAGGGGTAATGCTGCGTGGATTCACACACCTTGGGCCTGACATGGGCTAGTGGTGTAAATTGGGCATAAATTTATCAACTGCTTAATAGTAAATTTCCAGAGCTGACTAAATGAAAGCATTTGGGCAATATTGTATATACCTGGTAGAGAACCCTTAGTCTTGACTGTTTATATCTTGACTGTTCACTTTTGGTGGAGTACACACAGTGTGTCAGCATTAGCACTCCTAAAGTAGTGTTGCCTTCTTCATGGCTGGAGAATACAACAGTGGTTGCGGCCTGAAAGACTCTTTCCCACTATAAACCCCACCTCAGGAACATGGAGAATCTCTCATGTTTGAAACTTTAGCAAGGCTTTTTGCAAAGACACTTCTGACCTTGAGCTCCCGTCCTCTGTGTGAGCAGTGCTGATCTATCAGCCTTGGTGCAGGTCAGGATCTCCCAGCTGTTGTGCTATTGGTATAGATTGAATACTGGAAATGGATGACAGTGTAGCCTTTGGGTAAGCAAAAGAATGTCACCAGTTCTTGAAATTTGATATCAAATGTTGCAAAATATGGTATATAAAAGGTTTTACTGCTTTTAAAACAAGCAGTCTTTTCAACCTCCTTCCCAGATATCAGAAAATGTAAAGCTGAGAAAGTGAGGTTGAGAGATGTCACTTTTGTGTAATATGTAACTTTTTTTTTCCCATTTAGACATTACAGAATTCTTCAGGATCAAACTTGCCTCTTAAGTCACCTGTATGTGGCCTGCTGGGTTGTTAGCTTTAATCACCCGCTCTTGTGCAAACCAGAACAATAAACACGTGAAGAGGCATCTCGCCCTGGAAAAGCAAACACGTACCCTGCTACGCACGTGGCTGCCAGGCTCCTCCTGGCACTACCTCCTCCTGCTGCCATCATGTTCATGTCGTCACACATCGCAGGGCTCGTGCTCCTGTGTGCCAGAACATCTGGGGCATCGCGCGCACGGAGCCTTCGTCGGCGCGCGGCGTTAGCAGAGTCCCGGGCATTTAAGTAGGATTGGGGTTGTTTTTCCAGCTCAATAGGACAATATTCTACTTTAGTGCTGCTATTATCAGAGATGTTTGTGTTGATGGCTGTAATAGAATCAAGGAGCAAACAAAAATGGCAAGGGCTGCATAGTCCATTAAAGTACAGAAGGGCTTCTTTATTTTAATATCCTTCTGCACATGTTACATTTCAACTGATAACGGTTCATAACAGCAGCACTGACATAATCTCCTCTACTAATAATTACTTGGGATTTCTGTTAAATACTTCAATGTGCCTTGCTTTTCTGAGATTATTCACAGCAATGTTTCTGTAGGCTTCACATGTGACGTTAAAGTATCTGCTCCAAGTTGTGTTTTACCTGAAAAATCCTTTCTAGATGCAGCCTGGCAACTCTACTTTATTTAACTTACTGAAAGGATAAATATCCTCATTTTGCAGACTGGCACTGAACTTCTTTCGGGATTTTGTCTAGATAGGTAGAGTAGAAAAGCGAACAGTGAAATTATTAATTTGGTGAGGAAAATGCACTCGACGTGCAAAGGCTGAACACAGAAATGGAAGTTCCTTTCCTGGGCTTGTATCTTCCCATTCTTATTGAGGATTCTCATTTCTTATTGAGGACTTTTGTCCACATAGTGATTTTTATAATCTGGAATAAATAGTCTGGGAAGGAATGTTTTACATTTATGACCAAATGCATAAGGAAAAGCCTCCATCAACAACCACCCACTCTCTATGCCATCAGGAAAGCCTTTACCTAGAGAGGTTGTGGAGTCTCCTTCTCTGGAGACCTTCCGAACCTGCCTGGATGCCGCCCTGTGCCACGTGCTCTAGGTGTCCCTGCTTGAGCAGAGGGGTTGGACTAGATGATCTCTAGAGGTGCCTTCCAACTCTAACCATTCTGTGATGCTGCTGTGGTGACAGATTTTTGTAATTTGCAAATACCTCAAGGCTGTAAGCAGTGCCAACACTGTTTTAAAGAAAACAGTATCATATATTGGAGTAATTCTTGTTTAGTCAGCAAAGTTGCCTGACTTTTACAGGTAATACCTAAATTTTGTTACTGAAAGGGCTTTTGAAAGTATTTTCACCTGAGATGATCTGTTATTTGTGTATTCCATCATAAAAAAGTAGAAGAGAATTTATTTCAAGGGCAGTAATGATTGGTAGGGAAAATTGCCGGCATGAGTCATTTCAGAAACTTCATGTTGACTTTGAGGATTCAAAGTTTATCTCCTGCCTATATAGTCTGTTCATAGACTTCTTCAAAACAAAACAAACAAACAAAAAACCCAGGATGATTATTATTTTGTTTTTCTTGTGAAGGAGAGTGATTCACACATGCATACAAACACAAACTGCGTGTATGTTTATATGCAAAAGTATGTGTGTGTGAAGGTGTGAACACTGTCTTGCTTCTAAAGAAATTAGTTGCTTTTTGAGACCTCAGAAAAAACTTCTGCTGTGTTGAGATAGAGGTTTGATAAATGGGTGAAGCAAAGTTACTGCTTTTCTGTTTGCTTTCCAGCTGGTTATCCAAATAGGAGATGAAGAGTAGCCAGAGGATGACCCATTTCTCTACTTCTTGCTGGTTAGCAAAGCTCAGTTAAGAAGTGTTTCCTATTGCTGTGAAGCATATACAGCTATGCAGGACTTCTCAACAGTCCCGTAGTGTAAATTCAGCCCTCTATAGCCAATACTCATAGAGAGGGCTGGAGTGGATAAAAACACTGGTTTTGCTGGCTATAAGTGTAATTTTGGTTATGTTTTGACTTCATGTATGCTTCTGTGTAAAGAAGGGGATGGTTTCCAGTTCTGTGTAGGGTCAGTATTCCTTAAAAGAGCCTTTTAAAAGTGCATGCCTTTACATTAATATAGGGAAAGGGGAAGTATATAATTGCCATCTGATCGGTAATACTGAGCTCTGTCCCTACAATGACTTCAGTGCTTTTGCTTCCTGGAGTATTCGTGACAGATAAATGCTTTTAGCACTCCATATGTGTTTAGCATTTAGAATTTAGCACTTCTAAGCATGCCATTTAATCAGGCAAAGTTAATGATGCCTTTTTTTTTTTCTTATAGGAAAAACTGTTGTTTACCTGTTGCAAAGTTCCTACCTGGGAGGTTCTGACTCCTGAAGTGAGGTCAGCCGAGGTTGTTAAGAATATGGCACTTGGCAATAGATTGCTTTTCAAGTGTCCTTAACTTAAATGTAGGAGCCTGGTGGCTCCCCAAAGCTTCGGGCCTGCTTCCAAAGATCGTGGTGGAAAAACTGTCTGGGATGCAGTGAAACTCACTTGGGGTGTATTTTTAAGCTGTGGGAGGTGGAAGGTGCTGAGCAGTGTGACCCCATAGTCCTGTCCACACCACACGAGTGATGGGCAGAAGAGCTAAGGGAAATATCTAGAATTCAGTTCGGTGTTACTGCAGTAGGCAGGAATAGACCCAAGTTCAAAATATTTTTTTCAGCATCTGTAGATCACTGATGGCTTCTGAAGTGCTCTTTGTGTGAGGAAGACTTAAGAAGACGTTTTCTGAAGAATTCTCTGTAGAGGGCTATGGGGGTGGGAAGTGGAATGGTTGTGGTATTGTGTAGTAAAAATTAGAGTAAGAGAAACGTAGGGAGACAGGTGTGCTTTTAATTTTACAATTTGCTTTTTCCTTTTGAATTCCTTTCAAAATAAATCATGGAAATCTTAAGTTGTTAAACAAGGAAGCCAGATGTACTTGTTTGGTTTTTGCTGGGTCTTGATAATAGTAAACAAGAAGTTATGCAAAGGACTCATACCTTGCTCATGGAAATAAAAGTAGAAGTGAGAGGTCCAGGAAACATTTTTCTTTTTAAGATGGCATGCCTAACTTCACAGCCTATACATGTGTAATAAGATGCTTGAAAAAAATCTATTTCTGCAGACAAATATCTCTGCTTACTTTCTTGAAATCTGAAGTAATATGCTAGCACTTATTTGGGATCTGTTGATTTGAGTAATATTTTCAAGTTACTTGGCTCTTGTGTGAGGGTGAGTGGTTCTGTTCTCATGAGTTTATACTGAGAGACTCTTCTGCTCCTGTTTTCTTTCCCTATGTACTTCTTGCCAGCACAATTATGGACACACCATAGGGATCATGTCACAGGACGTTCAGATTTTAATTGATGCTTTAGGACAATCCTAGAATGTAGCTGAATCTGATTTTGTTGCCCAAGTAACATCACTCAAAAGACAGGTGAGTAGCCTAGGATTGTGAAGAAGGGCTGCCCAACAGGAGAGGGAAATGGGGTATGAAAAGGCACAAAATGGTTCTTCCCCAGTAGCAGTTCTTGTTCTCATTTGAAGCACCAGGACTTGAAGCAGCCTTGCACGTTGGAACATACCGAGATACCAAGGCAACTGCTTGCAGCAGCAACCTCTTGAGTGTCATGAGGCAGTCCTTTCAGGGGAGGAGCAGTACAGCTGTTGATGATTTCTTTTTTTCTTCTTCTGCAGATATTCCTGAAATACCAGAAAGCATCTCATTCTGCAAAGCACTACAGGTAGCAGATTTCAGTGGGAATCCACTGACTAGGTAACTTTGACCTTCTTAATACTTGCCATACCAGAATTACAATTGTACTGTAACAATTACAATTTTAAATAAGCCCTTAAAAATGTGATCTTGGATCTCTATGAAATCTTACCAAAAGTGCCTGTCTCTGGCAGGGGTTTTAGCAAATTTCAGATTTTAAAAGTAATGTAAATCCTTACAGGATGTGGATGAAATTTGTTGGCTACCCAGAAAAAGACATAAATTCAAATTTGTCCTGAGTAATTTTCCATTGCTCTTCCTAAATCAGTGGAAAACTTTACCACCAACCTCTACTTGGGGGGAGAAAGCAATGGCTGCGATGAGGGCTTTGGGCCAAACCCAGGTGCCTGGTAATTTGAAGTAGACTTTAGAGCGGCCAATGCAGATAATGGCTTTTCCTAATGATTAAAGTTTGGACTAGGGTTTGATCAGTCTCCCATCAATTGGGACATGCTGGTGTGCAGAAACATGTGGCAGAAACGCACTGCATGTGTCAGTGGCTGCTGCTCCGGCTCCCAGGTTGTGTTCTGAGGGTCTGTAGTTTGGGGATTAAATGAACATTTGTTGTAAAAGAGGGGTTTTGTTTACATTTCCCTGCCCCACTCGCTGAAGAATTTGGAATTTATGTAGCAAAAAGAGACTAGAGCTGGTAGGAGAAGGGGTGAACTGCTAGTGAAAGCCTTTCAATACTACATGGAGAACCGTCTTCTAAAGCAGCCTGTTCCCCAGACCTCCTTGGTGACATGAGCAGGTCACATCAGCCAGAGTAGTCATGGTGGGTCCTCACGTGCCAGCTTTGCTGCGCTCTGAGGCGGCGCTAGAGGCACCAGCGTGACTCGCTGGCTGCCTGGAGAGCCCCGAGCGGTCACCAGTGGCTCAGGCCTGTGGTACCTTAGGCTGCTGCAGTGGTTTTGCAAGATGGCTTCCCCAACATGGGGAATTTTTTAGTGATGC